>NC_081294.1:1747857-2081428 GCF_030435805.1 Mustela lutreola
CCCGGTGTCAGAATGCGTGTGGGTCTCCCCAGTTCGGCATCGAAATATTATTTTTAGGATGACCACATTTTATTTTACTGCACCGGGAAAACAGCACTGGAGATCAAAACGTTTATAAACAAGTTTACACACTTGGAGGCACTGGAGTGTGTTATCATGATGCACCATCGACTTGTGAACAAGTGCAGATTTGCACGAATTTTTCAGTCTACATTAAAATAAAAGGAAGCTGACAGTTTAGGATCATCTGAAGTGACGCGTCTTGCCGTATATTCTCCGACTAAACTACTGCAGAGAATAAGCTAGGGTTTTGTGAATCAGTTCACTCACCAGTGGTGTGGAGTGGAGTTATTGAACGGCACCTCGTGATGCTAACCCAGAGTCATGAGGCCTGGACGGGCGGAAACCTGAGCAACCTCTCCAAATCACCGTGACAGCACAGTTTCAAGTAACACAGGCTGAGCCATGCTTTCGGGGACCTCACAGCCCCACCGTGTAGGCTGAGCCATGCTCATGGGGACCTCACAGCCCCGCCGTGTAGGCTGAGCCATGCTCACGGGGACCTCACAGCCCCGCCGTGTAGGCTGAGCCATGCTCACGGGATGTACTTTCTCTCCTCCAATCTAACAAGTGCAAACACTAACGACAGCGTCTGTTTCGGCGCCTGTGTTTGCGCTCAGCGGGTCCCAGCCGAGGGTGCCCTTCTCGACTGACCTCACCTCTGATCTCTCCAATCAGCCTCATGTCTGTGGGATTGTCTCCTTTTCTGCATAAAGAACCAGATCCCTGAGACGTCTCAGGACTCTGCTGAGCCATAGGCAGCCATGGAAGAGCACAGTGTTTTGCCCCGTATCTTTCTGCCTTTGGGAACATCCAGGATTTCTGCACAGCCAAGGGTGCGGTCGAGGATTTACTGACGACCCACGTGGAACCCCATCTGTGCCAGTTCCGGCCCTTAGCACTTGACAGACCAGGCCCCGCTGAACCCCATGAAAATCATCATTACCCCCTTTTCACAGTGGGGAAACTGAGGCAGGGAGCGGTTGGTGCCTTATTCAAGGTCCTGCAGCCCTTCAGGAGTGGACCTTGGGCAGCTTGGCTAGAGTCACGCCCTTGACCCCTGCGGCCAGGGGCTCATCAGCGGGGCTCTGAGACGTTGCTGAGACAAGCCAGCGACTTCTCCGGCCTGTGGGCGGGAGCCCAGGGTTAGGCCGCAGGACACCCGCTGAGTGAGTGAGTGTCTTCTGCACCAAGTCCGCCGTTTGGTTACCTTGGGGAGAAAACGCGTCTGTGAGAACCAGACAGTTTGGTAATCTCCCTGCATTCTGCCTATAAATGCCGTTAACTGGTTTGGCCGATTTTCACAACGTTTCCTGCGCGCTTCTAAGCCGTCAGAAGCACAAAGGCGTCCTGTCCGGAGGAGCTGCCGTCTTACCGCCAAACCCGCGGGTCAGCACTTTGACTCCTGCCGGGGCTGGCGTGGCAGCAGCAGCTCTGAGAGCGGACGGGCGGCTGGGGGGCACCGCACGGCTTGGGAAGGCGAAGCCAGGGCTGCTGACGGGCCTGCCCCGCAGGGCACGGGACCCGACACGCAGAGACACAGAGCGCGGAAGTTTTTACTTATGCCTGGGTGCATGTGTTCATTTATAGCACACTTCTGCCATAAAAGGATTTAAGGTAGTTAATGACATGCTCACTTTTTGTGTGTTAACATGTGTGCACTGAATTTTTCCTTTAGGGACAGAACTCCCCGAAGTGTTAATTTTTATGGATATGACTCCAGAGAACAGGAAGAAAACCATTTCTAACATATGAACATCCTATGGATTGTTTGAGATAAAACCTGAAAGACAGAAATTTATAGGACTGAAGGCAGTTATGGAATTCTAAAGCAATTGTTTTTCTTTTGGAATGTTGGGAGGGATTTTCCCTTCTTCAGAGTCTAAAGGGAAGAAAAGGTACTGAAGGCAGCCGGAGACGAGGGGGGCGCTGCGGGGGGCGCTGCCGGGGGCGCGGACCACGGCGGCTTTCCTCGGACTTTCTGTGCTTCTACGCCCTCTTCCCCAAATTCTGCCTGTTTGCAGATGACCCCTGCTTTGCCGTTGGGGGAACAAATCGCTCCCACGTATTTGGCCCCGTTCTTTCTGCTGTTGTGACCTTCCTTCTACTGTAAAAGCAATTACTACACGCCAAAAGCAATTTTCTTTGAGGGAAATATTGGTATAAAACTTCCAGTTCCTACTGAGTTGGATGAACCAAAAATGTCAGCACAATGTATGGACCAATTTTTGACACAGTTGTGTATTTTCCCATATGTATTTTTTATGGCCAAAAAAACACAAATTACGTTCACCTGACAGTATGACAGAATCAAGTCCATTTTTTTAAAAGTTCTAGAGAAACATTTATCATCTTAGCAAAATCACAAAAACGTATTCTGTAGCATGGGAGATGTCCATTTGTTAACTAAGATCTATCAACAACGCAAATGAATGGCTTTCCTGCTGTTATACCTGGGTCCTTAATGAACTGGGGTTTTTGTTTTGTTTTGTTGGAAATGAGTTTTTATAAGCAGCAGGGTACTTGCTAACCTTGCCCTGAAAATAATCCCGATTGTGGTCAAAAGGCTAGTCACCCTCTGGGCCCTCCCTTTCAGAAGCCTTCCTGAGCAAGTACCAGGTGCTAGTGCGTCCTGACCTCCAGGGTCTTCCCTCTAATTAGCAGCACCTGAAATTCTCTTTCGAGGACTTTCCTTGGAAAGTTATGGGACTACCGGTTACTGAAGCACTTTGCACACATGACAAACGCTAGAAATGCCCAGAAATGTCCACTCCTTCCCTCCGCGGCAGCCTTCAGACAGTGGCTGCCCGAGGAAGGGGAGGAAGCCGGACGCCTGTGCCGGAGCTGGAGAAACCTGGAGGCGCACGTCCGCTCCCAGGTCCCTCGGGGGATCAGAGTGAGCCTGGGACAGTCCGAATGCTTCCTGCACAGCTTCCCTGCTGTTCTCGCACACGGGGGGTCATTTCTTCATCTTCATTCTGTGCCGGTTCTTAAAGCGTGTTGGGGAGACGGACCTAATAACCAGGCTGGAGGGCAGATGGTAGAGATTTAAAACACGGGCACCTGGGTGGCTGTGTCTTTAAGCGTCTGCCTTTGGCTCAGGTCACAGCCCCCTGGGTCCCGGGATGGAGCCCCGAGTCGCGAGTCGCGAGTCGGGCTCCCTGCTCGGCGGGAGGCCTGCTTCTCCCTCTCCCACTCCCTGCTTGTGTTCCCTTTCTCTCTGTGTCTCTGTCTGCCAAATAAATACAGAAATGAAAAAGTTTTTTAAAAAAGAGACTCAAAATAAGTATTTCTCACCATGATTAAAAATGGCAACTGTGTTTTCCACTGATTTGATACATTGTTAATAAGTCATAAAGTAAATTGAAAAACATTTAATATTTTCAAATTTCTTGAACTATTTATGTGCAATATTCAAAGTTTTGTCGAGAGAATCACGTCTGGTGAGATTGGGGAAACACACCATCGGGACTGCAGGGTCTGGGAGACCACGCAGAAGGGCCGTGGCCGGGGCAGGAGCCTTGCAGCTGTGCCCGCCGCCTCCGTACTTAGAAACTGTTTCATGGCATGAGGCTCAGAGACTTGTGCAGTTGACAGAGGAGAAGAAATTTGGCTCAGCCGATTCAAGCCTTCCTACCCTATCACTGCTGAGGCAAAACTGACAGAAGATGTTGACTATTTTGATCTAAGTTTTCAAAATTAAAAAGAAGAAAGAAAGAATCCACCTAACTAAACACGGGAGGCGGCTGAGCGTAGCTGCCTGTTGAGACAAGCCCCGTTTCTTCCCTCTGGCTGCAGATCCTAACGAGAGGCCACCCGACCCACCTCAGAGAAATAAATTAACCTGAAGTAGTCCGCGCGTCTTCAGTGCCATTCCAGGGCCAGCAGCAACTGGGGCGCTCGGGAACATAAAGGGCGCACGGAAGGACGTAGCTGCCCCCGCTCGGCGCTGGCCAGTTCAAGGGCAAGGGGTCAACTTTCCTGCGTGTTCTTCATGGCACAAAATAACTATTTCTAAAAGCTGATTGTTGTCCAAACCCAGAGGCTGGGTTTCCCCCGCTGCTCAGGGCACAGGCGACAGGTGAGGCTCGAACCGAACCTCCCATGTGCCATGGGAACCGGACTGGAACCGGGCCAGAGTGAGCCGTGAGTCGCTTCCTGAGTGAAGGACAGCCGTGGTTCCCCCGCCCCCATCATCTCTGCTCGGTTTTCTCAGACTTCTCTGTCAAGGGGCGGTGGGCAGCAGACTCCCCGAATGCTCCCACGCGTCGTCCGTCGGGATCCGCACTTTGCATGCGGAGACAGCACGACAGTCATGAGTTCGTGGAAACACCGTTAGTAATCACTGAGCTAGAAAGTCCCGTCAGACGCCACTACCGTCTTCCTGCGTCACTTGAGCCGTCACCAAATGTCCCCTACTTTGTGCCGTAGCAAAGCAGCCCCTGGCAGACAGACGTGCACAGTCCAGAGTGAAGACGGAGCTCCACGACCTCAGCGCACACGCACGCTCAGCTGCACTCCACGGGGCCTCCCCTACTCCCTCACTCCGCTGCCTCCCCAGAAGATGCCAGATCTATGTCCGCGGCCTGGCCCACCGTCCCCAAGCCCTAGACATGCCCCCGTGCCCGCTGGACCTCGCTCCCTAGCCCCTGACGCTCGATGTGTCTAAAATCAGACCCTAGTGTTCCCTCCACGCGCGCCCCGCCCTGCACTCCCTTGCTCAGGCGACGGCACCGGCAGCCACTCAGAGAGCACAGCCGACACCGGGAGTCACCCGAGACTCTTGCTGAGGGGCTGGGCACACACGAGCCCCATGTGCGTCTTTCTCTAGCTAAATCCACACGTCCCCTACAAGTGAGCACAAATACCGCCTCTTCCCAAAGACGAGCCAGGAGACCGAGGCTCCAGGTGACTAGTTAACATCAGATTTCTCCAGAACTTGGTTTTCCCAGCTTGAGGAGGTCTGGGTAGTTTTCAGAGGATTTCTGTTGTTTCCCAGTCAAGTCTACACACTCAGCCCCTCCTTCTACGGACAGCCCTCGGTCCATAAGGGGCCTTTGCTCACCTGTGACCCCACGCCCACCAGTACGATCTGGCAACAAGTTAACATGCGACTGCACAGTGACCGATTTTTGGGTCCCTGTTGTGTGCAACAGACACCATCAGGTACTGGGGGAATTAGAAGATGAGCAAATAAATAAACACATGAGGAATAAGACCTGGGGACGGTCTCTGCCCCCAGGAAGCCTCCCCACCACCAGGAAACGTCAGAAGAGCCTTCACATCAGATAAGGTGAGGGCAGACTTCTGCTTTCCTTCCAGCCCCGGGTTCTGAAGGTCGGCGGGAGACCCGGGCAGTCGGGGCTCGGAACCCGTGTCGGGCCTTGTCGCTGCTGTCCACGGGAGTGAAGGTGCCGCCTGCAGGAGGGGGAGGGCGTGGGCTGGGGCCACGGATGAAGTCGCTCAATGTTTAAGAAGCCGAATCAGGGAGCTCGTTAAGAGGTCAGGGGGAGGGAAAGCCAGCGCGGCTCCCAGGGTTCTAATTTGCGCGGCTGCGTCACCATCCGTGATGCCGAGCGCACCAGGAGGAGAGCTGCGGGAAGGTGATGGCTTCAGTACGCCGCGCTGAGTGTGGGGTAACGCGGGCGGTTAGAGACACTCCCCGCGGGCAGGGACAGACCTTTACCTTGAGCTCAAGGAAGAATCTAAAAAGAAGAAAGAAAGAATCCACCTAACTAAACATGGGAGACGTGGGGTGGGGACAGAGACAGAGGTGGAGACCTCTCCGTGTGCAGACGTGAGCAAAGCCTCCAGCGAAGGTGAGCTTTCCAGAGTGAGGGGGGAGGCGGCAGGTAGGACATTGCCCAGAGTAACACCAGGTCTGGTCACCGGGACAGAGGTGCCCTGCTCCTGCCCCAGGCTAGCCCTTCCCCGTGCCCCACGGAACTCTGCCCTCATGCCTGCCACAGCTCCTGCCCCCAGGAGCTGTCCCTTCTTTTCCTCCCTTGTTTCCTTTCTGGTGGCTTGGAACATGGTCACGTCTTCCAAGGACCACAACACCACCCCACCGGACGCCGTCTGCCCGCACCTTCCCTAACGCTAACGGATTCCTGGACAGATCTCAAGTCTCCTACGCTTCGGTCTCCAAACCCAAACCTCGCCCTCACCTCCAGCCACCCCACTCTGCTTGGGGCTCCATGACGCCCCAGACGGCTGCTCCAGGTCTCCAGGGACTCCTGTGGAGACGGACTCACGGGCTTTCCTCGCGCCCGGGACCCCTCTGTCCCACTCAGTGCTCAGCGTGGGGCACACACGCCTTTCTTCTTGGGACTCCCGCTCTCTTCACTTGGCTTCGATGACGGAGACACATTCCAGGATTTCCGCCCGCTTCTCTGCCCGTCTGATCTCTCTTAACCAGAGACTAGAGATTGCTCGCAGCCTGATGGCAGCTCCCATCTCTTCCCATTCCAGTGGCCACTAAATCTCCCCTAGGGTCAAGACTTGATTTTCACAGCTATGCAGGTGACCTGCCCACTCGAATCTGTGTCGCATCCCAGCCCTCCGTTACGCTCACAACGAGAACAGTCAGCTCATTGTGCCTTCCTGGGGAGCCCAGAGAGACCTTAGACTCCGCACCCTGACGCGGCAGCGCCTCCCCGGACCGGAGCCCCGCAGAGCAGTCAGGCTCGGCGGAGATGCTGAGGCCTAACCCGTGGTGCCAGCTAGGAGCCAGGCTATGCTGTACCTTCCTCGCTCTGCAGTTTCCGCCTTGCTCGCTTCACCAAGACGAGCTGAGTTTCCTCCGCGTCCCTCTGTAGCCATCTTATCGCACCGTCAGCCTTGTCCAGCCCCTGACGTCCCCTGGTCTGCGGCCACTTTGCCCTTCCATGCTGCTGCTCCAACTTCCTCCTCCACAAGGCTGTGAGAGGCCTTGGACACATGCATATGGACCCTGCCCACCTGCCCCCCGGCCCCCGGCTATCCTGCTATGGCTTCCCAAAGTTCTAGAGAGGAAGGAAAACCCCTAATCGAGGTCAGAAGGTTGTTAAGTGCTCTGTCAGTAACTGAATCTCCAAATGCTTCCTCTTGCTGGCCATGCTCCCCCACTCTTGCCCCAGGACCTTTGCACATGTTACTTCTTCGGGCTGGTAGCTCTTCCCTCCCTCTGGACAAGGAGATCCTTTTAATGTTAGTTCCTGCCCACTTTGCCAGAAAAGCCCTCCCTGGCCTCTCTGGCCTGCTCAGCTCCCTCTGTTTCAGGAGCGGGGCCTGTGCCTCTTCTTGGCCACATGAGTCATAACAGTAAGTTTACCTGGGTTTGTGTGACGGTGTGGTAAGTGCCTGTGTCTCCTCCCGACTATAACTCCATGAGGGTCGTGACCACACGTGTCCCAGCACAGCACTGGGCCCTGTCCCAGTGCCCATGACAGTGCCCAGCAAGTAGGGAGGGTACCACGCGAACAGGTGGAAGGAACGCTGAGGCTTCCCCACCAGAGCGGAGCGACAGCGCGAGACCCCGCAGAGATGGGGAAGCCGGAGCCGAGCCGGGTCTCTTCTGCAGCTCAAAGGATTCTGGGACCCATTGTTGCTGTTTTCTCATAAGCAAATGACTAGCTAATAGTTTAACCTCAATGCTATTTGTAAGATAAAAGTGATAATTGCATCTCTTTCATCACAATGGTCTGACCAGGAGTGCAACAAGTGGGGAGACTCAGAGGGACAGCAGGGGAGAGCATTCCACTCGGGGATTTTCACCACGGACTGGGATGAAAGCATGGAGATGCTTTAATTAAGAGTGAGGTTTGTTTAGAATGAAACGGAACAGCTGACAGAGTAGCTTAAGGGTAGATTAAGAGTTTAAACGATTTAAATATATAGTGGCAACAACAAGTAGTACTCCAGAGTAACATGCAGCTTGATGGGGACAAATGCAAATCCGTTAAAAGGCGAAATTAAACCAAAAGAGCAGGAAAGGAGGAAAACAGCTGGGGGGAAAAGGAAGAAGGAGAAGAAGAAGAAGAAGAAGAAGAAGGAGAAGAAGAAGAAGAAGAAGAAGAAGAGGAAGAAGAACCCCTGAAGGGCTCAGCAGCCAGGCACGCGCCTGCAATGCAAGGGGCACTGTGGCGGCTTCGGTTTCCGTAGGCTACACGCGTCCTGCCAGGGTCAGCGTCCCTCCCATGAATCACGGACATTCAAAAGGCAATCTCCATTTCCCCACACTTGTCCTTGATAATAAATAGTCTGTGCCCTTGGAAAATTATTGACCAGGACCAGGACGACTTAATACCTAATTTGATTTTATTTGTATCCATCAGAATTAGTTTTGAAAGCAAATTTAACAATGATCGTCTCTAACAGATACATTGTTACCCTTCAGAATGATGAAATGTTTATTTCTGTTGATGACCACAGTAACTTGGTAACCAGAGGCACAGGGATCTGGACCTGTCATTTCCAGGGATGCATTCCAGGGCAGAGATCCTGCCCCACTTTTGTGCACAGGACCCCCACGATGCCTGGAGCAAAGCTTAGCCATCAGGCACTTCACTGAAGGTTGGGAAATGAGCATTTTTTCAGAGCTAATTAGCAGAACTCAGGAGCCCAGTAGAGAAGTTCATCACCTCACCTGGGAGAAGAATTCTCCTTCTTTACAAACGAGGTATGCCCAAAGCCCATTTTTTTTTCCAGTTCTGTTAAAATATATTGGCATATGACATGGTATAAGTTTAAAGTGTGCAATATCATGACGTGATAGAAGTAAATATCGTAAAAGGATGATCAGCATTAGGTTACTTAACACATCAAAACAAAATGTGGGGAGCGCCTGGGTGGCTCAGTGGGTTAAGCCTCTGCCTTCGGCTCAGATCATGATCTCTGGGTCCTGGGATCGAGTCCCGCATCGGGCTCTCTGCTCAGCGGGGAGCCTGTTTCCTCCTCTCTCTCTGCCTGCCCCTCTGCCTACTTGTGACCTCTGTCTGTCAAATAAATAAATAAAATCTTAAAAAAAATGCGGGTTAGCATTTGTGTGTATGTATGTGTGGTGAGAACTTTAAACATCAACTTTCTTGGCATCTTTCAAAGACATGACACAGTAAAGTTAACGGTTCTCAGCTGTACATGACAACTCTGTGACCTCTGCATTTGATGACTGCAGGTTTGTACCTTTTGACCCCACTCACCAATATCCCCAGCTTCCCCTCTCTGCCTCTGGCAAGCATCAATCTGCTCTGTTTCTAAGAGTTCAAAAATGTTTTAGTTTCCACATATAAGAAAGATGATACAGCATTTGTCTTTCTCTCTCTGACTTATTTTGCTTAGCACAATGCCCTCAAGGTTCATCCACGCTGCCCCAGATGCCAGGGTTCCCCCTCTTTTTTCACAACTGACTGATACTCCATCGTATCTATGTCCTACACCTTCCTTATCCACCCATGCACTTAAGCTGTTTCCATCGCACGCCGCTGTGAAAGACGCCACGGTAAACCCGTGAGTGCGGCTATGTCTTCAACAGAGTGATGCTGTGTCCTTTGGATAAAGCACGCGGAATGAAAATTTCCCCCAGCCCAAACTGTAAAAAGTGTGGTGATGGTACACGTTCACTTTTGGAAGGTTTTACTTTTGTCATTCTTTTTTTCATTTTGCTCTTTACTCCTTTGAAAGTGTCTAAGTTTCTATTTTGCTCCCTTTACACCTTGCTTTGGGTAGAATGCCCTCGGGGATCCCAGCAAAAGACACAGACGTTTCTGGCCCCACTTTGTAAGATTTGCACCATTTGAAGAGCACTTAATTCTTCATCTGACTCACTAGAGGATATGCCAGTATTCCTTACAGACACAGGGTTTAGCCCACGTGAGCCTGGGAGGGCCGCCTTCCTCTCCTGAGGCGGCAGGATGTCGGTCGCGCTCGGGCTCTGCAGAGAAGGCTGACCGCCTCCCGTCCACACTGCGGGGAAAGTTACAAATCCATCAAGTTGGACAGAATTGAGCTTATTAATGTCCCCAATGCATTAATCTCAGCGTTTAGATTACCTTTCTCGAGCTTAGAAAAGCAGTTCTGCTTGTAATTATCTTCTCATAAAATGTAATCATAAATGACACCACAGCTCTGAAATAAACCAGAGGAAACCAGAATATTTTATGTGGGATTTCACATTCTACTGGGCTCCTTTCCACAGTGTACAAGCTCAGATAATGTGTCAGAGATTAACTCCACCATTCTTTCATTCAGACTTCGGGCGGCCGATTTCACGTTATTTAAAAAGCTTTATATAAAAGTCATTCAAACGTGAATAATTGAAATTATTTTTAACGATCGTCCCATTAGAGACCCAACTTACACAGATCTCCCACTGACCTAGTTTTTTTTCTTTCTTTCATCAGCTTATTTTACTGCTGAATTTAAACAGATCCATCTCTAATTAGATACGTACTTTTCAAACAATATTGGAAAATTTCTACCTTTAACATTTGTTCTCTGCGTCTGTCATCTTTGTGCTGTGTTGGAGCCCAGCGACTTGCCTGATACGCGTGTACATGGGTTTTCCCCACGAATCCCTGTCAATTATGCTCCGCTGCCAGGAAGGGCTTGATGTCTGTAACCTTTCATCGTGAAGAACATACGTTTAATTACTAGGAAAATGACTATGAGGTAATAGGTCAAGACAGGCAACTGCCTGGGAGGCGTCGGCGCAGCAGGGACAGGGACCCACACGCCGCGGCCACACCCGGAACATCGTTCACTGGAGGAGTCCTGGACACAACAGCAGCCTCCTCCTCTGCCCAGCGGGGGGAGAAGCTGCTTCATACAAGCCAGCCCTCAAGGATACACATGAACATGCCTTAAATGTCTACAAATATAAACATACGTTCAATCATTAGTCTTGCTCCAAGGTCAAAGACTTCTCTTTGGATAAGAGTTTCCTCGTCAGGAGGAATCAGCACCCATGGTTTCTAGTTGTGTTTGTTTTTGTAAAGTCCAGCGGTTCCTTGAGATATTTGTAGAACAGTCCAAGTGTGTGACCAAGTAAAGTTTCTCTGAATTCTGCACAGTTGTATGACAGAATGTTTAAAGGATGTTTTTATGACATCTTGGCAAAGCATGCAACTTGGGTTTCCCGGAAAGAAATAACACTCCTCAAACTTACGTGCATCGTCTGTGCAATAAGTTTGCTGGTGCTGAGCAGTCCCTTAGCGCATACTCGGCCGAGCCGTGAAATTGCATAACAGGAATACAGGGAAAGAGGAGGACGGGGGAAAGTAGCTGGTTCTTGGTGCGCGTGACCCAAGGAGCAGGAGGGAGGCGGGACGGCGGCGCCGGCAGCAAGCGCTGTGGGCTCCGCAGTGATGGAGAGCGCGCGGCACGCGGAGCATCACAAGACCCCGCCGGGCCCTGGTTTGGCCCTGCAGGTCCGTGTGCGCTTTCAAGTTACTCTCCTGATAAGCGAAGCCAGGACCCTCCCGTCCTCACCACACAAGCTCTCCCCCATGTCACAGTCAGAGCACCCTTTCCTGCCACGTGTCCTGCTTGTCGTCAGGCCTGAAGCGAGCACGTCCCAGGGTGTCATGGTGATAAGCAGAGCCATACGCAGGAGCTTGCCAACGAGGCTCCTGGCTTGGGGCACGGGTGCGGCTCGGCTTCAGAATCCGCGGGACAGGAAGCCGTGGAAAGGAGAGGACGTCTCCTGGCCGCAGCCACCCTGCCTGGCCATTTCCCATCTCCCTCTGGCCTTCGCAAGCTCCAGGTCTGCAAAGTTGCCTCAACCAACAGCGCCCAATGGTGGTAGGACCGATGGCTAGAATGAGGGTCTTTGAATTATCTTGGATTTCACATATTTCATCTCTGCTTCTCCTTAGGTACGTGTTAATAGGAATCTTTCCAAACCGTGAAGACCCCAAACCCCATGGCTTCATTGGGGTCCAGCGTGGCCCCATCACAGACTTAACATGAGAGAAGAAAGGGAAGCACGTGGGGCCACGGAGGGGAAGCAGGTCGTCCGTCCGCAGGGGAAGGAGCGTTTGCAGTGGCCGTCGGGAGCTGGGAGGCATGGGGAGGGGACTTCCCCTCTGCTTCCTGTGCATATTCATCTGCTCCATTGGTCACCGTCCCTGCTCTCCGAGAGGAGACTCAGATTCTCGCCGGAGCTGTGTTGGTTAGTATAGAAAACACTGCAGTGGGTCAGAGTTCAAAAAATAAAAACAGAACATTGAAAAGGTGCATTGAGAACTTCTAAAGACTTGTTATACAGTCGCCAAACTGTGGAAAGAACCAAGATGCCCTTCAACGGACGAATGGATCAGGAAGATGTGGTCCATATACACTATGGAGTATGATGCCTCCATCAGAAAGGACGAATACCCAACTTTTGTAGCAACATGGACGGGACTGGAGGAGATGATGCTGAGTGAAATAAGTCAGGCAGAGAGAGTCAATTATCATATGGTTTCACTCATTTGTGGAGCATAAAGAATAACACGGAGGACAAGGGGAGATGGAGAGGAGAAGGGGGTTGGGGGAAATCGGGGGGGAGACGAACCATGAGAGACTGTGGACTCTGAGAAACAAACTGAGGGTTTTGGAGGCGCGGGGGGTGGGGGGTCGGGTGAGCCTGGTGCTGGGTATCGAGGAGGGCACGGATCGCATGGAGCACTGGGTGTGGTGCCTAAACAATGGCTCCTGAAACACTGAAAAAAAAATAAAATTTAAAAAAAAGACTTGCTATAAAACACCCTTGGCAAGGGAACTCCAGATGTGCAAAGAAGAGGGAGCGCTTGCTCTGGGGCTGCCCGGCTGTGGCTGCGGCCGCCTCCCAGACATGCTGCACGGGGGGTGCGTCAGTGCTTGTGCAGAACGGTGGCAAAGCTTTGGAAAGCAGAGCTCACCAGAAGGTTTAGACACTTTGCCTCTCCTCCTTTCCCGCAGAGCCCGTGTGTGCCTGAGCCAGCCGCGTGCCAGCCAGAAGGGAGAACGCGCTCAGAAGACGTCTGAGCCTCCGGAGCCGCGCTGACCCCTGCGGAACCACGGAGCGCGGGCGGGTTGCAAGGACACCTGCTCGCTCCCAAGGCCTCCTGGAAACCCCGGGAGGGAAGCCGAGCCTGGCGGGCCTCTGACTCATTTCGGGGGTATCTGCTCAATCTCTGCCACTTCTTGCTGGGTTTTATTTTCACCCTCCCCAAGTCATGCAAAATTCACCTTGATCGCGAATCTCAGGGACGTGTATTTTTCTGGGAGGCAACACCTGCCTCGTGCTTCACTTTCTAGCGCAGGGAAGGCTCCCCACTGGACAGACCAAACACAGAAGCAAGCCCAAAGACAGCATCTAAGAGCAAAACCACGGGCAGCTCTGGCTGTAGGCTTCTCAGGCCATTGCCATGTCACATCACGGACTCCCTCCATGCACCCCGACAACATGGCCTCCGTGTTCCCAGATGCCCTTGCACGTAGACATGTGCCTGCGAGAGACAGTGGTGCGCAGGTGGAAACCGACGGACCGGCAGCCCCGACACAAGGCTCTGCTGGGCAGCATCTGCCTGTTTCTAAGGTGCCAGCGTTCCCACCCTGGCCGATGTCAAGCGACCGCCATGACGTCACCAGCTGTGAAACTGGGACATGATGGGCACAGCCAGTCATGGCCAGGCTGAGAGAGAGCAAGGAACCGACCAACCCAAGGGCTACTGATGAGGGAAAGCTGGCTCAGGAGTCAGACCCCGGCAGGCCTGCCACAGACTTGGAGTCCTTAATCACTGTGACATCATGGCATCCCTTTCTAGGTTATGGCTTTTTAAAAATGCAAAAGCTGCAGAGCATAGTCGGCCATCACAGTCCACTGGCTGGCGTTTAACACTTAAGGTTCCTCGTTCTCTTTCTCTTGAAAGTAACACCAACGCTGGTCCCCACCCTGGTCGTGGAGAACCCAGCACGGGGCAGGGTCAGCATCGAGACCAAGGGCGGGGCCTCCCTTGTGGGTGCTCTGGTACTCTGGGTTCCCAGCTGGGACAGCCGCTTGCCCGGAGCCTCTTCTGCTGTCCCTGCTGTTCACCGGCTCCTGTCCGTGTTGTCCCTGGTTTCTGTCTTCAGCTGGCAGGAGAGGTTAGCTTGAGATCCACGGGCGGCTGGCCCCCTGTTTGGCTTCTCTGGAGCCATCTCTGCGATGGTCTGACTTGTCCAGGGCCCCCTTGCCCGGCTGTCCCTGCCACACGGATGCGTTTCTTGTAGCAAACGTTTGAACTGAATGCTGGTGACGCCACCGATGTTTGACTTTCAGCAGACCTTGACTGCCGTGGCGGCACACCATGCCTCCAGAAGGACGAGCCGTTCCCCAACTGGAGAATCGCTTTGTGCGAACTGTGGGGTTGGCAGAGCCGCAAAGGCAGGAGCAGACCCGGCAGGGGCCCTGCCAGGCCGGTCCGCACGTGCGGAAGCAAACATTCTCTACCGAGGAAGCTTCTCGCGCTCCAGCCGATGAGGGACACAGACCCGGGGCTGACCATGCGGGTTCGGGCTTATTTCTAGGAGCAAAGAGAGTCAGAGGGCTTGAGCTCCGCAGATGGCGTGTGTTTGTGAGGTCCCTGAAGGTGTCTGTGATCTCCACTCCCATGTGAGCCTCTTCTCAAGCAGGAACTCAAACGCGCCTTGTTACTGCTCCCCCAGGCAGCAGCCCCCTCAGCCTCAGTTTCTCCTTCTGTAGCCTGAGGTTCACATGCTCCCTCTCAAGCTGTGGAGCAATGTGGGCAGGTCCTGGGGCTGAAGCAATCGAGGGGGGCCTGATCCCTCCGTCCCCTCCCTCCTGGCCGGCGGGCACAGGGGCACCCAGGCAACGCCCGTCCTGTCACCATGAGGGGGCCTGTGTAGGGAACAGTGGCCCAGCAGCGCCAGCCTCGGGCTGTGGGCCCACGAGAAGCATGGGCGGTCCCACTGGAAGGACACAGGCCAGGGTGGGGTGGGGGGGACAGATGCCTGAGTTTCAGGCCGGGACCTGCTGCTCCCAGCCGGGCTCGCCCCAGGGCCCCACAAGGATGACAAGAGTGGAGGCCAGCCTGCACGGTCAGGGGAGAGAACCAGGTGACAGTGACTCAGCAGAAGAGGACCCTCTTGGGTCCTCCTCCAAGGGAGACGACAGCAGGCCTGCCCCAGGCCCCACCGTCCAGGAACACTGGGCACGGAGGGGGCTGCCGGCGAGTTTACAGCTCCAGGAAGTGTCTGGGGAAGGCGTGGGCCCACTTTCCCTCAGAGATGCTGCAGGGGTTGCGCCTGGGGCCGTCAGGTGTCTCCCAGACTCAACTAAATGCTGTTCTCAGGGCTTTGGAAGTGCGGCTCCCCTTGCAGAAGCTCTGCTTTTCTCTTTAAGAATTAATTTGTTAATGCATTTGTTTGTTTACTTAAGAGAGAGACAAAGAGGGTGCACCAGCGGGGGAGGGGCGGAGAGAGACTGTCCAGCAGACCGGGCGCGATGCGGGACTCGATCCCGCCGCCCTGAGAGCCACACCCGAGCTGAAACCCTGACCCGACCGTGCGCGCCCCCGGGACAACAGGGCGGCCGCTCTGTCTCGGGTCGGCCTGCGGGCAGCGCGTGGGCACCAGCTCCGACCCGGACCGGAGGGAGCCCCGGCCCGAGTCCGCGGACGCAGCGCTAAGTGCCGGCCCGCAGGAAGGCCGGGGTTGTCACTTGGCATCCGGGACGCGGGGCGCCGGCCGGCTGTCCCGCACGCTGTGGACGCAGCGAGCACTCCCGCACGACGGACGTCCCGGCCCCGCTCCTGCGCTCCCGCCGCGTCACCCGAGCGGACCAGACGGCCGCCCGCCCGGGTTCGCACTGACCGCGCCGCTGCGCACCAGTGAAACGAGCGTCAACCGCCGCCCCGTCCTCCGGTCGCGGAAGCCGCAGGGAAGAGGCTGGCGCAGGCGGCGGGTCAGGGCGCCTCCCGCGGCCCCCATGGCCCGCCCTGTCCTCGCCACCCGACGTCGCGGCCCGGCTGCTCTGCGCGCCCGGAGACCCCGCACCTGCAGCAGCGCACGCTTGGCTCCCCTCGCGCCCCTCCACGTCCACGTCCACGTCCACGTCCACGTCCACGTCCACGTCCAGGCCCATCCACGCTCCACGCCCCACCTCCGGGCCCCCTGCACGACCCCGTCGCCCCTCCACGGCACCTCCACGTCCCTCCGCGCCGCCCTCCACGCTGGCAGCGTCCTTCCCGAAGCCGCATTGTGTTTGAGGGGAAGGGCCGCGGCCAGTGAGGACTCAGAGCCGCCGCACACTGGCCATCATGCTGGCAGACGCCTCACGTGCTCCCGCCGCTGGTGGGTGTCCAGGGCGGCTGCTGATCCGAGGCCCACAGGAGGACTGAATGAAGCCCTAAAGGGAAATCACCACCTGACAGTTCTTACTCAGTCATGGCCTTGCCCTCTCTCTGGTCTGTGCTGTGCAAACTCACTGAGGTTTTCCAAGTGAGATACTGTCTCCACTACTGTAGGAAAAAAATTTCCTCCCCTATAACTCTTTTAAATTACAAGGGAAAATAGACATTTTTTTTTTAACTTCACTGTCAAAATAATGAACAAGTCAATACACATCTCTCCAGGTAGTATAATCCTTAAAAATACTCATCTGACGCAAATCCAAACCTCAGTGAGATGCCACCTCACAGGGTCAGAATGGCTAAAACTAACCAGTCAGGAAAGGACAGATGCTGGTGAGGATGCGGAGAAAGGGGAACCTCCTGCACTGTTGGTGGGAATGCAAGCTGGTGCGGCCGCTCTGGAACAGTGTAGAGGTTCCTCAAGAAGTTGAAAATAGAGCTACCCTAAGACCCAGCAATGGCACTACTGGGTGTTTACCCTAAAGATACAAACGTAGTGATCCGAAGGGGCACGTGCACCCGAATGTTTATAGCAGCAATGTCCACAATAGCCAAACTATGGAAAGAACCTAGATGTCCATCAACAGATGAATGGATCAAGAAGATGTGGTGTAGATACACAATGGAATACTATGCAGCCATCAAAAGAAATGAAATCTTGCCATTTGTGACGACGTGGATGGAACTAGAGGGTATTAGGCTGAGTGAAATGAGTCCATCAGAGAAAGACAAGTGTCACTGATAGGAGAAATTTGGGAAGACAGAGGATCATAGGGGAAGGGAGGGAAAATGAAACAAGATGAAACCAGAGAGAAAGGGAGACAAACCATAAGAGACTCCTAATCTCAGGAAACAAACTGAGGGCTGGTGGGGTGGGCGGCGGGGAGGGATGGGGTGGCTGGGGGATGGGCATTGGGAAGGGCATGTGCTATAGTGTAAGACTGGCGAATCACAGACCTGTATCCCTGGGACAAATGACACATCATATGTTAATTTAAAAATTACAAAAAAATCCGTTTGGAAAACAGACCTCCTCCATGAAGTAGAAAGGAGTGTGTGCATGTACGTATGCAATAATCTGGGTTTAAAACCAATCTGTCCTTCATCTGTTCAAGAAATACAAACATAATTGTTTCCATTATTCTGCTGTTGATTCAATGCAAGTTCCTGATGCTCTTTAGGGAAGAACAATGACAACAACAGAAACTTTAAATCTCACTCATTAGGGGGCCTTTACAGTTCATGAAAAGTCAGACCAGTAGAACACCCATATTTTTATTTTATTACAATCAGAACTCGCAGGGGATGAGAGGTTCTCCCCAGGCTCCTCGGGGAGCTGCTGCACCTCCCATGACATGGAGGTGTCGTGTCCCTGCGAGCCCCAGGACGCTCCTTCTGTGGGGCGAAAGCACGCGCGGGCCCCCAGGAACGAGCTCGCCCTCAGAGCTCTCTTGTCCGTCCGCGGCCAGTTTCCCCCTTACGCTCCGTGTGTTTATCATTTCCGTCAGCTTCCTTCAAGTTTCCTGCCTACAGCTTCCCTGTATTGGAGCAAAAAGGCACCTCTGAGCTTCTCCAGCTGGGGGCACGGGCTCGAGCAGGTCCCTGCACACTGCTCCCCTCTGTGACTGCTCAGGGAGCCCTCCTACCACCTGCGCCCCACGCGCTGGCCGGCGTCTTCGGCAATTATGCCTTTCTTAACTCTTTCCTATAGTGTCCAATTATAGTATCAGAATTCCAGAAAGAGGAGAAATATATCCTTTTTTGTTGTTGTTGATACTTTCTATCCTGGAAGTTTTGATCAAGTTCTGGTTCTGTAGCTGAATTATTTGCGCGCAGGAGGAAACACGGCCCTCGTTACTGGAATATCCTGGACACATGGCTAACAGTCAGTACGAGAAAGAAATTCTCAGAAAACGGTGCGAGCCAGATGGGGTTATTGTGCCACGTGTGAAGCCCGAGCTTATTTACCGTAGCAGGAGCGGGGGAGGCCCCATTAGCACAGACTGCCTTTCCGGGACGATGTCCTAATTGGCCTTAGGAAGTGCTCAGCCACATTTAGCAGGTCTCCAAGCACTAAGTTCTGATTTTAAACCAGCCCATGGTTAGATCTGACCAAATACAATGCTTGTTTATTTGTTTTGTAAAGAAATCCATGCCCCCAAATTCAGATTGTGCCTTGTACGGTTTCACATGCTCATGAGCTCAAGAAGGGGCTTTAAAATCCTAGGGACACCGAAGTGACCCTCTTGACTTGGAGAGCCGGTCTCTACCATGCAGGTGGGGCATGAGAAGAGAAGGGGAACGTTAAGTTTGGGATCCACAGCCCCTCCAGGGTGCTCCCAGGACCGAGAGCTGCCCTCTGCCCCGCCCGGGCCCTCCGCTCCCTTCCAGCTCCACTGGGCCCGTCCTTGGACGTCCTGCACGGGCGACGGGATCCAGGCAGGAACGAGCCAGGCTTGCCGGTGCCACTCTCAGTCCCGCGCAGCCTCCATCAGACCGTCCTACAGGGCAGTGCCAGCTGCCCCTACACTGGGAAATGGAGCCTTGGTTTCTCCTGAGGAAGCGCCCATGTGTGCGGGCATCGCCTTACAGGTGTTTACCCCAGATTTCAGTTCTGACCTCCAGCAGCCCTCTGCACACACAGTTGCTCAGCTCCCAAGCTTTCCTGGTAAGATGATGTCTCCGTCCCCAGGGCCAGCCCAGCCTGTCCCATGAAGCTCTGACACCGCTCTGGGCACCCCAATCCCCTTACTCTGGTTAACTGTGCATCCCGTCGCCCGGCCCCCATGATGCCCTGTTGTCCCTAACATCAAACGCCACGCCGGGCCTCGGTGCCGTGCTGCTCCGTCTACGAGTGACCACCCAGGGCCTTTGGCCGAGAGACCCCTGGGAACCCACGTCTCAGTCTTTCTCAGTGACCCCTCCTCCCGAAGCGGTCTCTGTCCCCCACGGCCGACCAACGTTGCCATCCACCTTCCCAGCCCCTCTGTGCCGGGCTCACGGCAGGCTCTGTGCGCCCAGGGGCAGCACAGGATGCGGGTTGTCCCCCATGCTGTCCGCCACCTGCGTGAGCAGCAAAGACCCCGACTTTCCAACAACATCTTCCATGAAGAGGGCCAAGACTGCGTCATGGTGTCGTATCCCGAGGGCCGTGCCCTTCTTTTCCCAGGAGGAACGAAGCCCGAGTTTCTTCAAGGTGGTGCTCCGTCGTGTGGGGAGTTTGGGAAACGTTGAGTGAGCACAGGGAAAGCGCCGCACCACCTGATGCTCAGCCCTTTTCACATATGACCGTGTGTGTCTTCACGGAGTCCTCTTTGCTCTGGGATTTGCGGTTCAAGGAGACCCTCCAGCTCACTCCACACCCAGTGCCATCTCAGGGTAACATGACCCCGTTTACAGGCAAAGACCAGTAGCTATGACCCAGCATGGGTGGTCCCCTCTGCTCTGTGCCCTTTGGAGTGAATGGCCGGCAGAGGGTCAGGCCAGCAGGGGACACCAGGGACATCCTGTGCCAGACTGCACTCCAGAAGGGCAGCATTCCTCATCAGACGGGAGCCTGGAGACGTGCCCGGTCCACGCGGGCCTTCTCCGCCTCTAGAGCTCCTCTGGCCCCTGCTGCTGCCCAGGAACTGGCCCAGCGGAACACCAGCCTCTTGCCAACAGAGCAGCCATCTGCCCCCATGGCCTGATGTGGCCCCCAAATGTATCACCGTCACTGTCAGCGTCCCCAGCTCTGCCTGGGGGAATAGTGAGCCTGGGTTAGGGGGTCTTGGAGAGACTGGCTTTGTGAAGGGTTGGGTCGTCCAGCTCCAGCTTGGCCACTGCAAATGGTGTCTGAGCCCCTTTTCTTAGCCAGTCAGCTGCGAAAGAGCAGGGGAAGGGCACACATGGCCGCCCTGCAGGGTCTCTGTGCTCCTCTGGCCACCTGTGGGGGACTCCACTGCCCCATGCACCGCCAGCCCCTGTGGGCGGCATTTCGGGGGGACAGGAGAGTGTCGGGTTCCTGCTGCCCCGAGCTCGCGGCCCTTGGCGTTCTCATGTGCTGGGGGCGAGAGGGGCCGTTCCCATGTGCTCTTGGGTCCCTGACTCACGTACGTCCTTTGACGGGGAGGTGGTCACTGGATGGGGCCGAGTGTCCTTCCCTTCAGAGAACCCACCCCGTGAGGTCTGTACGCTTGGCGACAGGTGATGACTCGTCACTGGAGGCCTCCACCCCCGGGACGGACGGTGAGCGCTCCCGGCGGTCATTCCACGGCGCACACGACCCCGTTTATGAGTCTCCTCCTTGCGGCAGGAAAAGTGCATCATCAACCAAGACCTCCCGTCTGAGATCCCGCTCTAACTTTCGGGGAGATTGTACTTCCTGAGCTCTTACAGCCCAACAAAGAGAACCACTTGGCTACCAAGTAGAGTTGCATTAAAAAGGGGAAAAGGAAACCCCATTCCTTGAAGTCTCCCTTTCCGTGAACCTCGGCACTGGCTCTCAGGCACCCAGACCCCGTGGGAAGGTGGACTCGCCCGCCCCAGGCAGGCAGCCCTCCGGCAGTCCTGGCCCCGGGCACTGGAAGACCGTGGCCTCCGTCGGCCTCTGTGACCGTGGCTGCAAGCTGCCCGTTCCGGGGCGATGGAGGTCAGGTCTCCGTCCACACACCCACCATACCCGCGAGCGTGGACATCCCTCCCGGACCCACGCGCTGGTCCCAAAGCAAGTGCCAAGGCTGCTCTGGGGTCTGCACCTGCTTCCTGGGGGGCACCCCCGCCCCACCCCGGAGACTCCTCGCCCGCCTTCCCTCCTTCCGGCCCAGAGTGTCCAAGAGCCCCGAGCTCGGGTCAAAGCAAAGGCAGGCTGGGCGCCCGCCGCCGAGCGAGGGCTGACCGCTGGGAGAGCCATCAGCCGCGCCGTGTGATGATGAACCGAGCAGTAAATTAATTAATCATCATTTTATGCCTCATCAAGCACTTTGCTGAAGCTCTCAACAGGGGCCTCTCGATGAGCCAATGGGAAGCGGACTGTTTTGTTTAGCCGGGTGAGACTTCCATAAACAGGGGAGGCTTTGACAAGCTAATAAATATGTCATCCGTCTCTGCACAGGCAGCAGCGCCCCGCCTGCGAAGCGCTGGGCTCCGCCCGGCCCGGTGGGCAGTGAGTGATGGCAGAGCCGTGCCCGGGGAGGAGGCTGTCAGGACGGGCAGGGAGCGGGCCGAAAGCTCCCAAAAGTTCCTTCAAGTTTTTCAGGTGGAACACCACCACTGTCCGGGATCCGCTGACGGTCCCCACCGCAGCAGAGGACCGTCCTGCCGCGCGTCCTTCTAGCGACGCCGCCACATTCATCACGCAGGACGCGGGCGGCGAGGGGCTCCCCGACAGGCTCCCTGACTTGGGGACTGGAGCATATTTGAAGAATGCCCTGGCAAGACGCTGCCAAGAACCCGGCTTCGTGGTGAGAGGCCCCGTCATCAGCCTTGAAAGACGCCACGGCCGCTGCTTCAGAAGGAGCGTCAAGCTAACCTCAGCTCCTCTCTGGTAAAACCGTACTCTGGTGTCGGAACCACCTTTCTGTAGGAAAACAGGTCTTCGTACAGCTAAAGAATTTAGCTTTAGCTGATATTTGGATGATAGCTGATATTTGGATGATAATTCCAGTGGCTTTAGCAAACGGTTTACTTGATGCTTTGAAAGCAAAATGTGAACTCGGCTACGACGCTGGGCGGAGCCCTCAGGAGCACAGGACAAACACCGAAGGACACAGACGCGGTTCCTCACAGGCCTGGGATTCCTCGGTGACTCCCACTCAGTTTTTTAAATTACGTACCCGTAGGGTTTCTGAACTTCACAGGAGGCATAACTGGCCCCGGGAAGCCCTTCCTGGGCTGTCCTCCGTTTCAGGGCCACACGTCACTGCTGGGCGCCACAAAGGCCCGGTGAGAACGTCCGTGTGCGGACGCCCGTCGTGCGGGACCAACCGGCCGCGCTGCTCTTCTCTAGGAGTCGGTAGAGCATCTCGTGACGGCATCAGGCACGCTCGGGCCCATCTGATGTGTGTTTCAGGCTCCATCTGGGGTTCCAAACGCCAAGGAACCAAAGGGCATTGACCTGGCATTTATGCAGAAGGCCCTTGAGCTCAGACCCACAGACACTCACTTGAAGAGGACTCCTGCCTGTCCCCTGGGTTGAGAGGATTGCCGGGACCGGCCCCCCATTGGTCCTCCCAAACCCCAGGATGTGCTTTCTGAGTGTACAGGGGCTCACGGGACCCAGAACCTGGGCCTGGACTTTGGTCATGCCTGTCCACACTCAGACAAGGGCCAGCCAGGCCGGTGGGCTTGACGTGGCAGCCCCTTGGATGCTGTCCGTCCGGATTCCCTCCCGCGGCCGGTAGAAGGCGCCGCCGCATCCGTGGTGACATAAGGCTGGCCGGCATGAGCTTCCCCAGCTCTCCCAGACTCCAAATCACCATCAGGCCTCAAGGAGATGGCACTGTTTTCCTCTAAAAGATAACAAGATCGGACACCTTCGAGCATGCGGAACAGTCTTCGCAGACTCCATCCGTCACATCTGGAACACGCACCATTCTCCGTGTGAGCTGACGGCGCAGACCATCCGGACAGGGCAGCTGCTACAGTCAGGGCCGGCCGGCTCATGTCTGCACGTTCCGCAACATGGTGCTGCCTCGGTGACATTCTGTCTTCACCTGTGCCATGTCCAGGTCAGTGTTGCCTTCCAGGATGGGCTCTCAGAGCCGAGGGCAGAGGCCACGCCTGTCCCCACCTGCAGGCCCTGCGGCGCTCAGGGTTGGTGCGCAGCCCACGGCAGACACGGCGTGGAACCGCACTGCATGAAGGCTCTGGAAGGACCGAGCAGACAGGCCAGTGACCTCACTGGTGGTTTCTTTATATGCTGCCTTTTGGGGCGCCTGGGTGGCTCAGTGGGTTAAGCCTCTGCCTTCGGCTCAGGTCATGATCTCAGGGTCCTGGTATCGAGTCCCGCATCGGGCTCTCTGCTCAGCGGGGAGCCTGCTTCCCCCTCTCTCTCTGCCTGCTTCTCTGCCTATTTTTGATCTCTGCCTGTCAAATAAATAAATAAGATCTTTTTTAAAACAATGCTGCCTTTTTGTTTCTAATTTTCTTATTTTGAAAATCCGGCTCCGAACAAAGGAGTGAGGAACGGGGGTCAGGAGCGAACAGGCCCTCGTCGATTTCATGCTCGCTGGGCCGGGGTCTCCTGCCGGAAGCGGTGAGGACGGCCGCCAGGAGGGCAGCGGCTCCCACGTGCGCTGCTCTGTGGGCGCCCCTGAGGCGGCGATAGGAATTCCAAGTTCATGGCTCTGCTGGTTGACGACTCTGGGCTTGTCCCGTCTCCTCTTTGGCTTCATGAGCCAATTAACACATTACAGACTAGAGTCTTCCCGCAGTGGCCAGTTTAATCTGCTTTAACCCGGCTTCTCAAATGTGTTAACCATGGAGTCCTTCCTGCAGGAAAGGCTCAGGAAGCTCTGATCACACGCGGCCGGGCTGTCCCGGGCACACTTTCCTCCTTCGGTGCTGAGGACCCCATAGCCGAGGACCATCTCCCTTCGACGGCCGCACGTGCTGCCCCCGGGGGTCCAGCGTTCCTGGCCCCTCCGTGACGGATCCCACCTGTCCTGCTATGCACATAACCCCATGTTTTCATTTATTTTAAAAATGTAGCATTTTCAATGGGAATGATGTTGCCCCAAAGGGGGAAAAAGACTCTTACTCTTTGTATACATAAAACACAGATAAACTGGCCACGGATCCACAGATCCGTTGTCCACAGCACTAAAGCGTACGTACGTGGGAAACGGCTCATGGAGATCATGAGAACCACTGCTCTGCTCCCTTTGTCACGTTGTGAAGAAAGTATATTTGAGTCTCCTACACACGCACACACTCACTCTGTATCGTCGGTTTAAGCCACGACGTCGGGGCGCCTGGGGCTCAGTGTCCTCCTCCTGATTTCAGCTCAGGTCAGCACCTCGGGGTCATGAGATCAAGGCCCACAAGGGCTCTGTGCTGAGCCGGGAGTGTGGTTGAGATCCTCTCTCTCCCTCTGCCCCTCCCCACAGCTCTAAAAAGAAAACCCCAGCGCTGGGACCCCCTCACTGAGTGACTCTGGTCTGCACAGAGCCTGGGGGTTGTGTTTCGTGTTTGGTACCAGGATTTCTACTTTTGCGTGGATTTGGTTCGACGTCACTGGTAGGTACAAGCCCGTGTATTTCTTCTCTTAAAATGTTTGATTTAAATTCCGCGTAGTTCACATACGGCGTATCATGAGTTTCAGAGGTCGAGGTCAGGGACTGGTCAGTTGCCTAGAACACCCGGTGCCACCACCCCGCGCGCTCCGTCACGTCCTCCCCGGTCCCCGCAGCTCCCCCGCGTCCCCTCCAGCAGCCCTCACTGTTTCCTGGAGGTAAGAGTCTCTGATTTCTCCCCGTTCCGTTTTCGCTCCCTTCCCCACGATCCTCTGCGCTGTTCCTGGTGACCCACGTACGAGTGACACCAGACGATCGTCTTTCTCCGACTCGTCGCACTCAGCACCATTCCTCAGTCCCATCCACGTCGGTGCAAACGGCGGGTGTTCACCCCTTCTGATGGCCGAGAGATGTTCCGTGGTGTGCACAGACCGCACCTTTAGCCGTTCGTCTCTGAAGGGCATCGCGGCTCCTTCCACAGTTCGGCTACTGTGGACATTGCTGCTGGGAACATTGGGGTGCAGGCGCCCTTTTGGATCATCACGTTTGTATCTCTGGGTAAATACCCAGTAGTACAACTGCCGGGTCCTAGAAACTATGGAGGTTCCTCTAGAAGTTAAAAGTAGACCCACCGTATCTTTATTGTCAGTCTTCCCTTGTCACTTGACTTGGAGGACTTTGTCACAAAGAGCCGAGTGGGTTTTGCTTACAGTCTGACCCCGCCCCTCCTGGATTTGGAGGCAGCTGCTGAGCCCACGGACGGCGAGCGTGGCCGCCGATGGGAAGGTCTTCACCGGGCCCAGCCCGTGCGCCCCACCTGCAGGCTGGGCTCCCCACTGCTCTTCTGTCTGCCCACCTTGCTATTTCGGTCGAGCCCCTGTCGCTCTTGCGCCGATACGTTCACAACCACCCTTGGGTTTGTAGCCCCACCAGAGAGTGAAGCCCACAGCTCGTTAACCTGACCACTGTCCCCTTCCTGTCTTCTAAGCCTCACACGTTCAAACTCACTTTCATGGGTCCTGAGAGATGACCGACGTCTCCACAAGGGATACAGAATTCTTACGCACCGTCCTCTGCTCTCATGCCTCTGCCTCCGGCCTCCACTCTGCGGACGGAAATTCTGAGGTTGCCCCCAAGCCTTTCGCCTGTGAGTCACTGCAACTTCTGTCTCGAAATTCCCACAGACTTCTGAGGGTAGAGTTAAGAACTACCTTCCAGGGGCGCCTGGGTGGCTCAGAGGGTTAAAGCCTCTGCCTTCGGCTCAGGTCATGATCTCAGGGTCCTGGGATTGAGCCCCGCATCGGGCTCTCTGCTCAGCCGGGAGTCTGCTTCCCTCTCTCTCTGACTGCCTCTCTGCCTGCTTGTGATTTCTGTCAAATAAATAAAAAATTAAAAAAAAAAAAAAAAAAAAGAACTACCTTCCATGTTATCCAGCATTCCCATTTAGGAAACTTTACTTTTTATAGACGGAAGCACAGCTCTGCCGTGATACCCGCCCAGAGATGCTCACAGAGAACCAACTCACGTGCTAAGCGGTAGTGGCATAGAGATACTATGAATTTTAACGCAGCCTTGTTAAAACAATCTCCAGTCTGTACGCATTGGCAGGCGCATGTTTTGTGTGAGAAAACGACTCTCAGAATCCTGCATTTACACTCCCGTTTGGGGAGGAAAACAGCTCCGCTTCTGAAGACGCCCCACGCCGAGCCGAGTAGGGGGAGGTGTGACACGGGGGGCACCCGGGGCTGCTGACGGGGGCATGGGTGGGTGGGGAGGCCAAAAGCTTCCTTTCCTTGTCTCCGAGCAGTTTCATTTGTTACCAAGAAGACTTCTTTTTGTGCATCTTTAAAAATAAAGTAAAATAAATCTAGAAGCAAACAAAATGTGCTGTAAGCAAGCGACTCACCATCTGAGTACCACCCGTGGCCTCCAGCCATAGAACTAGATCGGGACATGCACAGCCTCTTGTGCAAGGTCTGCAGCATCTGGCTTCTGGGGCCCGGCCAGCGGGCTCTGCAGCGGCTCACGCGCCTGCCACGCCGGCCCCGCTGACCGCCCAGGCCCGCGGACCTCCTACCCGCGCCTCGGCTCGCTCCGCTCCTTCCCCTGGCGAAGCCGCCCCTTCCTCCCACTGAAGCCCTCACCTTCTCAGACCAGGTTGACACCCGGACCTGCTCTCTGCCTCCTCAGAAAACACAGACCTGCGTGCCCAAGCGCTTCTGTGACAACTAAGCCCAGACCATCGTGTGTCTCGCGGACACACTATCTCCAGGTTGTCTTTTGCTCCCCCAGCTGTGTTAGAAGTGCATGAAGGTGGGGCTGTCCTTAAAAACATCACACCCCTAATAATGATCACCGATAACCCACCGATGGATCGACTCGTAGTTACTTGATGACTTGCTAGAAAGTTGGACAGGGTAGCAGGGTCCTGCTTCGGCCCGCAGAGCTTTCCCGGAGCGCCACGCCATTGCTCCTGTGTTGACCAGGATCCAGCAAGCACCCGCGCCGGCTGGTCCTTCTATGTTCCCGGCTCCGACACGCACTTACCAATAGCATTGAAGGAGGCTCATTTGGTAGACAGACAGACGGACAGACAGACTCAGCTGTTCAGACAAATTCCTGGTGCATGGAGAAACCATATTCGCAAGTGATGAATGTCATCAGGTACTACCTAAGTATAAAATTGGTCATTGTCTCTTCCTATTCTTACCTATAACTTAGAAAAAATATGTTAATTCCTCCAATTTAAAATCAGGGAAAGCAAAAATATCAACAATATGTAAACAAACTAGTGAGCAAAAATGAACCAAAGTAATATTTCCCCTGAAATTCTTTGTCCTGTACAGTGGGCGTTTGGTTTTCAAGACGAATGCACACCGTCAGGCATCTCTAGCTGATCTGACTTTGGCCTCAGTCGGAGCCATCTTGTAGCTCAACTTTCTTATTCTTAACGTTACCCCCGGCCTCCGCGTCTAATGGGTACAGAATACCTGGGAAGGCTGTGCGAGGAGTACACTTTCCGAGTCTTTCCGCGTGGGGGATTTTCCAGCATGAAAGGCAACGTGCAGGAGAAGGAATTTTAGAGGAGCAGGGAGCTGTGTTCCTGGTCTAGAGGCTTCACGGTCTCCCATCAGCCGGGATGACTGGATGGAAACACACAGCTAAGGCAACTTCCTACTCTTCCTCAT
This sequence comes from Mustela lutreola, assembly GCF_030435805.1. NCBI lineage: Eukaryota > Metazoa > Chordata > Mammalia > Carnivora > Mustelidae > Mustela > Mustela lutreola. The sequence continues at coordinate 1,775,671 of NC_081294.1, forward strand.
AAATGCTTGCAAACCGAGTTTTAAATCTTTGGACTTCGAAACAAAACAAAACAAAACAATCACCAGTCTGTGTAGACGTGGATGTTTCTACACGGGCTGCTGTCACATCCTTTGCCTAGAACACTAAAAGCCATGGAGTCCATGTAACTTTGTCTTCCCTTTTCAAAAAGTTGCTTTTCTTTTTATCATTGTGGTCTTAATTTTTAATGCTTTTTTTTTTTTTTTTTAATTCTTCCTTAAGAAAGCTCAGGCCTTTAGATTGGCCTCTGCTCTCCAGATATATTATGTTCTTTTTTTTTAATTATTTTATTCTCATCCATTAATCTACCTTCTTTTTTCCCTGTTTTTAAAAGATTTTATTTATTTATTTGTCAGAGAGAACGAGCACAAGCAGACAGCATGGCGACAGAGGCAGACAGAGAAGCACCTCCCCATCACGTAAGGAGCCCTTGGTGGGGCTCAATCTCAGGCCCCTGGGATCATGACTTGAGCAGAAGGCGGCCAGGTAACCGGCCGAGCCACCCAGGCACCCCCATTTATCTGCCTTCTTACAGATATTCTCAAATATGTCTTTCAGAATAATGATTCAGTGTTTCATGGTGGAAAACTCATTCTGGTTTTATCAAATGCAGTAGATGTGTTTCCTATTAAAGTTTTTCTATTTCTAACTCATCGGCTTCTCTTAATGCTGATATCAGGTGTCCTTCACGGCCTCCTGTGTCGTCTTCTTTTAATCTCTGCCTTTTCTTAAGGAACACTCTCCTGTCTCCCAGGGACTGTGCATTCTGGCATTTCTTTAAGTGTGCTAATAGGCAACGTGCAGTAGAATGAAATTGGGCCACTTTCTTACACCATACAGAAAGATAAACTCGAAGTGGATGAAAGAGCTAAATACCAGGCAGGAATCCATCAAAATCCTAGAGGGGAACTCAGGAAGCAACATACGTGATTTTGGCCGCAGAAACTTCTTTCAAGACATGTCTCCAAAGGCAAAGGAAGCAAAGATAAAAATGAACTATTGGGACTTCATCAAGACAAAAAGCTTTTGCACAACAAAGGAACCAGTTGACAAAACCAGAAGACAACTGACCGAAGGGGAGAAGATATCTGCAAACAACATATCAGATAAAGGGCTAGTGTCCAAAATCTGTAAAAACACCTATCAAACTCAACACCCCCAAAACCAAATAATTCATTCAAGAAATAGGGAAAAGCTATGCACAGACATTTCTCCAAAGAACATAACAAATGGCTAACAGACCCATGAAAAAAATGTTCAACATCACTGGGCATCAGGGAAATTCAAATCAAAACCACAAAGAGATACCGCCTCACCCCAGTCAGGATGGTTAAAATCAACAAGTCAGGAAACAACAAATGCTGGCGAGGATGTGGAGAAAGGGGAACCTCCTACACTGTTGGTGGGAATGCAAGCTGGTGCAGGCACTCTGGAAAACAGTGTGGAGGTTCCTCCAAAAGTTAAAAATAAGCTACCTTATGACTCCGTTGTTGCACTACTGGGTATTTATTTCAAAGATACAAACGTAGTGATCCAAAGGGGCACCTGCACCCCAACGTTTATAGCAGCGACGTCTGCAGTCGCCAGACTATGGAAGGAGCCCAGATGTCCGTCGACAGATGAGCACAGAAGATGTGGTATAGATAGATCTATTATGGAATATTACCCAGCCACCAAAAAGGATGTGATCTGAACCATTCGCAATGATGTGGATGGACTAGAGGTTTATGTGGAGTGAAATCAGTCAGGCAGAGAGAGATAATTCTATGGTTTCGTGCATATGTGAAATTTAAGAAACAAAGCAGAGGATCAGAGGGGAAGAGAGGGAAAATGAAACAAGATGAGATCAGAGAGGGAGGCAAACCGTAAGAGACTCTTAATCCCAGGAAACAGACGGGGGGTGCTGGAGGGGCGTGGGGCGTGCTGACTGGGTGATGGGCCCTACGGGGGGCATAGGAAGGAGTGAGCACTGGGTCTTTTATACAACTGATGAATCACTAAACTCTACCTCTAGAGTGCATAGCACCCTACATGTTAATTAACTGAATTTAAATTTAAAAAAAAAGAAATTAAAAGAGAAAAATAAAAATAAAAGAATATTAAGAGGCAATCTGGGCAACCCTCTTTTGTCCTCTCCCTGTGGGAGATTCGTAGTCTGTCATCCAATCACCTTCACTATCACCCAGCACACCTGGCTGTGCTGCCGACCATAAAAACGTGGAGCGGAGGCCGGGGTGGCTCAGCCAGTTACGTGTCTGCCTTCAACTCAAGTCATGATCCTGAGGTCCGGGGACGGAGCCCTGCATGGGGGGGGGGGGTCCCTGCTCAGTGGGGAGCCTGCTTCTCCCTCTCTTTCTGCCCCTGCACTCATGCTCTCTCTCAAATAAATACAATGTTTTACAAAGAGGCAATCTAACATTCGTTCCTGATTCCTGCGGCAGAACGTGGTCTCTTTCCCTGCAGCCGCTCGTCTGGAACCTCAAGGCTTATCCAAACCTGACCTTCCCAGCGCCCCTCCAGCCCTCAACCCCCTGTGCCCGCCCCTGTGGCTCTTCTGTGCAGGGGGTAGAGCCCCAGGGCAGGGAGAGGGTGAGTCCAAGGGAAGATGTAGAAGATGGAATTTGGGGCTTCCTCAGAACCGTGTGACTGATGAGTTCTGGGCTTCTAACGTCCCTGGGTTTCTTGGCCTAGACCAGAGGGTGAGGAGGGAGCCTGGTGCCTTCGTCCCTTCTCAGGTGCGTGTGTTGTACTTGGAGACAGAAAGGCAGCAGAAGGCTTCCGTTGCTTTGGTTGACGTTTCTCCCAAGAACTGGGATGAGCTTTCTTCATGCTTCGTGTCTTCCGGAACATTCTGGCGGCGAACTGGGGACGGGGGAGTCGGTCTCACTGAAGCTTGGTCTTTTCCCCAGACTGACTTGTATGAGGCTTTGTAACCCACGCTGTACTATTTTCCAAAATTCTGGTCACTTCCCGAAGAGACGACAGCATGCTTTCGGCCATCTGATCTTGGACCTCCTTCGGCTGCCCCAGTCATGGGCCGCCGCCGCCCATGATGGTCCCCACGCCGATCAGACCGGCCCCTCCCTGGTGTCCGGGTCTGTCTCCTCCTCACCAGCCTCCCGGTCCTTCCCTTTCCTCCAGCACATAAAAGCAGGTATCGAGGAGAAGCAAAGGAACCAGTTGATATTAAAAATTCTTTTCTAGAACCTCTCTTCCTGGGCGCTAGGCCACGGAGAGTGAGAGGCTGGGGAGCCCCTCGGTAGACCCAAAGTCCCCTGCTCCACCTCCACCTCCTCCCTGAGCTGCCTGCCTCTGGGATGGCTCAGGATCCACGCAGAGGCTGTAGACCTTCCTTCAAGACACAGACGATAATGGCCCGCGACAAACAAAGGCCTCCCTGTGTTTCCCACCAGGCTGAGGAGGCTCAAGAATTTTACCTGAGGTCGTTGAAAACCAGTAGGTGTTGGTCAGGATGAAAGGAAGAATTCACCACGAAATCATTGCTCAAATATTAAGTCTCTAAGGCTTGTCCTTAACGTTATGACCCGCCTCTGACTAGGTTTCTTCAAAACGTGTAAGATGTGTCCCTCTGTGTATTCGGGTTAGTCCTCCCAAGGTGCCGGCCACCATTGTTCCACTGAACCCTGTGGCCGCGGCAGCAAGCGCAGTGCAGTGTCCGCGTGGAATGTGGACCCGTCAGTTTGTATCCCCGTGGATAGTCGAGGCCCCTCCAACTGTAGGTGCACATCTGCCCCTGGACCTTTGCTCCTGAGAGGTCTCATGAGAAACCCAAGAAGACATGATCGGGAACTCACCCATGGACTTGATGTAGTGAAGCCTTTAGGGGTATTTCAAACAGAAATGCAAAAGGGTTTCAGCTCAGATTCGTGAAGCTCGCTGATCCCTCTTGTCCTGGAGAGACACACCAGTCATTACCGCGAGTGGGACAGTCCAGGACGCCGGGTGCGGTGGCGAGGATCGCAGCTCTCGGCCGGAAACTTCACAGATCAAAGAACAAAGCTCCGTCTGCTGCTCATTCTCACTGCACGCGTGCGTGGCTGCGGCGGGAGGCTCTCAGCGGCCCGGGCCCCGGAGGCTCCCTCACTGTCCACGCTCCCTTTGAGGCCAGGCAGGTGGGGCGTGGCTTACCACGGGCGCGCTCAGAAGGTCCACCCGGACGTAGCTCCCGTCACTTCCACTCGAGTGTCCGTGGCCGGTGCAAGTGTCCTGTACCTGCCTGACCTCAGCGGGGCAGGGGAGGGGTGTCCCACGGGTGTCTCTAAGGAGAACAGTCCAGTGTTGCAAGAGCCACCAAATCACATGGCTCAGTAGAATGAACCCTTCGTCAGAACAAAATAAATGTGGGACATGAAGAGATCACAGAGGGAAAAGAGTGGGCGGAGAATGTACAGCAGCAGAAGGCCATCAAGTAAAGGGACCTAATTTTCCAAACAGAAAAACCTGTCTCACTCCACCTTTTTTTCCCAATGATACTCAGCACAACTTCTTTACTCGGTGCCACCTGGTTGTGACCTATGGTTTTAGGCACTTCCCACGTCTTTTTGATTAATTAAATACAAACTGTGGTGAGGAACGTTTTGCAAATTGTGATTTTCCAGCAGTTGCATTCCGAAGCCAGGATCAGAGACGCTCCATTGCTGTCCCCACCCTTCTCGCCATGTGCTTCTCCACACCCCCCCCAAGAAACTCTGGTATGCTTTAGGGACAGCGTTCAGGGGTGTGCGGAGAAATCTGCGATCCTGCTGGTTAGTTGGGATGTCCTATTAATAGGATATGATAAGTAATTTGTGTTCTGCAAAGATTTTATTTTAAGGAGCTCTTGCTTTCATGTGATATAATTAGATCCACATTTTATTCAAATCTGTGTCGGGAGAAGCCAACGCATTACGGGCCAAAAACAAAACAAAACAAAACAAAAAAACCATCGTAGACCATGTTTCCAGCACATGAGCCACAAGAACGTCTGAGATGAGGTTGGTCACCAAAAGCTGACCCAACGGTGAATGCCCCCGCATCTGCAAACGGTTTTCACATGTGGGGGTGAGCAGAGGGAGGGATCTTTTCAGGCCAGGACAACCGGCAAGTGCCTAGATTTATACGGGGTGTTTGCTGGCTTCCAGGGCCGATGACCTCACTGAGAACCAGGAAACTGCATGGAATTAATTGCTCTATTGTTTCAGAGATGACTCCTTAGGCTCACCAAAGCCCCCGGGCCTTTTCAGTCACACTAGGTGATTTTTGAAAGAATAAAACCATCTTTTATGATTCTGTAGAAAATCGAGAGGGGGTCTCCTCTTTTTGTTTAATAGTTTAAGCCACAGGATTGAAGCATCTTCCCTCAGAGGTCATCACTCCTTCTCTGAAAGCAGATGAAAGAAGACACTGACGACAGAATTTTGCTTCAGTTTTCTGGACAGAGTGAGAAAAAAGTACCTTTAAACAGGGTTGAAAAGAGGAATTAAATCGGGAGCACATCAGAGGACACGTTCTAGAAAAGCACCTGTCTGGGAAAGAAGTGGGAAGGCCACACCTGTGCACCCTGCGGCTCGGAGGGCTGGCGCCGAGAGCCGTGCGGAAACCGGCCAGGGGCCTGGACATCGTCCTCGTGATCTGCTGAGGGTCTGGGGAGAACCAGTCTGGAAGAGGCAAAGGGAGGCCCAGCGAGAATTCTGAGCCGGCGAAGAAAACTTAACGCAATCATTTCCGACAGTCTGACCCGTGGTAACCCTCCCTCTCCGAGCATCTACAAAAACCAAAAGGGCAACCCCGCCTGCCAGGACTTCCGAGGCGCTGGCTGACCCATTACTTCGAGCAACTGTCCCATGAGACGGGAGCTCCGGCAGACGGGCTGCGAGTCTCGGCCTGGGCGGGTGCTTCATCCAAGCAGAATTCGGAGGGTGTGAGTCTGTGCAAACAAGACCTGCTGGAAGCCGTTGGCAAAGGCTGCGCCAACTGCATCCCACGCTTTACCGGCCTTCCTGGGGGCCGTGAGCACCCCCGTCCGCTGCCGGCTGCTGGGAACCTTCCCAACCCTGAGCCTCTGACTCATTTCCTTTATGAAGCTCATCTTTCTGTGCACGTCCGTTTCGGACGAAGAGTCTGCTTCCTCGTCCCCACCACGGAGCGTGGAGGAGCTGCACGCTTCAGGCCCGAGTCTCGCTGCCTCCGGGATTGCCCCCAACACTCGCTTAACAAGCATTCGGGTTATTCCCAAGGAGAAGGGGGTAGTTACTCCAGTCCCTTGAGAAGACCGCAGACGCAGGCAGACCAGCGGAGGGACGGCCTGCTTCTCCGGCGCCGTGCCGTCCGGTCCTCGGAGCCCGCCGGCCACAGGCACACGTCCCGCCGGCAAGCTCGGGCGCTGCCACCAGTCAGGAAAGTGCGGCGCGGAGATGTGACGGGGAACTCAGTTGCCACCACTTGCGCGGACGCGACGGGGGGATGCGCAGGGACCTCACTTGGTTGTCGCGGTCAGTGCACTTGTTGATTTCATTTGTCCGAAAAGAGTGGAAAATGCCACGGAGCTCTCCCGGGGACACCGTGCTTTCCCCCCAGCCCTGGTGCTGGGCACGGGAAGGCCGGAGGCAGCCGAGCTGATCCTACCCCGGGGGGCTTCCCGTCCGGGCTCACCGCTTCTCCATCTTTCAGGGTGGGGGACCCTCCGCTTGGCCCCGAGCAGCCCTGCCCCTGCCCCCTCCACTGGGAGATCAGAAGCACCAGAGGCCAGGCCAGGAAGAGGCCGTTCTGCTGGCCAGGAGGAGTTCAGAGTGCGGAGAAGGGATCCTGAACACGCCAAGGAGCCTGGACACGTGGCCAAGAAGAGCGTGCGGCTGCCGTCCACAGCTCGGAGGCAGTGCCTGGCGGACGGGGCCGCTGCCGTAGGTGTGCGAGGGCGGCTTGCTTGTTCATTGAGCTCAGAGCCTAAATGACGGCCCCATCCGCCCACCCGTCACCTGGGTAGACGCACTGTGCGAGTCCCGAGCGCTGGTGGGTGTGCGCACGCAGCCTGATGAAGCAGGGAAGGGAACAAGGCTGGTCCCGAGTGGGGCTCCACGGGGCTCGCGTGTCTGCCGCGGGGCTCCACGGGACTCGCGTGTCTGCCGCGGGGCTCCACGGGGCTCGCGTGTCTGCCATGGGACCCAGGGGAGAGGGACCAGGGGTGGCTCCCGTCCGTCCAGCCTCTCGGCCGTGTGATGACTTCTCCCGGAAGGAGCAGGGGGTCTCCTGAGGGAGGGCGGGGGAGCGTCCTTCTATCCATCCCCAGAGCTATAATGTTCCCCGAACACCTGCGGCTTCAAGTGAACCCTCTACTGCAAATAAAATTGTCTAATTGTTGTCGTCTGTGTTTCACCGAAGATGATCCCCAAGTGTCCGGAGTCTGACGCAGCCTCTGGTCTTTAAATAAACGTCGGATCTACATTTGCTTGGTTTGGGCTCAGTTTTTATAGGGCCTTTTGGGTTGTTTCATAAAATTTCCAGTGCAAAGAGAGAAACTATCCCTTCTGAGAATTTAGCGACTCATCTGCTCTTCTAGATGCTTCTACCAAGAACTCCTCGGTGAAGGCTGCGAAAGCCCTGGAGAAGGCATGATGTTTTGCTGTCTTAGGGGTGAGTAAAACTGGAAAGCAGGGAGGTGGGCCCCTGGCAGGGCGGGGCCTCCTGAGGGGCTCCGGTCCGCCGGCCACGGGGACCCCGTGTCCCCGCTGGGCTCCCTGCAGCGGTCTCCAACGCGGCGTCCTCCAGTCCTCCGGCGCTCCCAGAGAATTACCTGAGATCCCCAAGGGACGCACTCCCCACCTCAGCTGTGACAAAGATGCCGGTCCCGTCCCCGGGGCCTCGGCACGCAGGACTCCTCCCACGAAGTCTCTCACATGGAAGACAGATGGGAGAAAAAACGATCTGATTTATTGGACTAAAATTCCATTTCCCTCTGCTTCATTGATTCTGCACTTGTTATAATTATGGAAAATTCTTTCGAACAGCCTATAAAAAGATGCTCTTTCATCCGAGGGGGAGTAAGGTCCTACTTTGAAGTCGCTGGCCATCAGCTGTTCTGCTCGGCAGCCCCACCCACTGCCCCAGAGACGGGAAGGGCGGCGTGCTGCCCCCACAGATGAGGAGGCGCGCACTCTCCGCGGGCCGGGTCCCAGGGACCGCGGCTGGGCCAGCTGCAGACGGCCCAAGGCAGTGATCCTTGCTCCGGCACAGCTCTCGGAGTCGGAGCCGCATCTTAGTGGCGGAAAGAAAAGAAAAGGAAGGAGGGAGAATGAGAGAAAGGAAAGAAAGAAAAAGAGAGAGAGAGAAAGAAAAAAAAGAGGAAGAGGAAGAGGAAGACAAGAAGAAGAACCAGCCCATTAAACGCAGTCTGACGGCTCTGGAGTGTCACAAGGGAGTGACAGCTCTGAATGGAAGAAGACGCAGGACTGTCCCCAGCCCGGGAGCACGGAGCGCACTCCTGACCCATGGGGACCCGAGAGTCCATCTTTCCAATAAGCCCGAGTTCATCACGAAACGACCACACCGCGTGAGGTGCGTGGCCTCCCCAGGAGCCAGGCCCAGGGGCCAGGAAGGGAATATGCGACTCCCACAGGTCCACACGGGGCCACCAGCTCCCGCAGGCCACTGGCTTCTCTCATTGTTACCCCAACGCCCTCTTTAGGAGCATGGCGTGGAGCCCGAGTCCTAAAGGAGGGGAAGGCAGCCACCGGTTCATTGAGTGGACGCCCTCCCAGGCCGGGCCTGTCTTCCCAGGGACGGCAGCCCTGGCGAGAATGCAGGCCCGGGCCGGAGGGCAGCTGGGCAGCTGGCTTCTCACCCACCATCTGAGCCTCGCCCAAGGACTGCCTGGTCAGACTGAACTGTTCCCTAGAATGTTATTAGGCGAAACACTCAATTTGCTCTTGGGGTAAAGTTCCTGCTTAATGAGCTGTGCTCCTCGCTCTAACCCTCCTGCAGGCGTTTCTCCGGGACAGCATCAGCCCAGGTGCCGGCACAGTGTGAAAACCTGTAAATCTTCAGCTGTCACTGCGGGGAGGGAGGAAAAGGTGAAACAGGTTTGTGGAAGAAGCTTTCCCAGGTGTTGTTTTGCAAGTGGGGAACTCACGGAAGGTTCTGAGCAGTGGTTGTTGGAGATAAAGATCGTGTCAACACTGCCTGGGGGCAGGGGGGCCGCGGCCCAGAGCGATGTCCTGCAGACAGCGCCGGGGTCTGGGGGCTCGCAAGGTCCCATGCTGGAAGCCACGGGAACCACCGTCCCCCCAAGAAACAGCTCCCAGGGTCCGAAACTCGGGGAGAGTCATTTTCTGTTCGGCACCACGATCCAACCCAGCACACACAAGGCTCTCAGACAGAGCAAGGCCGTTCAGTCAGGACCCCAGGAGCTCGAATTTACTGAGTCTTCATTTCTGCTCACCCCAAGTTAGCTCCTAAGTGGGCACGAGCCTGGTCCCGCTGCAATTTTAAGGCTAATCACTCCGTCTGGAATCTGGAAAAGCAGAGGAACGCGTCCCCGCAGCGGCGTCCTGGGAGCCGAGGGAAGAACGGAGGCGGCGGCCTTCCCCCCCCCCCCCCCCCCGTCGGCCCCTCTCGGCCCTGGGCCGCGGCCCTGCCCAACAGAACTGGATTCCAGGGCAAGGGCGGGAGAGGAGAGAGAAAGCTGGGGGTTCCCACACAAAAGCCCACAGCCCGTTTACAGCTTCAGGGTTTCACAAGAAGAAACCGTGGAGCCGATGGAGTTTTTCTGATTTTTGCCATCACTGAGAACTCAGCATCTTCCTGAGTAAAGGCCATGGTGCTTCTGTCCGTGATTGGCCCAAACTTGGAAGGAGTCTGGAGCACTAGAAAATAAAATATAATAATAAAAAAGTAAGGAGGGTAATGTCTCCATTTTCTCCTTTATGTTCCGTGACCTGCTTTGAGCTGCACCGGCTGCGGATTTTTTCTTATGAAAATAGTGTTATGTGTGACATTCAGGCCTCCATAAAAATGATTAAAACCAGTGTCTTTGATGATATGTATTCGGCATCTATAAATAACATCAGTATAAATAAATTCCAAAGCGACGGTGGGCAGAAATTCGTCGCGTCGGATTTCATTTACTGTTTAGCTAAATTGCTTTTTAGTTTCACCATTTGTAAGCTAAGGAGCAGGTCGCTGCCTGGGGACCTGCCGGCGGGGAGCCCCCCGGATGCTCGCCCATCGAGAGGGGCTTCTGCGGCCAGCAGAGGCCACGGGCCGTTGGCCCCGGGCTGTGGCTCGGGGTGGCCGGGACCCTGCAGGGTGGAGAAGCCCGTGACCCACGGGCCGCCCAGGGAATTCGGGCTGAGTTATCAGACGGATGGATCTCTCCGTGTCCGCTCATGTGATGCAGAATGCCTGCTCCTAAACACAGTGCTGGGAAGTTTTGACTTTTTTTTTTTTTTTTTTTTTTGGTAATACTTGAATCTTGTCTTCTTGTTGTTTCTCTCCTGTTCTGATACATGCAAAGGCCATTTTCATAAAAATCAGCTTGTGTTTGGAGTGAGTCCTAACAGGGCAGAGTTTATGGGCGAGAACGGAGAGGAAACTGCATGGCCGGCCTCAGGAACTTCCCCGGGCGATTCCAGGCAGCCGCAGGGCCAGGCCTCCCAAGCCAGGAGTCACTAATGGTCCGCAGGAGCCTCCACAGCCCCACGGCTCTCCACTCGAAACTGCAGTGTCAAATCCCACCGGCAAAGGGCCTCGTCCACGCACGGGCTCCTTCCAAGAAAGATGTCCTTAGGGTCATGTGAGTTACACCGAAGACCTAGGGGATGTCCTGGGCCGGGACGGGGGCTCACCCAGGCTTGCAAACATGTGCCGGTGAAGACACATCTCCAGGAACCAAACACAAGCTGGTGTGGGATTTCAGACCTGAACCATGTTTGGGAGACGGTGGAGCCGTTAGCCCGCACTACAGACAGCCCCTGAGGACCCCAGCCCGCTGTGCACAGGGCTCCCTCCTGCTCTGGGGGAAGGGGGTGTCTGGGTATGTCCCAGCCGTGGCAGCCGCCAAGCCCAGGCGTCCCCACACTGTGGCACGCTGGACGGCAGGGCTGTCCTGTGTGTTCTTTGCTGTTTCCCTTAGACAGACTCCCTTTCTTTGTAACTTAATAAAGTTCATTTAAAACAAGACTAAATGTCACTGTTGTGATCAGTTGTTTGCTGCTGTTGTTGTTTTAGTACAAGTATACTTAAAGCAACATGATACCATTAAATCCTAAAGTTGAAAGGAGCCCTCATTTACAAGGATTAGCAGCCTCGACCATTTACGAAGCCGGATTCTCGCAGAGGACATGTAACTGTTTACGAGAAGTTATAATAACGGGCCATGGGGTCTGAGGTCCCAGTTCAGAAGGTGTGGCCCTAAGCCAGCTAAAGAGCTGGGGATTTGTTGTTTGGGGCCTGGGAACACAAAGGCTGGCTGCAGAGCAGGGCACAGCCTCACCCCTGCCCTCCGCCCACCGGGGCCGTGGGCTCGGCTGCAGACCCTCGGGCCCGCGCTGCCTCTCCCGTGGGCCCTGCGGGTGCTCTCCCGTCCTTAACCGCCCAGGATTCCTGACTCCAAGCCCTCCTTGGGGGTTTTTTCGCGGTCTGCTCACCTGGAAGAAGGCACCGCCACTCCCCTCCAACGCCGCAAACACACCCCAACCGGGGAAACCAGCGACTGGAAGTCTGACTTCTACAATCAGTGAAAATGTTTCTCTCCCTCTCTGCCCCCTCAACATGGCCCTTCTGAGCTGGGAAAGGTCGTAAACGTTGGGCCACCTCACCGTGTGGACGTCCCTCCCCTGGGCTGCTGACAACCCCCCCCACAACCACATCTCAGGCTGCAAACCTTAGCGAGCCCAACAGGCCGCCCCAACAACACCGATTCCCAAAGGGGCCACGTGACCGGACACGGTTGTGCAAGGCTGGTCTAACAGGCGTGTTTCAAAGTATCGTCCAAAAGAAATTAAAATGAAGGAATAGCAGAATCTTTGATTTGCTAACTTCCAATGGAGCCAAAATATTTACATTAAAAACAGATCATTTGGCCATGCTAACAAAGTCAGACCCTCTGAACATTTTTTTTTAATGGCCCAGGCATGCATAAACTTCTCCGCGTTGGCTGGGGACCAGACACTGTTGATCAGCGTGGCCAACCCTACCCCTGTTTGTAAAGAGAACCCAAAGCTTTGGCTTTCTGGGGTTGCGGCAGGAGCCAGCGCAGGCTTGGCCCGGGCCCGCGGTGGTCAGATGGGCACACTCGGAGCCTCCCACTCCTCAGACGCCACCCTGAGTCCCCACGGCCTTCCCTGTGCCCTGTCGCGGCAGTAAGAGGGGCCGTGAGCACATTCCTCCCGCACCTTCTGAGTCACGAGCCCGAGGCAAACACAGCTCTGCCGAAAGTGATGCTGCCTCTTGTTATTGAGGTTCATTCCCCCCAAAACCGGCTGAGTATAGGAAACGTTTGGCTATGTTTGTGAGTTGAGAAGTTTTTAAACATACGATCATTACAAAAACTACTTCTCTTCAGTTGGAGGATGAAATATTCCAAGAATGCCCCTTTTGGGTGCGTGTGAACTGCCTTTCACAGCGACTTCGAGGCACAAAGCGCCTTCCCGGTACCTGCGAACAGCGGAGTCTGCACCCGCTCGCCGCATCGCGCAAGCCACAGGAGGGGCATGTTTCCCTTTGCTCACAGAGACTGAAGACCCAAAACCGCCAGTAACTTTTAGAGTGTGTCCGAATGTCCCTCAAATTAAAGAGCGGGCCAGAGAGAGAGAGCTCAGTAAGGGAAGCTCAATCATTTTTATTTGAAGAACTTTTCTACTGTGGAGAATAGTCAACATTCTATGCTTCGTGCTAAATCGGGCTTGACCTGGAGAGAGCCGCACATCTGGAAAAGATGCCGAGATGGTCCTCAAGGAGCCCAGGAGAAGCAGCTGAGTCAGGGCCCGGCTGAGGGCCAGGCTGCGGCGTGGGAGGTGCAGGAGGGGGGCAGGGGGGCTCGAGTGCTCAGGGGCCGGCGTTGGGGGCTGGCGGGGGCCTCTCCTGGGGACGAAGGAAGCTTCCTTTGACGGACACTTTCCCAGCTGTCATCATAATGAAGTTCTAGAAGCCCCGCTGCCCAAAAGAAGGAAAGCCTGGTCCTTCAGGTACATGCGGTCCTCACGGGCTCCATACTTCTGTGTGCGTTTCACAAGACTTAGGTTTTCTTGGAGGACAAAAGCTTATTTTTGTTTCATTTTTATTTAATTGTCAAGCTGTATGTCCTTCAAACATTGGGCAGGGGATCGCCCATCCCCACAGTGTTCAGGGAATCCAAGAAGAGGGAAATTAGAGAAAGCATTTAAAGAGAGAGACCCGCACCGTAACCTGCTAGCTCAGATGCGCTCGCTTCCATAGAAGGACGCCGGCCTCAGGGGTGTCCGAACTCTGCCCTGCAGTTTGACGTCTGAGGAGCTTTAATCTTCCTAAGGATGTGCTTTCAAGTTCGTATCCTGCTCCGGGAAATTTGACTTGTTCCCAGACGTTTGGGGTCCTGCTCTTTGCAGGCTGAGCAAGGCAAGCATTTCCCGAGAAGCCGCAGTGGGTGGGCTGAAGCCTCACTTGGGGGCGGCCCCTCCTGGGGCTCCGTGAGGGAAGCCGGCCCCCTCCAGCTGAGAAGATAAATCCCGGCTTTCCCTGGGGGAGGTGCCCAGCTTCACTCTGGGGTTCCCAGCAACCTCCCTCCTCTGACGGGTGGCGGGCAGGGCTCAGAGCAGCACAGCACGTGGGCTTCCCCCCGCAGGAAAGCGCCCTCTCGTTACTGCCACCCCGTGAAAGCACCTCCCTCCATTAGCACAAGACAGATTCGAGTCTGTGTCTTTTACTCAGAGTCATATTTTAACGGCAGTACCTTTCCAACATGTTTTGTCTGTTTTTACAACTGTTCCCTAATCTGAAATCGTTTGCTGTGTCTGCAATGAATGAGAGTTAATAATGTTTGCCTTTTATAAGGAGAAATTATAGATAGAGTGAGAGATAGATAGATAGATCTTTATCTATCTACCTATCTATTTCAGTCAGGACAAGGAATTTAAAAACCTGCTTAACAGCAAGGGTTAGAAAATGTCACAGTGTCAGACGAGCCACCAGACAGCGGCTGGCAAGTCCGCCCCAAAGCCCAAGAATTTAACCCGTTAAAGTACCGACATAATTTCACAATATTCTCTCCCACGTCATTGCAAAGCTCTTCAGATTTACTAATACTGAAGTTAAACAGTTCTTGACATTAGACACTATTAAAAACTAGGAACAGATACTTCTTAGAAAGAAGGAGCCTGTGGGCTCAGTTCCACATCTGCATTTCATGACGAGAACGGGCCGGGTGGATGCGGATCCCGTCGACTCAGAATGGAAAGCCAAGGAGCAAAATAGAGCACACGTGGAAAGATCGTCATGGGTAAAGTTGACCCCTCCAATCACTGTCCTTTTCAAAGGATGCATTTTCTCATAGATGGTGCTGGGTTTACCGCTTGGGTAAAGACAAAATGTGATCCGTACCTCACACCATACAGCAGAAGCACTCCAGATATGTTAAAGATTTTAACTTAAAAATTAAAACCGGGAGTATTAGACAGCGACAGTATGGGTTGATTCAATCCTCAAACAGCAGTGGAGGTCATGCTTCTCATTATGGCTCCAAATCCAAAGGTGATAAAATGTTAATAAATGTGATTACAGATTTTTAAAAATGTTTATGTCAAAATTAAATCACCCTAAGGAAATTCAAAAGACACCCAACCATCTGAGAAAAAAAAAAAAAAAATAGCTGCCATTTCCGTGAAGGCAAATATTAAGAATGTTTGAGAATGACGAGGACCAAAACCTCACAGGAAAAGGTGGAAAAACAAAGTATAAAATATGCCCAGCCTGACACGAGGTCATTTGAAAATCGCACCGATGAATTATTTTTCATGTAGCAGAGTCGCGACAACCCCCCAAATTTGGCAACAGACTCTTTGGGAGCCGGTACTAATTCTGGTCATTATAAAGTGTTCACAGACGATAATCTCGGGGGGTCGTAACCAAGAAGCAAATAGAAAATAGACATTGTTTAGTGAGGTCTCTGGTCTTCAGGTGAGGAAAATAACTCTCTCCTTCCATTTTAATCCTCCAAAGACTTGCAGATTTTTGTAAACTGTCTTTGCTAACATTTTAGAACTGATTCTTCAGGTGCTAAAAGGAGAAAAAAAAATAGAATTTCTCATTTGCTTAATTTTTACCATGCCTGTATAATATTTTCTTTAATAAATCTGTCAATATACAGTTTCAGATACTGCAAATCTTGGCAAAGTTCTGCAAAACGTGATCTTCTGCCAGGCCCAGAGACATGCCCGTCTGAGCCAAGAATGGCGGAAAATGAAGCCTCCGGATGCTTTTGGGACCAGAAGAACGGCTGTGACCCCAGTATCACCGGCAGCTCGCCTACATGGCCTCACCCGTTCGGTCTCACATTCAAGGCCCCACCTGGACAGCTTTCCCTGCGCACCTCACCTGCGCACCTGAACTGCGTACCTGAGCCGCACTCACCTGTGCACCTCGCACACCGCAGCTGCATGGCCTCCCCATCTACAGAGCTGGATGACCCCAGGCAGGTCCATTCACATGGGCCATGTGAGGCTGTAATGGATTAACAATGAACCAAATTCTGGCTTTTTAAAAAAAATTTGATTTCATTTTATCTGAATTTCAGAGTTGTCTGGGGGCATCAAAATGTCTGACCCCAAAAAGTTTGGACTGCCTGCCCCAGAACAATCAGGAGCTGACACACTTGTTTTTCCCAGTGGTGGTGTCGACTGAAGGATGCGTTTCCTCTTGAGAACGTCATTGTCGTCGCTTGATGTCGTGGAGGCACCACTGGAGGACGGCCACTAGCAGGTCCCAGCTGAGGAAGAGACTCCCGTCTCATTCTTAACACCACGTGCCCCGTATGGAGAACCAGCAGCAGCATCAGAGACGGGGCACACGGTTTTAGGCCACGACCTTCCCATGGTAAAACCACAGAGACTCCGAGAAGCAGAGCACGTGGTCTCAGCAGGTATGCCAGTGGCCCGGTCATGATTCGGAACGTTACCCTTGGCACTGGCTCACCTGCCAGTCCTCCTGCCCTCGACCTTCCCAGTCCCCAGGCCCCTTATAGGCCCTGCTGTCCTGTCCTTTAGGGTCCCTGGCCTGTGCCTGGGTCACACGGGCTGTTTCCTCTGAATCTGCCACTGACTGTGGTCACAAGCAATGCAGGCAGCAAATCCATATTTCCTCCCAAGAGCACCTACATTTCCGGGAGACCACAATTAGCAATAGGATTATTATTCAGATGCCAACGTTTTCACAAAGATCATAAGACCTACAACCACGTCCTCTGTGAATTTCTTTGGTTTTGCATGAAAGTCTCACTGAAGACAATCTCTCCCGTGAGCACAGGCCTGGCTGGGACTGCTGGTTAGGTCGACCAGAGATACGACCATGACTTGTCAGCCTCCCGGGATGAGAGGCCCTCCCTTGAGTTTCCAGCAGGCCCAGGAGGGATCTTTCGCCTGCTAATAGCCCCATCCCGTATGCACATCAGCTGCTACTCTCTCCAGGACATCGTGGGCTCGCCGTGGCTTCTGGCCATGCGTGAGCATGGGCTCCAAGGGTCTGCACGAGTCACCGGCCCAGAAGTCACCCCTGACCAGGCAGCCGTCATGCCTCCGCTCTCTTCGACCCACCCCCACCCCCAGCACTGCTCTTAACACCACCATGGCCCCCCATGGCTTCCTGCTATTGCGGGGCAAAGATGTCAGAGGGCAAGGGGGAGGAACAAAGCTGGGAGGTGACTTCCAGACTCCCTCACTGTACACCTGCCTGGCCAGGCTCTGCACCTCACCCCTGCCTTCTAGTGCCTTCTACACAGAGCTCCAACATGCACTGAACGCCTTTGGGCAAGCCCCCAAGACATGCCCTCAGGGTCCCTCAGAATGGCCAGGTCCCCCCCGACGTTGTTGTCCAGTGTCTTGGACTCTTGTAGCTTCCCTGGTGTTGCTTGGAGCACAGTAGGTTCTCAGTAACCATTTCCTGAGTCCATGAGCGAGTGAGGCAGCATCCCTGCCGTTTCTCCTAAACCCAACCAATCTTCAGGCTCATTGGCAGGACCGGAAGCACTTCGTCCATTCCTTTCAGTGTCTAAGTATACTTGCACTATTATCTTAGCGTTTCCCAACAGACGCTCCATCTGGCAATGAAGGAAACAAAGATGGAGATTCACATCCATTACATTTAATCGCCTTTCTTTCAAAGAATCATGATCAATACAGTAAATAATGAATAAAATGCTGAGATGACCAGCTTGTTCAGCAGCATGTCCTAAAGCTGGGTACTCCACAGGGCAGGACGAGAGCTCTCTCCTCTAGGGAACCAGGATCTGGGGGTCCTAGTAGACCCCATTCACCAGCACCCGTGCTCAGGTGCATGCAGACAGAGTGAAGCCATGACGCCTCTAGGGGCTGAGGCCAACGCAGGAGCCGCTCCTCCCTGGTCCGCCCTGGTAAGGGGATGGATCTCCCACCTCCTTCATGAGGCTGCGCAGATTCCCGCCCAGACGCTAAGAATTGGGCAGCACAATCTAAGTCTCAGAAACAGGAAAATTCTGGAAATGAAGGCGCTGCCTCCTGCCTGCTGTGGGCTGGGCTGTGGGGGTGCAGCAAGGGCACCGGGCGTTCCTGGTCGAGGGGACCACGGGGGGGTCCACACCCGTCCCTGCACAGGCATCCTGACGGGCCACTGGGGCCGTGCGAGTAGAGGCTGTGCTCTGGTACGTGCAACACACGTGAGCAGCACAGGGCGGCCCCACACACCCTTTCCTGCGAAGTGCCGTCCCCCAAGCCCCTGCAGAGCCCCAGGACGCATGCAGAGAGCGGCGCATCCCCCACTGGAGCGCGTGTGTCCTGCGCCTGCAGAGCGGCCGCTGCCCCAGGCACCTGTGAGCGTCCCGTTCCCCAGGCGTCTCCCCTCGACCTGCTCTCCGGGATTCCGCCATCAGCCTCACGAAGCCCCAAACTCCCTGGCTGTAGGTTTCATGAAACCCTCCTTGGGAACCTGGTGGACAGAGGAGGGAGCACAGGTTCAGAGGACACCTTTCTAGGGTCCCCGAGAACCCGGGGTTCGGCCGCTCCCAGGACGACTACTGGGACTCGGCGTAGCCTCACACTCATGGACTCGAGGCGGGTCAGCCGGAGAAGGGCATGTGCGGGAGAGCAGCCCGGATGAGGCCCGGGTTCCACAGTCCCTCCCAGGGCTTCGAAGGACGCCTGGACGTCCCCAGATGGAGTCGAGCCAGGAGGGAAAGCACCGCCCGCGGGGGAGCTCATAGGGACGCAGGCCCAGGGACATTCCCAGGGTGGGTCCTGCAGGCTCCCCGGGACCGCCTCGTGCCGAAATCCCAGACTCCCAGCGAGAAGGCGGGATTCAGTGTAAACCCCGTTTGTACAGGCTCTTGGGGCGCGGGGAGCCCCTCTTCTCAGGTGGACGAGCAGACGTTCCCTTAGTCACTTCCCGGATGCCAGCTGAGGCCACCTCGTGGTCAGGCCTTTCCACATGCAGCAGGTCTGGACTTCTGTGCAAACGCTTTTCTGCAATTACTTCTGTCAAGAGATTCCGGGCCAAGGCAATGATGACTGCTGGACAGACGGTTTTAAACGGAGATCCTAGGCAGTTACGTCTCGTAAAGACGTTCCTCCTCGGAGAGAGCAGAGAGAACACAGTGTTTCGGGACGGCCTTCCCGCCGCGGGACCGTCCCTCTCTGGCACCGTCCTGTAATTTAGGATGATGTCACACCCGTGATAAGCTCATAATGGTCCTGGAAACTAAGGAAGCCCAGAATCCAAGGGTTCCCCACGTCATAACGGGAAGGCAGGACTGGCTTTTCCAAAGACACTGCTATCTCTCCCAGGGCACCTGGAGGGAGCCCTGGAGCAGCCCCAGGGTCCCCGAGAACACAGGGACAGGGGGCAGTCTCCGCTACAGCGAAGGCACCTGACAAAGCCTGAGCTCGATCCCCGCTGACCGTCCTTTCTCTAGCTCTGGTTCCGAGGAAGAGCTGCTCCGTGTGCTCCGCGCCACTTGCGGGACCATCCCATCACGAAGCCTCTGTTTCCGCCCCTTTAGTTGGACCCAAGGCCACGCCTGGAAAAGAGAAAATGCCCCAAACACTCCGCGCTCAGATATGGAAGGAAACATGTGACGAGCCTCTTCCAGGATCTTTTGAGCAGACGGAGGGTTAGTGTCCCGTGACCAGACGGATGTTAGCATCCCGTGACCCAGCCGGAACCAGAGGAAATGCCGACCGGCTGAGTGAGGATCGTACCGAAGAGCGCAGCGGACCCACAGCCCTGTCCTTGAAGTTCCCCGCGCCACCCCCATTTCAGGGGGCGTGTGAGGAACACGGAGACCCCGGTGAACCCACGGATGTTCCCAGGAACAGATGTCCTTGTAGGGTTTGCCTTCATTGAGGGTGGCGGGAAAGCACCGTTCCTGTCCCCGCCCCACGCCCCGCGGCACCTCCTGCTCTCTGTCCCCCGAGGTGGCCTGTCCGGGTGCCGTGTGCGGACGGGCCATCTCGCCAGAGGCTGGGGGCTGCCTCCCGTTGCCCCGGTTCCGAGGCGCGGCCGTGTGGGTCCGGGGAGCCCCCCCATTGCCCGGAGCGCGGGGGTGGCCACAGGGCAGCCCCGCAACAGGGAAAACGTGGCCTGTGTGTGGCCGGGGCGGCCCCACCCATAGTGGACCGAGCGACACTGAAGAGGCTGCGGAGGGACCGCTGTGGCCGGCTCCGCCCCCGTGAGCAGGCCGCGGTGACCTCACGCTCACGGCCCAGCTCACACCCTGTCGACACCGAAACCCTCGCTTCTCACGAAAACCCCCAAGTCGGGTGGGCGGTCTGCGGGGCTGCACAGCCAGCGCGGTCACAGGCGGGGAACCGCCCCTTTGCTCCCGGCCAGAATGTCCCTGCGATTCCGCCGGAACGTTTGCCTCCGGAGTAAAGCCTCAGAACACCCCGAGGGTGTCGTGTCCCCACTGAGATGGGCTCCGTCCCCGTAGGAGCCCAAACAACCCTTCGGTGAAGACGCTGGACACAATCCTGTGGGATGTGAAACGCCTCCCTCGGCTTCTCCTGATGTCCTCCCGGATTTGCGATCTGAGGCTCTACGGTTGGAAGAGAAATCTGTTCCCGTCTCACACGCGTCGTTAAGAAGCCAGCGCTTGCAGACCCCCGCGAAGCCCTAGTTCTGGCCCGTCCTGCTGCCGAGGACAGCCCGGAGGCAGGGGCAGCTGTCCCGAGGTGCCCTGGCGGCTGGCGGGTCCCGGCAGGTGTTTGCCCACACGCAGGCCCCGGACGCCAGGGGAGACCGGGACAGCTGCCCCCGCCGTACAAATGAACCCCATCAAAGCGCGGCGGCAGAGAGATCAATCAGGAAGGCAGCGCTCTGGGCCTGGAGTAATCGCCGCTCCTGGAGCTGGAAGGAAAACCCAGCAGCTGATTCAAAAAGGGACAAAAATCTCATCTAGAGGGTGCGGCGCGCAGCCTGGCTGCTGCTGTGGATGCGGCGTCAGAGACTCTGCCCTTGACTGGCCGGGAGGGCCCCTCGGAACACAAAGGCTCAGACCCCGCAGCGGGGCTGCCTCAGCGGGAGATCCTGAAGTGACGTGTCCCCCGAATGGCAGGACGCAAGCTCCCAGAGCCCTGGCAGCCGCGGGGGCAGCGGAGGAAGCTTCTCCCCGAGGGCCCTCAGCGAGGGGCAGAGCCGTGTGGGGCGTGGGGGCCGCGGGCCGGAAGCCACAGGGTGGTCTCGCCCGGAGCTGCCCCCTGTGGTGCTCCCTGCAGCCCCGGGCAAGGGTGTCCGTGACGCACGCCACGCGTGGCATCTGTTTCACAAACAGGTGAGCAGACGTGCCCAGGATCGGTGCCCGCCTAGGGGCAAAGAGGCTCTAAAATGCAGCTCTTTCCACTGAACCATGCGTCTCCCTCAGTGACGGCCCCCTGTGCCCGGGCGGGAGTCGGCACCTGCCCAGGGAAGGAGGGTGAGGCTGTGCCCGGCGTCCCGGAGGTCAAGCGGGCAAGGACAAGGGTCAGATGAGCAGGAGGCGGGTTTGCCGCACTGTGTTTCCTCCTCCTCCGGTCTGGGACCCTGCGGCTCGCAGAGGGGCGCGCGCCGAGTTCTCCGGAGCCGCGGCGAGGTGAGGCTGAACGGCAAAGAGACTTTGTGCATGTGAAGAGCCGGGCGTCCCCCGGGTCTCCCCGGCCGGCCCGGTCCCGGCCCACCGGATCGCCATGGGGAGCCTCTGGCTACAGGCACGCGTGAAGTGACAGGAAGGACATTTGGACGGATTCGGAGAGTGAGAAGCTGTGACTCGCCGTTGCGGCAGGGCCCCCCCTGAAAGCCTGGGAAGAACGGCGGCACCCCCACCAGCAAGGACCGGCCCCCGGCCCACAGCAACCTTGAGGACTGCGGCTTTTCTGTCAGGGGAGGGGTCGTTGAGAGAGTGCGATGAGAAGCCGGTCTGTGGTTTTAAACTACTTGACATGTAAGGGCCCCTCGGTGGCAAACACCTTAAAGCATCTGACTCTTGGTCTAGGCTCAGGTCATGATCTCAGGGTCCTGGGACCGAGCCCCACGTCAGGCCCCGCTCAGGGAGAAGCCCCGTTACACTTTCTTTCTCCGTTTCCTTCTGCCCCTCCCCCCATTTCAAATAAGTAAATCTTTAAAAACCTACTGACGGGGGCGCCTGGGTGGCTCAGTGGGTTAAAGCCTCTGCCTTCGGCTCAGGTCGTGATCTCAGGGTCCTGGGATCGAGCCCCGCATCGGGCTCTCTGATCATCAGGGAGCCTGCTTGCTCCTCTCTCTCTCTCCCTGCCTCTCTGCCTGCTTGTGCTCTCTGTCTGTCAAATAAATAAAAAAATCTTTAAAAAAAAAAAAAAAAAAAAAAAACCTACTGACGTTTTCGGATTGTTGGTCACCAAAAAGTAATTCAGGTCATCGTGAGTGAGGCTGGCACTGCGATCCGCAGTGAGGTGCTGTCCTAACGGAAAACCCGCCATGTGTGCGTGAACTTGGGGCATGGGTGCAGCCGTGGAGGACCCTGGTGCCAGGGCGCCTGGGGGAGCAGATCCCCTGGAGGAAGCGGGGAGACCCGTGGAGCGACGCTCAGCTCTGCTAACTCTGCGGCGCACGATGAGCTCCGTAGACCAGAGGGACCGGGTGACAGTGGGTTAGTGGCCGGAGTTCCTTGGCTGTGTCTGACCTGAAAGTACAAGAAAGATTTAAGCTCAGAAAAGAGAATAAGGGGCTTTTCAGAATCAGAAGGTGATAATCTTTCCTCATCAAAGACATAGCCCTCTAGCCCATTGTTAAACTTCTGAATAGACAGCGGCATCTCGGAGCAAAGGTCAGGCTTTCAACCCCACACAATGCCTAGGCGACGAGACCAGAGTGTTTTTTCCAGTAAAGCCACATGGGCCCGGTTCAGGGCAGACAGCCAGGCCCAGAGAGAGGGGCAGGGGTGAGCAGCAAGGCGACACAGCACGTCTAGGACATCCGGGACACCGGCACACCGAGCCGGCGGCAGGCAGGTGGGTAAGAAGTTCACTGTCTGTCTGTGTCCCTGTTTT
Organism: Mustela lutreola; assembly: GCF_030435805.1. Taxonomy (NCBI): domain Eukaryota; kingdom Metazoa; phylum Chordata; class Mammalia; order Carnivora; family Mustelidae; genus Mustela; species Mustela lutreola. The sequence goes on from NC_081294.1 coordinate 1,798,399, forward strand.
CAGTTTTTTTAGGACACACACGACGCAGCATGTGCCATCATGACCCTTTAGATGGACCGTTCGATGGCCTTGACATCGTGGCACAAACATCGCCACCACCCGTCACCAGAGCTGTTCCGTCTTCCAAAATGGAGACTCGGTCCTCAGGAAGCCCTAAACTCCGTGCCGTCCCCCGCCCCCGCCACCCAGGGCCTCCTTTCTGCCTGTATGAAACCTGCGGACTCGCGCGTCGTGCACGTGGAACCGCACAGTTCTCCCCTTGTGATCGGCTTATTTGACGCAGCACAATGTCTCAAGGTCCCTGTGTGGGCACATGTCAGAATTCCCTTCTCCGCAAGCACGAATGCTGCTCCACTGTACGCATGTAACCCGTTGCCCCGTCAGCTGGACACTTGGGTCGCTCCTGCCTTTGGCTCTGTTCTGTGGACAGGGATGGCAAGTATCTGTCTAGCCCCTGCCTTCAGTTCTTTTGGAGATGGAGTCACGAGGGGAATCACTGGGTTGTGGGACGCTTCTATTTTTAATTTTTTAAGGACCTCCACGCTCTTTTCCACAGAGGCTGCGCCGCTCTCCGCCCGCAGCGGCGCGCACGAGGTTCCAGCTTCTCCACACCCTCGCCGATACTCACACTCTGTTGTGTTCTTTTTTCCCGACGGTAGCCATCCTGACGGGTGTGCGGTGGTTTGCTGTCCTCGTTATGATTACTGACCCTGAGCACTTTTTCATGGGCTTAGTGGCCATTTGTGTGTCTTCTCTGGGGAAATGTCTGTTCACGCTCTTGGCCCTTTTTAAAATCACGGTTGTTGTTGCTGTTTTTCCTTTGCTGCCGGGGTGTACGAGTTCTTTACGTGTTCTGCGTTTTATGATCTGCATATTAACTCCTTATGAGACAAGGGATTTGTAAGTGTTTCCTCCGATTCTGAACGTTGCTTTTTCCTCTGTTGATGGTGTCCTTTGGTGCATAAGGAAATTTATTATGCCATTAAGGTGGTTGCCCTTCCAAAGAAAGCACGAGTTGAGGTAAAAGTATCTTTGGAAATTAAATGAGATTATGCGCGTAAAACCTTTAGCATAACACCTCATGGGCTGTTGTGTTTGATAGGTGTTAGTTTCGGTACGTGCTGTTCCTAACAACACAAGCTTGTTTTCAAAATTTCAGAACTTTACTTTTTTTAAAGATTTTATTTATTTGTTTGCGAGAGAGAGAAAGAGAGGACAGGGGACAAGCAGCCCCCGCGCTGAGCAGGGAGCCCCAGGCAGGACCCTGTGAGCAGGACCCGAGCTGAAGGCAGCCGCTTTAGCCACTGCGCCATCCAGGTGCCCTATAAAATCTCAGTACTTTAAAAAGCCCCTTCCGGAATAATCTAACAAGCCACATTTTAAAAATACAATAACCCATCCTTCTCATTATTTATAAGCACATTTTATGTGGAAACTCGAAATAAATCGCGTGGTATATGGGTTCCTGGATTTTGTATTGGCCTTTTCTTTACCTGCGAGGTGTGACGAGACTCTGGGCTAGTTCTGTGGGGTAATTCTACCCTCAGCAAAGAATATGTGAGGTCACAGGCGCGCATCCAACCATCATGCAGTGTAGACCTGGGCGACTCTGGGTCTTGAGGGCCGCAGTTGAAAATGGGCCTTGACTTCAGTGCCTCAACCCCACCATCACCTCTGAGAGACAAAGCCCCAGTCTGCAAACGTGGCTCTAGGCTTGTCCCTCTACCAACAGCCCCTTCCCACCTGCCCCGCGTGACTCCAGCCCGTTCCCAGCCCACACCTTGTGTGCCCACACCCTCTGCTCTCCCGACGGGGCTGGACGGGAGCCGCGTCCCTCCTCCCCCACCCTGTGTGCTGCTACGTCCCACGGCCAGCATCACCCACAAGTGCCATCTGCAGGCTGGCGCGACCAGCCAGGTACGGGATGGAAGGGCTCCGAAACCCGAAGGTGATTTTGACGCCGTGCCACTATTGAGCCGGGGACCGGCGCTGTTTGTCACAGACGACGCTCTGCGGTGACCTGAAGAGGAGGGAACGCCATCCGTTTACTCAACCAACAGCTCAAACCCTGGCAGGCTCTTTGCCCGCGGCAGGAGGCGCGCCTGGGGAAGCAGCGTCTGATCCACCTGAAAACTCTGCGTGTTAGGCTGGAAACCAAGGAGTTTGAGCTTCTGTTGCTCGGTGGCTACAGAGCAGAGCAGCCCTGTTCCTGTCCGTTGTCTCGAGCTGATTGAGTCGGACTGCTTGGGCTCATCAGGACAATGGTCCGACGACGTGCTTCCTCGATGATGGTTTGCACAGCTCTGTCGGAGAAACAGAAATGGGCGAAGGTCTGACAAGCCAGTCGTCCGATCTGGGTCCTGTCACGGAGCTGTGGCTGCACCCGTGTCGGTGCCTCTGTTTTTGCTCTGTCTTGAGCTCTGGTCCTTAAATAACGATCTACTGGGACAGAGTAACTGGCAGGACGCGAGCAGGCACAGTGTTGTCGGCCAAAACAAATTCAGACAAAGAAAGGAGAGTCTGCCTGTTTGAAACGCTCCGTATTGCACAAAGCCAGCGGTGTGCATGCATTACAGAACCCGAAGCCAGCGGATTCCTCAGCTGACTCCACATCACAGAATTACCACAGAACAGATCTCATATGACATGATATTCTCAGGATGGCAGGCACAAGGAGATCAAAGCAGAGTCTTTAGGAATGAGATTTGGCTTAATGTGGACGTTGGCAAAGAGTTTGAGCAGAAGTTGATGAATGAGATGACTCTTCTGGAAGCAACTCTATTACCTGTTTATGTTTAATCCATTTCCAGTGGACAGAAGTATCCTTGCAGAGATTTTTAAATTACTCCTGCCATGAGACCAAATAATCACTGGGCTTTCTTCCATGTCTGGCTGCGGAGGAAATAGGACACTCGAGCCGGCAAGCGTGCTGTGGGGCGAGGCTCCCAAACGCTGCTCAGCCACAGAGGGTCCAACAGTCTGGGAGCGAAGACAGAAAACAAGAAGAATGCAGCGTATGTGGGTGTCAAGTTGCCAACCAATCGTGCTTGGGAAGTGTTATTCTTTAGTTTGAATGACCACTTTCAATGGTTCGGGGCTTAAAATGCCTTTCCTTTACCGAAGTTGCTGATTGTATGTAATAGTCAATGTGGTTGGGTTTGTTTATTTTTATTGTCCTTTTGGTTGTTTAAATAAAACTTGGCCACCTTTCTTCCAGCCTATAGTACATTTTTTTTAATGATTAGTTCTTGAAAATTCAGAAGTTCCAATCCCCTGCCCTAGAAAATGATGTCAAATCTGGTACAGGGGGTTGGATTTCGCGCCGTGGGCAGTGGGGACGGGGACCAAGGAGAGCCTTGTCAGTGGACAGAGCCATGCTGGGCCCGGTTCTGTCCTCACACACTCAGACCCCGGGCCGTCACTTCTCTCCCCTGGGCAGGTCCATGTCTCGGTCCGGACACGATGGTGAAGCCCCGGACACCGAGGGTCTGCGAAAGCCTAGGGACGCAGAGCAAAGCTGGATACATTGTTTCAAACAGATGAAGGCGTCTTGCGAAGAGAAAAGCCACCTCCCTTGCCCTTGAGGGAAGTCGTGTACACTTATTTAGAGACCCGTCCTCGAGGCCGTGCGGCCCACAGGTGGTCATGCCGTCTTGCTGGGGCATGACAGAGCTCGCGCTCTGAGCAGCATACAAGCGGCTTGGGAGGCCCACCAGCGCAGCCCAGAAGACACGCCTGCCACGCCTGCCACACCTGGTTCCGAGGTCCCACTTGTCCCTGCAAACACTCCACCAAGGACGGCAGCTGTGGCAGGTAGACACAAAACCGGCCGTGGGGTCCCCGGCTGCTGAGCCCCGGGGCCCAACTTGCAATGCTTTGTGTTGTGCCCTCACCTTGTGAACAGAGGTGGTGGCCGTGCCACGCACACGTCCACCAAACTCCAGCGACAGAGGACCGTGTGCGCTGACTTCTCTCCTACCCACCCCACTGGCTGGGCCCGGGTTCTCTCTGGTGCTGTCTCAGGGGTCAGGATTTTGGAGAAAAGAAAGGATGGGGAACAGGTGGAAGCCAAACAGAATGGGGGACCGAGAAGCTGGGACTCACACCTTGTGTCCCCAAGTCCCGTCATCAAAGAAGTCATGCTGGATCGTAGCGTAAACAAGGAGAGATGCTGAGCTGCCTCGTCAGCCCACGCTGGGACGGGCCGGCAGGGGCCAGGGATCCACCTGCACTGGGAGAGCCGCGGTCTCACGGGCAGGCAGCAGGGCCCCCAGGTGTCACCGGATGTGGGTCAGAGCCTGAAGGAGAGCCCGCCTTGTGCAGAAGGAGCTCCGTCCTCAGCAGCAGGTGTTTCTCTGTCGTCGTGGGGAAGCAACGATGTTCTTCATGTGTCCCGCGTGCGCTGTGAGCTTCTGAGTGCGCCAGCAAGGTCAGCGGTACTTTACACAAACAATCCTCAGTGTTCACAGCAGCAACGGCCACGGTCGCCAAACTGTGGAAGAGCCAAGATGACCTCCAACGGACGAATGGATCAGGAAGATGTGGTCCATATACACTATGGAGTATGATGCCTCCATCAGAAAGGATGAATCCCCAACTTTTGTAGCAACATGGACGGGACTGGAGGAGATTCTGCTGAGAGAAATAAGTCAAGCAGAGGGAGTCAATTTTCATGTAACTTCACTTACTTGTGGAGCATAAGGAATAACACGGAGGACACGGGGAGATGGAGAGGAGAAGGGAGTTGGGGGAAATCGGTCGGGGAGACGACCGTGAGAGACTGTGGACTCTAAGAAGCAAACTGAGGGTTTTGGAGGGGCGGGGGCTGGGGGGTTGGGGGAGCCTGGTGGTGGGTATTAAGGAGGGCACGATTGCATGGAGCACTGGGTGTTATATGCAAACAATGACTCACGGAACACAACGTCAAACACTAATGATGTGCTGTACATAATGATGTGACTAACATAACACAATAAACAAACAAACAAATAAAGACTGAACTCGGCTTAATTTATCACCATTTCACATAAAAAATAGCTTTTTTGCCCCCATAAACTATGATATTTAATGAGAAGACCGCCATCACTCCGGAAACACCTTTGGAAGGGGATCCTAGACCGTGCTCAGCTCTACCGGCATCCTGTAAGCTGAACAGGGAGGAAGGGAGGGAGGGGCGAGGTCGGCTTTCCCGGAGACAGAAAGTGCGCAGTCCCTTGCTCAGGAGGCACCGGGACCTCAGACGTGAGCGTGTCCGGGGGAGAGCATCACACCGAAGCTGGCACTGAAGCAGAAGACAGTTCAGAGAAGAGGAAAGTGAGCAGAACATAAACCAAAAAATACATCTGGATCGCTTTGCAGACGATGGAAGAGAATAAACCACCCCCACCCCCACAGTGTGGGAAAGGGGATTCAGCCGGAAAACTAAAAGGGGCAAAAGGGAAGAGGGAGGGAGGAATGGGGGAGGTGAAGGCGGGGGGGGGGGCGCAGCACGGGCTCCTGAGAACATCCGTGGGTTCATCGCCAGGGAAATGCCCAAGAAAACCACCGAACCACCTTATAATGCCCCTGCCTGTGCTCAACATGGGAACCCCAGGCCCCACTGGAGCCCCCTCCCCTGCCCCCAGCAGGGACCAAGCCTCCCTCCGAACTCGGAGGAAGCAGAGACCCATGAAACCCACCTTCGTGCTGCGGCTTCCAGCCCTGGGTGATGACTTCCTCACTCCGGGGCGTGGGGGGCCCAGGCACTGTCTCCCCCTCCCCCATGGAGGCGCACCCCGCCCAGTGTCTGAGTCTCTGCTGGAAGAAGGGGTGCCCAGTTCCCTCTGGAGTTGGGGCCTTTTTCCCACCGGCTCTAGGACTGTTTTAGCAGGTCGCTGCCCGGCAAAGGGCACCGGGCGGCTGTCCTAACGCGCTCACACGTGAGCATTTAGAGCTAATCCTTTCATGACCGAAGTCTGCCCATGTTGCCACAGACGGATTTGCACACTCCTGGGATGACAACTGCCGGGGCTGGAAAAGCCACCTTGGACAGGAGCATCTTGGGGTCTGGGGACCCCCCAGGAGGTGTAGGGTCTTCTCCAGCAGCGACAGCAGCAGCTCTGACTGCTCCCACCAGGCAGCACAGGTGGTGGTGACCTTTAGGTCTTCAAGCTGGCTGTCACCGTGCAGACGGGAACATGGTCTACCCGAGGTAAGTCCCACAGAGTAACCACGGCAGGTGCCACGAGCGCGCACTCCTGGGGTCCTTCCCTATCAGCTGAGCGCTTGGTGACGGATGCTAGTAGCAAAGTTACTTGCTTGCTTGTCTGTACACAGTTTGGAAAGTGTTGGGCTGCATTGTAACATTTAATTGCTACCAAAATATCGTATGTGAAGTAAACAGTTTATAGATAAAAGAAGGGTATTGTTCAGAAAATGGATTAATTAGTATTTAATTGCTATAACTTGCAATTAATCCCTTAATATTAGGAATGCAAGCTTGTAACAAATTAGAGGGGAGCCTGAGAAGCCGACAAGGAATGAGGGATCCTTTGCCAAACCCAAAGCCCAGGAGAAGCCGCAGCTCCCGCGGTGTGGACGCGGCTGCCCTCAGGAATCCCCAGCCCTTTCCACAGGTCAAAACTCAGTTTCTCTTTCCAGCCTCAAAAGTCATTTTAAATAGCGAAGGCGGATTCAGTATTACTTTTGATGACTCACTTAGAGGTGAGGCAGTACTGGGTGTCTTCCACTGAGAGTGCATCTGAAAATAATTGCTTTGCCGGGAGGAAGCGTCTAGTGAGGCTTGTTTGGAAGGACAGAAAACCCCGCACGTTCCCTGCATACATGTTCGCTCTGAGCTCAGGCTCAAACCAGGCCTGTCTTTTCTGCTGCAGCTCTGTCTGGAAGGCCGCTGCACGTCCCCACCAGGGACCACGGCTCACCTTGCTCGCGCCAGCGGGAAAGCCGGGGAGCGCCTTGGGGACAGACACGGTGCTCTGGCATCCCCAGGAGGCCCGGCCGGGACCCCCACTCGAAGCCCTGGGGTGGCCAGCTGGCCTCCCCGCGTGCCGGGCCCAGGCCCAGGCCCAGGCTGTCCCCTGCCCCCGCACCTCGGGGCTGACGGCAGCTGCTCATTAGGGAGTCGGAGCCCCACACACGACGGGGTTTCACCCCAGCCCAGCGGCTCCCTCCCACTCCCGTCCACCCACTGCCAGCTCTTAAAGGCCTTTCTGAATTGTTTGCTGTCAGCAAAACAAGTGTGTGCCCTGTGATCCCACAGACAACAAAGCCCGCAGCGGCATTTCACGCGGGTGATGTCACCCAGGTAAAATTGTACTGACAAGCTTTTAATTAAAGTTTTCCCACACATCTTTCTGCGGGTCCCCGGAGCGATCATTCATTATGTGCCGACTGCCAGCCAATTGTGAGTGGGGAGGGAAGTGTTTTATTTTCAAAGCTCTTGCTGACAGCTAGAGAACACTTTGTTATACAATCTGTTTACGTATTTTCACACACACACGCACACGCACTCACACATCTCGCTGAAGGGGAGATGGCGAGGCTGCGCGTTCAGCAGGCACCGCAGTAATTAAATGCATCTGGTTCTGGAATAACCAGAGGGGCAGGGCGGCAGAGCTCCCTCTATGAACAGTCCCCCCAACTCGACAAGACCCTCCCCCAAGCTTGTCAAGGAGAAACAACTCCAAGAAAGCACAGGTTCCAACAGGTGCACGGACTGCGCGGCCTGCGACGCCCTGGGCGGGTGGGGGACGTTCCCCCCGGGAAGAAGGTGCTGTCGGAACCGCAAGTCCGCGCCCTGCAGAGCGGCGAGGAGCTCCAAGCAGGTTTGTCTGAACTTGAGACGGTCCCACACTGCTTCCTCGGAGAATCTGGTTTGGAAGGAAGGGCCCAGCTTTCAGGAGTGGGGTGAGCAGGGGCTGGATGGGGGTTCCCACCTGCAGGGTCTCCGCATCGCCACAACAAGCTCCATCACCGGGAGGAAGGGGGGGCAGGTCCCCGCCTAGCGCAGGTGACTCTGACCTTCCTCCTGAGAGGAGGAGAGGCTCCATTTCTAACATGACCCTCAGGCAGGACCACTCTTGGACCCCTGTCCAGGCACCTCCTGTGGGCTGCGGGGACTCCAGAGCTGGGTTCCCGTTCTGGCGGTGCCCTTTGCTAGATGTGAAACTTGATACGTAGCCTGCCCTCCCTGTGCTCAGCTTCCCCACATGCAACGTGGGGGCAAGAAACCTGACTCAGGGGTTGGTCACAATTTGAACCCAAAGTATGAGTTCACATCGGGTCCCTTTAGTCCTGGAAAGAGCAGCCAGACGCATTTTACCCTGGCGCACAGGTCGCTTTCCCTCCCTTGCATCAGAACCGCAAGCCACGGTGTGGGAAGAAGATGGCACAGCTCTGGGCAAAGGGAGAGGGGGTCCGCAACATGCCGAGGATTGCTATATCCAGAGCCCTGCTGCCAGAAAGTTCTCAGAAAGGCTTGGCAGAGATTCTGTTCAGGTGGAAGCAGGTCCCTGTAAGCAGACCCAGAGGTCTCCCACACCCCACCCCAGCAAGGCCACTCGCACCGCTCTTCCCCAGCTGCCTGTCACGTTATCTGTGAATTGGACAAAGAAATCGTGCACACATACACACAACCATCTGGAACAGATGTCCCCTTCCCAACGCAGATGTAAGAGGAATGCCAGCCGCAGCCCCACAGAGGTCAGCTCAGTGCCTGTAAGAACGAGAGCCTGTCTTCACACCATCACAGGGATGGACACACACTGTTTCTCGTAGCTTTGCCTCCTCTGGCCACAGATATTCAGTGGAGTCGTGAGTGTCTCTGTGGAAAGCAACAAGGAACAAGCCCCTGGGCTCCTCCTGTTCAGCTCAGCAGCGCAACCTGCACTGCCATGACCGCAGTCACCTGAAGAAGCCCTTCCTGAAACAAGTCGACAGATGCTTACTACTCCATCCTAGGTGTAGGTCATGGGCACAGAATGAGACAGACCCTGTCCTGGCCCCAGTGGAGTCCAGCTGCAGCCACACACACACACACACACACACACACACACACACACACAGAAACACAGAAGACACCCGGTTGGGAAGCCAAGGGGGCACCACCAAGCCGACTCTGGAATTTAAGACTGACCCCAAACAGGAAAGACATCTTCAGTGGAAGGTGGGAGCAAGGAAGGGAGAGAGGGAGGGGAAAGGAGAGGGAGGGGAAACAGCATTCAAAAATCGGGGTAGAGGGTCCCCTTTCTCTACAACCTCATCAATATCTGTTGTTTCTTGACTTGTTAGTTTTAGCCATTTTGATGGGCATGAGGCTGTATCTCACTGTGGTTTTGATCTGTATTTCCCTGATGCTGAGTGATGCTGAGGATCTTTTCTTTCTTTCTTTCTTTCTTTTAAAGATTTTATTTATTTATTTGACAAGAGAGATCACAAGCAGCAGAGAGACAGGCAGAGAAAGAGAGGGAAGCAGGCTCCCTGCTGAGCAGAGAGCCCGATGCGGGGCTCGATCCCAGGACCCTGAGATCATGACCTGAGCCAAAGACATAGGCTTAACCCACTGAGCCACTCAGGTGCCCGCTGAGCATCTTTTCATGTGTCTGTCGGCCATCTGGATATCTTCTTTGCAGAAATGTCTGTTCATGTCTTTTGCCCATTTCTTGATTGGATTGTTTTTTCAGTGTTGAGTTTGATAAGTTCTTTATAGATTTTGGACACTAGCCCTTTATCTGATAAGATATTTGCAAATATCTTCTCCCACTTTGTCAGTTAGTCTTTTGGTCTTGCTGACTCTTTCTCTTGCTGTACAAAATTTTTATCTTGATGAGGTCCCAAGAGTTCATTTGTGCTTTTGTTTCCCTCGCCTTGGAGATGTATCTAGCAAGAAGTTCCTGTGGCCGATGTCAAAGAGGTTACTGACTATGTTCTTCTCTAGGATTTTGATGGATTCCTGTCATACATTTAGGTCTTTCACCCATTTTGAGTTTATTTTTGTGTATAATGTAAAAAAAAAAAAAAAAAAGTCTAATTTCAGTCATTCACTGCTGGTGGGAATGCAAGCTGGTACAGCCACTCTGGAAAACAGTATGAAGGTTCCTCAAGAAGTTAAAAATAGAGTTACCCTACCACCCATCAATTGTGCTACTAGGTATCTACCCAAAGGATACAAACATAGTGATTCAAAGGGGCACTGCACACCAATGTTTATAGCAGCAATGCCCATAATAAACAAACTATGGAAAGAGCCCAGATGTCAATCAACAGAAGAATGGATAAAGAAGACATGGTCTATATATAGGATAGAATATTACTCAACCATCAAAAAATGAAATCTAGCCATTTGCAATGATGTGGTTAGATCTAGAGGATACTATGCTAAGCAAAATAAGTCAATCAGAGAAAGACAATTATCATATGATTTCACTTGGTGGAAGTTTTTTTATATTTTGTTTATTTATTTGACAGAGATAGACACAGTAGGAGAAAGAACACAAGCAGGGAGAGTGGGAGAGGGAGAAGCAGACCTCCTCTTGAGCAGGGAGCCCGATACACAACTCAATCCCAGGACAGATGGATACAGGGGAAGGGAAGAAAAAATAAAATAAGATGAAATCAGAGAGGGAGACAAACCATGAGACTTTTAACTCTAAGAAAGAAACTGAGGGTTGCTGGAGGGTTGCTCATTGGTGGAGTGATGGGGTCACTGGGGGATGGACATTAAGGAGGACACATGATGGAATGAGAACTGGGTGTTGCATGTAGCTGATGAATCTCTGAATTCTACATCTGAATGCAATAATATACTATATGTTAATTAATTAAATTTAAGCAAAATAAATTTTAAAAAATCAGGGTAGAGCTCTGTGCTCATGTCTGAGGTCCATCATAAGAGTGCAGAAGAAGAAGGCGGCTGAGACCCTGAGACTGGACAGAGGGGCAGGCCCAAATCACTGGGGCTTCAGAGGACACTCTGGGACACCAGGCTCTATCTTAGAAGCAGTTGGAGCCCCTGAAACATTGTGAGCAAGAAAAATCACAATCCACTTTCATTTTAAAGAGAATTTTCTAGTTTCTTGGTGGACAACAGATAAGAGATTGTCATGGAAGAGGCACTCGGGAAGATTGCACAGTCTCCTTGGAGTAGGAAGGCTCTCCTGAGACAGAGAAGGGCCAGTGAGGATGAAGGGTGATGGCCAGGGCTTCGGGGGACACAGCTCTCAGAGCCTGTCATGTGAGATGCATAGTGGGGACTCAGATGTTGATAAGCACATGTGTAAACATGTGGATGGATGGATGGGTGGGTGGGTGGGTGGATGGATGGTTGGATTCCATTAAAGATTGAACAGAAAATCATTTGCTCTCCACTATTTGGCCATTTCATTATGTACAATGGTTTGTTGGTTTGGTCAATTTAATATGGCACAGTGCATCAGGGAACTCAAAAATAAGGAAAAAAGCAGCTACAAAAGGCTTTGCTGTTCCTTCCTTTGAGCTGTGGGATGCAAGTCCCCACCTCTTAAATCTTGGGTGGCTAGGTTCTCCCTCAGCCCACACAGGGGAACAGAGGCACACTGGATGGCGTCTAAGGCTAGCATAATACACACAATACAGCTTTCACTGTGCTCCTGTGAGCCCTGGGATTGGAGAATCTGCTTGAGAAGACACAGGAGAGCATTCTGCCTGAAAGTTCAGCACTTTGCTGAATTTTGCTTTAAATGGTTTTGTCCTCCTTTCCCTGGGTCAGCCCGAACTTTGTAATTTGCACCAAAATTCCCAGACGTTGCAAATCAGAGCTACACCATTTCCTCTGTGTCTTTTGAACATGTTTGATCCCCTGAATATATTAGCAAAATAAAATGGTTTATGCCAATCGCTAAGGTTTGGGTGATTTGTTTGGCATCAGTAGGAGCTGGAGCAGAATTTAGAAGCCGAGGGCAGGGTGTTGCCATAATAAAAACCTAAAATACAGACTATTGGTTTGAGGGCTTGTGGAAGCTAGAGAGTCCTGAGGAGGCTGTTGGTAGACGCCAGACAGATGTCACAACCGGAGTCAGTGAACACCCAGTCAAAGGTGAGCAAATACTATTTAAAGAAAGGAGACCCTTACTATTGGGCAATGGACATTTTGGCAAGACATTGCCTGAAATAATGAAGCAAATAGCAAGCGTATGCGATAAAGGGATGGGCTCAGCTGAGGAGATTTTTAGGCAGAATGCCAAAAAATGACAATTGTCTTTTTCTTTTAACTGAATATTATAAAGTAAGGATAAAGAAGAATGAATTACAGTTGGAATTATTCAACTTTCAAGCAGAATGTAGAAGAAATACAAATAAGCAGGACTTTCTAACTTTGAAAACTTTTCTTCCCATTTTCAGACTCTCCAAAGAAAAGGTTAGAGGGCTGCTTTATAGACTTTCTCAACAAAGGAGTCTTCCAAGAACATCAGGTCAAAAGCTCTGCCTATAAAACAATGGGGATTTTCAAAGGATTTTGCTATCATTTTCCCCACTTCATGCTCAAGAGAAGGATTTGCTTGGAAGAGGTGTGTGGATCTGCCTTTTGACTGGAGGGATAAACACGAAATGATACAGAGGAAACGCACAAAGTTTTTCAAGGAATTGTATTGACGTGGCCTGGAATGATTCAGAAACAGAACAAAATGAAAAGTAGCTTGTAGCTACAACACTTGGCATCAGTTACTAGACTGAGAAGGGTGTTCCTTCCCTTACAAACTTGGGACTCGTTTCTTACAGCAGAGGAAGAATGCCTGCTTTGTGTGGAGGTGCATAGACGGAACCACAGAGAAGCCTGCGGCCCTGAGCCTGTTGCCAGGATGACTGAGGATGGTCTTGACCTATTCTGCACAGGGTCAGAATGTAAGTACCTTATGACCAGAGGACAGACTGTTATACTTGTTTTTAAGAAAAGTGACTGTGAATTTCTTTGATGGTCTCCCATTCAGCAATGGGGTCTATTAAATCTGGAAGGGTTTTGCGTATTTTAGCCATGAATGCAGCAAGAAGGATAATTTTGATTTCTGAAGCTAGTCCATAAAATCAATCCAGATTTTCCGTGGCGTGCTGGAGCCCTTGACGGAACCCTGAGCCATCCCCAGAGCCCTGCTGCCTTACAGCCCCCATGGCACGAGGAAGCCCGAGCAGCCTGAGGAGGGCCGAAAGCCCTGTCTGCAGTCCCAGGGGGAATGCACAGCAGAGGAACCTCCAGGGTCAGGCATGAGTCGAGGAACAAGGGCCACCAGCCACTGGATAAGCAAAGACAGGCCATCGCTTAGAGTCTCTCCAGAGAGGGCGGCCCTGCCAACACCTAGATTTTGGACGTCTGGCCTCCAGGTGTGAGAGAACACATTTCTGCAGTTGTAAGCCACAAAACATGTGGACTTTTGTGATAGCAGTCCCTGGGGACGGATACCAAAAAGTCATATAAGGGGGTCTGGAGAAGCAACCCCAGGCTTGGCCCCAGTGTCCGCCCAGAGCACCATCTCCCTGCACTGGCCCTGCCAGAAGCTGGATGTAAGGACCAGGCCACCCAGAGGGCTGCAGGACACATGGACCCACAAGCTGCCCACTGGGGGACCGGGGGGCAGCCTGGTGCCGTGAGCAGTGACAGGGACAGAAACAAGAGCACATGGGCAGGGGGGCAGTAGGAACACCTGCCACCTGCTGTGGGGTCACGTCTGCAGGACAGCAGGAGCCCCAGGGGACATCCCGGGGGAGACTGGCCCCTGGCACACACTCATGGCCAACCATGGGGGCGACGCCCTGGCTGTCTGCTAGTTGGCAGAATCACCAGCAAGAGTAAATCTGAAAATGGTAAAGGAAGCTTTCTGCTCAGTCCCGAGGCAGAGAGCACAGGAGGAAGGAAGGCACCTGTCCAGGACTATCTGCTTCTGAGATGTCCAGACGACCTCTGTCAGGGAAAGCAGCCTAGAGATTCAGGGGACATCCCGATCCCACCGCCCGGTGGCCTCAAGCCCCGCTGCTCCCTCGCCTTTCCCAGGGGGCAGACTGAGCTGTGAGAGGGGCCACGAGGCTGCCCCACCCTGAGACATCCCACAGCCCAGCACCTTGTCCTCGGCCCCATGGACGTGTCAGTCAGACAGTTCCTGGGTGTCCCAGTGGGCGTGAAGTTCCGGGTGTGAGCTGCAGGAAGCCCCAGGGGACCCTGGTCCGTGGAGATGAGCTCAGCCTGCCCGTGCACCCAGCGCACCTGCAGATGCCTCCGGCTGGGACCCCTGAGTACCAGGCTGCGGACACAGGACCAGAGGCAGGGAGCTTCTGCTCACCCGTGTACCTGCTGAGGTGGGGTTTTTTCCCACCAGGATCTCATTTTTCTTTTTGTTTTTTTGGCTTGCTTGTCATGTGGTGAGAGCTGCTTTTTCTTTCTGACAGATTTTCTTTGTTTCTTGCATGAAAACTGGAAGCTGAGCCAACCTAGTTTGGGGTTACCACGCTGCTAATCGTTCACATGCCTCTCTGGCCGAGGCAGCTGTGTTCACCGCCTCAGAAGACTCTCTGAGCTTCTAGAACTGGCCTCTCGACCCTCTGGTCAGTGATGCTGAAGGGAGCGTGGGTGCAGAGAGGGGAGGCACCTGGCGAGAGTGTCCAAGGGCGACCAGACCGGCCGTCCCAGGAGAGGAGTGTCCTGCTACTCGAGGGATCCATGGAGAATTTCCGACACAGCCAGGGACCACACTGCTTTCGGTCGGTGATGTTGGCGAGAACAGTGCAGCTGAGTCTTTCTCAAGAACTTCATAATACTAACCCCACGTTGTTACTTCATTCCTTATCGCGGATCCCACTGCACTGGCAAATAAGATAGAAATGCAAGAAGGAAAAACAAAACGATTGCAGAAGGAAGAACTCTTTGCAAAAGCCTCCCCCCCCTTCCGCAAACGTGTGCATCTTTGCCACAGCAGGCAGAGGACTTGGCGGTTTCTGGGGAAGGCGGGGCAGGTGCTGGCCCTCGCCCCTCTGAGCTCATGCGGCAGGCAGATGTGCGGGGCCTTTGATAACCAGGAAACACCAACGCAGATCGTGAGAGGAAATTATCTGCAGATGTGTCACAGGGAAAAGAGTCAAACTATTGCCCATAAATTAGTCAAAATTACATTTCCCCAGATCAGCCTTATCTTCTGCAGTATAAACTATGATGCTAGGCAGAGCATACAGTCTAAATTCCTCAAGGTCCCTCAAAGGCAAGACACCCAGAGTCCTGGATGTTCGTGGCCAATCTGTGCTCTTCCCTGACATCGTACATGGGAGAACCACGGCGTTCCCGGAACTCGTGGCCTGTTGCTGGGCCGGGGATGCAAGAGAACTAGGGGCCACAGCGCTGCGTGGGAGCAGAGCGGGGCTGCCGTGGGGTCACCCAGGGCCCAGGGAGTGTGGCTCCTCCTCTGCCCCGGGGGGGCCAGGCTCGACCGGACACTAGACTTCCCTCAGGGGGACTCTTCCAGAAAGGCGTGGTTCTCCTAGGATCTCCAGGAGCTCTAATTCTCATGTACAAATGCAATGCCCATCCAGTGCCCCGAAGCCACTATGGTAAACAGATTCTCTTTTTATTAATTCACACTTTAAACGAGAGGAAGCCAAAACACAGAAGAGACCGGGTCAAATCCCAGCCCTCTGAGATCTCGGGAAGGAAGCCAGGCAAGTTTTCCTCATGCAAAAACGCTTTATCCTGGGGACCAGAATGTTCAAAGCAGTGGCTCATCGCCTCAAATGAATCCATGTCCTCAAGGGACTTTCAGATAGTCTCTAATTCCCAAGACAAAATGCGAAGTAAAGCCTCCCCACATTTGAGGGAAACGTACACACAACCCCTGACACTGGGTTTTGACTTGAACTCGACGTAGACTGGTTTGTTACACAACCGTGAGCGAACGGCCACGGCCACCACGCGAGACAAGAAAGACCTCTCTCCACCCGGCCCTCCTCGGCTCCCTCTGGACATGTGCTTGTCCGTCAGGGACAAGAGTCAGAGCCGAGGACGCCTCCCCAAAGTGCCTCTGATCCTCCTGAGCCCCGAGGAAGGCACCACGCGGCGGAACCTGACTGCCGAGGGCTGCTGGGCATCCTCTCGGCCCTCGGCCCTGCGGGGGCTGCGGCTGCGGGACCTTCGCTGTGGTCGTCCCTCTGGGCGGCCCTAACACCACAGCCCAGACCTTGTACACAGCAGGAAGGACACGCTCCGGTCCGGAGGCTGGGGGCCCAAGGTCAAGCTCTGCGGGGTGTCCCCGATGAGGGCGCCGACCCGCCGTCGTCAGGCTCCACCCCGAGACCGGCTCAGCCCGCAGCCGTCCACGGCCTCGCGGGAGTCGACGTGTGGACTTCGGCCCCGCGTCACTGCTCAGCAGCCCCCGGCCGGGCGTGAGGAGCTGCGGCGACCGGAGGCGAGCAGCCCCTGGAGCTCACTGACGGGGAGCGAGACCATGAAGCGGCGGCGAGGCGTGCACGCGTCAGCCCAAACGCTCCAGCTGCCACCCCAAGATGACTAGGTCTGAGAAACACCCTTTCCGGAGGAAGAAAAACAGGTTTCACATGCGTCCTGGTCTCATGGACACACGGACACAGAAACAGTCTTCACTGCGCCCCAGGCGTGAGGGCCGCTGTGCACGGTCGCCCGCCTCACACCCACGGGAATGCCTCTCGGCCGTCACCCGCCTTTCCAGCGACCCCGGCCACAGCCGCCACGGTCGGCCAGGCCTCTTCCTCAGGCAATGTGTCCCAAGGAGTGCCCCTCTGCCTGTGAGGGGACGCGCTGGCTGCCGCCCGGCTCACCAAGGTGGGGTCCGAGCTGTCCCAGAGCCCACGGTGGCTGCGCCATGGAGGACGCCCCAGACCCTGGGACGCCAGAACCCCCAGGGTCACACGTCCGGCAGCATTAATCGCCGCCGTCAACAGCGTCCTGCAGAAACGTGTGACCTCCTGACCCAGACGTCCATCCACACGTCTGGGTTCCCAGCAGAATCACGGTTAGCAAACAGCAGCGCCCAGCTTGCGAAGGAGTGGAGAGGAGACAGCAGAGGGCCAAGGGGACCGCAGGGGGACCAAGGCTGCCTCCAGGCCGTCCCCATGCGCTGCCCTGCACACTCCCCGGGACTCCCGGCTCCCCAGACACCTGACGGCCAGCCTGGATTCTCTGGGTCTCGGCCAGGGCAGCCCCTGTGCATGGCCCCCACCCAGTATCACGTGTGTCCCGGAGTCTGTGTGTCCCGCAGAGGCAGGACGGAGCCGGCCGTGCTGACGGATGCCCTCCTGACTTCAGATTCCGTCCGTCTCGCCGACGACCCCACCAAGCGTGTCAGCGTCACACGCGCGCCCTCGCGCCCAGTCCCAGCTGTGGGAGCTCTCGGACGAGATGTGCCCACAGACGCCACACTTGGCACGTGGCCTCCAGCGCCGTTCTGCCCCATTGCTTCACAGGGAAATAAAAATAATAATAATTTCTGAGACTTTCAGCGTCTGCCTCGCAAAGTACTTTTCCAGGAGCGCGCTCTGAAAGGCCGGCGTAGAAACACGGTCCCCCGCGACACACAGCTGCAGACGTGCTCGTGATTTAGGGGGCACGACCGCCGAGGGGCCCCTGGAAGAATTTTTTGTTTCTGAAAGTTCAGGAGAAGAAAACATTCCACGGAGCCGCCCGAGTCTTTGGAATTCGAAGTTGCAGCTGAACTTGGCTGGGTGGGCGCTCCGCGTACAAAGGGGCTGTTTGTCACGACGGTCCGGCTCCCGCCGCGTCTTCCCAGCACAGGCGCGGTCTCTCTGGAAGGAGCAGCTCAAGTTCAGTCTCGTTCGCTTTCTGTACGGTGAGGAGAGAAAATGTTCTAGAACAATCCACCTGAGTGGGTTGTGCACGGTTCCTTTGTGGTGTGTGAAGTCTGCTCCAGGATGCCCACGCGGGCCCGGTGGAGATGGGGCGAGACTCCCCCACGCGCCCCCTCTGCGTGGAGCACTGTCTGAGCGCCTGCTGTATTCCTGGCTGTGCAGAAAGGGCAGGGGAGGGGCGCAGCTTCTCCGCGAGAACCGTTGGTTCGCTCCACGGGAGAGACACGCGGGTCCGCACGGAGAGCACGAGCTCTCGGAGGGCGGCAGCGCCGCTGGACAGACGGGACCCTCAGGCGTGGCCACAAAATCTTCCTGATGAGAAGAGTCCTGTCTCAGCGGAGGGAGCGGGGAGCTGCGTCTCCTCCTGTGCGGAATTCCCAGCTCTGTCCCGAAGCGGGTCACGGAACTGCAAACTGGAGACTGAGGCAGACCTCAGCCTCCCCTGCACAGAGCCGCGGGTTAGCAAATTTCCTTCCAAAAATGCTCTCGGCCGGCTTTCAGGCGCTTTCAAAGCTTCCCGATGGCTGTGGATCCAAATTCTCATTTTTACCATAAATCCTTAAAGGCAAAATGTTGAAAGGAATGGCCTTTAACACCTCCATTTGCTGTCCTCAAGAATTCAACATTCAGCATTAAAGAATTATGTTTATTTCTTATAAGGAAACCGTGGAGGTGGGGCGCCTGGGTGATTCAGCCGCTGACGTGTCTGCCTTCGGCTCAGGTCCTGGTCCCCGGGTCCTGGGGTCCAGCCCCACGTCGGACCCCTGCTCAGCGGGGAACCTGCTTCTCCCCCTCCCTCTGCCGCTCCCCCTTCTTGCGCTCTGTCTCTCTCTCTCTGTGTCCAATAAATAAACAAAATCTTTAAAGCAAACAAACGGAATGGAGGTAAATGCGCAGTGGGTCCCAGCACGCCGAGAGTAACTAGAGTGTGAGTCCCTGCGTTCCGAGAACCAGCTGTAGAGCCGACCGCTTCCCGCGGCTGTTGGACAGCCCTCTCCCCCAGCACCCGGTCACAGCAGGAGCACGCAGGCCCCGTGGTCAGCGGACGCGCGTTTGAGAACCAGCGCTAAGCCCATCGACGCCCCATCGAAGAAGTGCCACTGTGTGACAGTTCTACTGTATCTTCCAGGTAAGGAGACAGGGCGATGCTCGAGATTAATACTTTGCCTTTTTAATCTATTAATCTACCACCTTTGGGACACGATTTTAAATCCAATCCAGAGCAAAGTGACTGAAAATCATTCTGGTCTGTCAGCTTTAAAAGATCACAAGCGAAATGTGTTAAGAAGGTCTCAACCCCCCGTTGATAGCGAACGGGGCAGCTCGGGGAAGCCTCCCTGCCCGTGGGGTCTCCCTCCGGCACCCTCCGGCGGGTGCGTCTGCGACGGACCAGCACGCTCCAGCGGGAAAGTGGCCCTATCGGACCGGTTGAGGGGATGCCAACACGTAGCAGGTCTGGGTCATGGATGCTTCTCTCGGAGGGGTCTGAGAGAGGTTCCTGTTCCTTCCCCATGGGGTGCGTCCTGGTTTCGCTGGGCGCAGTTCCACCCGGCCGGGTGGGGGCCGTGCAGGCCAGGCGCTAGGTGCACAGGGCCTTGTGGATGGCAGATGATCAAACTTGATTTCTTAGAAGCTTTATGTTGATGAACCAGAAGCCTAATGTGTCTGCGTTTTGCAAACAAATGATGGCAACCGTGGTTCCCCTGGTCCATGTCCCTGTCCTCAGGGCCAGAGACCTGAAGGACGTCTGCAGGCCACTCTCCGAGCTGCTCCTGCAGAGGGAGCAAGGCCGGCCGGGACCGCGAGGTGGGCGCGGTACCAACGCCGTCTCCAGCCGGCCCCGGGCCAGCCCAGGGAGAGGGCACACCGGCCTCTGCCGGTCACCTGCACGGGGACCCGCACAAGTTGCCAGAGCTCCAGGTAGTAAGTACACAACCTGCTTCTCCCAGGGGCCGCAGGGGGGCTCCCACACACTTCCGTGGGGGCCTTCTCCCCACCTGACCGTCCTCCAGGAGCAACTCGCGAAGTCTCCTCAGAAGCTGCTGTGCAGGGGCCCCTCTGAGACGTCACAGCAGCGGTGACCACGTCGTGGGGAGCTGCCTTCGAAATGCGTCCTGGAAACAGGCAGCACTGAAGGCGTAGACCGGGCCTGGGACGCTGGGGCCTCCCTTCGGGGCGCTCTGGGGCAGCCCAGGGGTGCGGCGGTGGGAGTGGGTGTGAGAGCCGAGTCGGGATTCCAACCTCAGAAAACGCGTCTTCCTGCTGTTCGGAGAAATGATACGGATGAGGAAGGACGCACAGGAGCCAACGCTTCTGCGGCCCCGGAGGTGAGCGGCCGCGGCCCCACGACCCATTGCGCGGGACAGGCGGGCGGCGCGCGCGGGGCGCACAGGTGCTCCGCGGGGCCTCGTGCTGGGAGGGCGAGCCCTGGGCTGTGCACGGGTCGGTCCGCCGCGACCCGCCACCCAGAAGCGGCCGCCCCTGGAGTCCCTCCTGCCCTGGGCCTGCTCCTGATCCTGCACTTCCCTTAAGTAGAAAAGTGCCCCCCCACCTTGCCAGGTGCCCACTCCCTGTCCCCCCGCAGGTGTGGACTGAGACCTCGAGACCACTGCAACAGCGGGACACTGAGTCCCAGACTCGCCCGTGGACCACTTCAGGGACAATGCCACGTCCTTACTCTGTCTGTAAGTCCCCGCCAGCGTGACGTGTCCCCCCTGGAAGGAATGACATGTGCTGTGGGCCCCCGGCCTGCCAGCCGCTGGCCCTGCCTTTCCGCCCACGAGGCCCACCCGCCACTGGCCCTCGCATCTGGGGGCCCAGACGACCTCGCTGGCAGGCTGCGAGCAAAGCGGCCCAGTTCTTCCTAGAAAATCTGGCGTTTCAGGTGACCTGGGCAGTTTGTGCAGATGCCTCCCCGGGAGACGAGGAGGGCCGGTGTGCGTGGACACTCCTGGTGACCTGCTTGTACTGCCTGGAAACCCGGAGGGAAGACAGTCGGACGGGGCCCCACTGCGTACACAGCGATCTTGGCTGCCCACGCTGCTCAGGATTTGCCCAGTGACTGTGTGAGCGTGGGACGCCCCTCCTGCTCCGGAGACCCAGGTCCGCCGGGACTCCAGCGGGGCCCAAGTCTCTGAGGCCGAGGGACAGGAGGTGAAGGGGCTGCCAGGTGCTCATCCCTGTGACGGTGCCGGCGGCGTCCGGTCACCCTGGGGGACAGCGCGGTCTGCCGCTCCGGCCCAGCTCACCAGCAAACCGCCGTCTTCACAAAGCGATTCCAGGGAAGAGTCAGGACGAACACAACCACCGAGTCTTCCCGTTGTTTTCGTAACTGGAGACGTCACCCACGAATATGTGTTGACAAATATGTCATCCATGTGCGACACACGACTCCGCTTACGTCTGTGGGTGTTCGGATGAAGTTACGTCTGTGATGCGTTCATGGCTAGAAACGTACCCATTCAGAGGGTCATGGCCATTTAGGGGAGGCACAAGGAACCCCTGGGGAAAATCTCGGATCGGGAACGCGGCCTCCTGGACCGTCTCCGAAACGGGTTCTCGGTTGGTTCCCTGCAGGAACACGTGGTTATCCGGGTGTGCGGGGCTGGTGCCGCGTCTCCGGTCGTGTTGACGCAGGCGCTCTAGCCGCTCCTGGGAGGGGCCCGTCCTCTGCTCCCCTTCAGCAGACCCGCGACTCTCGGTGCGTCTCCGTAATTGAGAAATAACGCGCCGGCGAGCAGGGTTTCTGGCTGGAATGTCTCCAGCACTTGGAAGGAAAACCCCTGTCAGTGTCGCATTTCTGAGACGCTTCTCGTTCCGTGTCTCCGCTTTTCCCACAAGGATGTGGGTGAGTCTTTATCTTAAATGCTGTGCTCTGCCCTCTACACCACTTCCGCCACCATTTACGGAGACGTTAATGGCCCCACGTATCCTGCGTCTTTAAAGAAGCGTGATCCTCAGCGTTGTCCATAGGTGCCCAGAAGCGGGGAAGGCGGACTTCCCTCCACGGTCGGTCCCCCCCGCCCCAGCCACCCCCCCCCGGTGGGGACTGTTTCCATCACCGTCTGCCTGTATCTTCTGGGCTTCATTTCTCAAATCAGAAGAGCTGCTTACATCCCCTCATCACTGTCTCCGCGGAACGGGTGGCCGTCTACTCTGGGACGTACACGGCCTGCCTGCTGCATGTCCCAGCCGATCCCCGGGCACCGCAGGTCCTGTCGGGGAGGCTCGGGACCACACAGGCCCTCAGGTGCCCGCCCCAGTTTCTAAGTCCCTTCTCCAGGACAGGGCTCACCTTGGTCATCCCCTGTGGCCGCAGGACAAAGCCTGGTAGCCAGCTGGCCTTCAGCAGAAAACGTACTCTCCTCCCGTTCTGGAGGCCGGACTCTGAAGTCAGGTTGTTGGCAGGGCCTTGCTCCCCGCAAAGCCTCTAGGGAAGACCCTTTCTGCCTCTCGCGGCTCTTGTGGCTACAGGGATCAGTGGCTTTGTGGCTGTGTCTCTCCTGTCTCTGCCTCTGTCCTCACAGGGCCTCTTCCTCTGTGTGTCTCCGCATCTGTCTGTCCCGTCCGCCTCTGCCTCGCTCCCAGAGTGCACCTGCCGTTGGACTTGGGGCCCATGAAGGCGATCAGGGAAAGTCCTCAATGCCATGTCCTTCACTTAATTACACCTGAGCAGGTCCCTTCGAGGGCTGGGGGTGAAGATGCCGAGGGCCCTTGGAGGCCTTCCTCCTGCCCGTGACAGCTAGTGACCTTCCGCGACATGCTGGACGTCGGCTTTCCGCATGATTCTGGAAGCGGCGCGAGAGCGCGGATTTGCTGGCGACGGTCCAGCCCCCTTCTCAGGCTGCATTTCTCCCCAGAAGACGAAGTGGAACATGACCCACGTGTCCAAAGGCAACACGCGGATGTTTTCCAGAAAACGTCTTCTCTGGTGGTTTTCCGCCGTTCTATTCTGTGCCTGGGCCTCCCGTTCGCTCGCTTGTTTCGGACGCAGCATCAGGTAGGCTGGCGGCCCGCGAACCGGAGTCAAAGCAGAGAATATTTTCGCACTTTGCCATTGCGTCAGTTACGGCTTTGGGGGCTTTGGGGGTTGAGCAGATGTTTATATACGGTGGATGCTACCGATTTTTCTCATTTACCTGAGTCGCGGCGGGAGGGTTTCAGCACGCCGGGTAGACGGGACTTGGCATGCTCTGGCGTAATTGAGGTCTCCTTTTTCACGTCTTCTCCTACGGGTCTCGGGCCCATTTGGCATTTCGTGGCTGCTGGTTTGTTGCTGTGAGTGACATAAGGTCCAAATTCGTGGCTATTTTAGAGAACTGTTCAGTCGTTTACTGTCACTTGTCCTTGCCTTGATGACACGAGATGTTGCCTTTATCGTAAACAGACGCCATGTCCCTGCTCGATCCTTCCCGCTCTGCCCTCTGCTCCCTGTGCCGAGCCGCGCTCCAACCCGGCTAGCGGTGGAGACGTCGCAGGCTTTCACGTCCGGTGGGCCCGCCGCTCCTCGTTCTCCGGGCTCCTCTGCTTCAGGGGTTTCCTGGAGATCCGGGTGTGATTACAGCCGTGTGACCTGCACGGTCAGTCCACGGCTGCAACACACCCTTGCTGGCACGCGAACTGGACTTGGGCTAAATTCACAGATTAACTCGGGGGGACCTGGGTCCTTCTAGTCAACTCGACAAGGACCTTCCCGTTCACTCAGGCCCACCGGGCACGCTGCCGGAAGTATTGGAAAGTTTCCCACATATATTTTGCGATTGCTTATCAAGTTTATTCACAAGAATTTTATGTTCTTGGGGCGTCTGGGTGGCTCTGTCAGTTAAGCGTTTGCCTTCTGCTCAGGTCAGATCTCAGGGTCCTGGGATCAAGCCCCGCATCGGGCTCCCGGCTGTGCGGGGAAGCCTGTTCTCCATCTGCCTGCCCCTCCCCCTGCTTGTGCCCAAATCAGCCCCGCTCTGTGGGCAGCCGTCACATCCTCCTGCCTTTGAGCTCCGGCCGCCAGAGCCCATGGCGCCCCCGTGACGAGCGCATCTCTACCTCCCTGTCCGTTCTTGTTCTCGACTTCTGTGATGACCTGGAGGGACGCTGTCTCCACACCGTCACCGCTCAGTGCCCACCCGTCTCTCAGGATCCTTCTCCGCCACCACTGAGCTCTCCCTTCATGCCAGGAATGAGGTCCACGACGCACACCTCCGTCCAGGGGCCGCGAACCCTCCAGGAACGGACTCCTGCCTCTGAAAGTCACCCATGTCCCACGTCAGCCGTTCTTGAACTGCAAAACACAGGAGACAGAATATTGTGCAAACCACGAGAGGCCAGATTCTGCCAGGCTGTGCGCGTCTGGAAGGTCGGGAGGTAGAGGAGCCACGGCCGTCGGCAGGGCCCGCGGGCATGCGCTGGGGGCGGCAGCCTCGCCGGGGGACCCACGTCTCCGCGGACACTC
This sequence comes from Mustela lutreola, assembly GCF_030435805.1. Taxonomy (NCBI): domain Eukaryota; kingdom Metazoa; phylum Chordata; class Mammalia; order Carnivora; family Mustelidae; genus Mustela; species Mustela lutreola. The sequence goes on from NC_081294.1 coordinate 1,822,691, forward strand.
GCTCACCAGGTTCCCCTGCGGTGGGGTTGCTTGGCAATTGCTTGGGCACAATATTAAAGCTGGGATCCTACCTCTGGCTTCCGCATTCTTTGCAAATTTAAAATACAAAGTGCTTAAAATAGATATTATAATGAGTGAGTCCCAGCTATAAACGCGCCGGGGCAGCTGGAACTGCCTCCGTTTAAGGAATTAAAATTGAAGTGGACGGTGACCTCACATTATTCATCACATCAAATGGAGATGCCTTTAAATTTATATTAAATTCAATTTAAATGCCATCAAAACCATGGTCGACAAAGTACTGACAGATGAATATTTTAGTATGATTCAATAGTAGTAAACTGTATTTTCTTACCTTGAGGCAAGGTGACGGAGTATTTATATGCAGTAGGCTGAGCTGGGTTTGTAGTTACACGGCTTATGATTTCCATAAAATAAAATTTTATCTTTAAAAAATGATTTTAAGGGGTTTAAGTCTTGAACTCTGAAAACGTTTCTTCAGGCTCCTTCTTGCTCTACGCATTACTTCCTACTATGAAATCCAATAGCTTCTTCCCACCTCCCCGCAAAATACCTTCTGGTGGAGAATGAACAATTAGTCGTCCTGCAGGACTCGTGCTTGACGCTGCTGCTCCGCAACACGTCATCACGATTCTCCACGTACTGCTCGGGCACGGGGGCAAGTGCCTCACAGAGAAATTCCCTCATTCCTGCTCTGTGCGGCGCTGAACGAACGAGTGACATGACCCATTAGCCGATTGTGGGGACCCGTCTCTGCAAATGTTTCCGGGAGAGAACTGGCAGCCTTTGCTCTGACCGCGAGAGTGGCCTGGGCTTGAGAGGTCACGGGTCTCATCACCAAAGGACATGGCCGGCGTCCCTAGAGACGGCTAGTGATATGTGCGTGTTGATGTTATGGGTGGATTTTTACTGGTAGATACCGATATGTAGATGATTATTGGTTTTGTCTGTATTAATGTCGATACAGAGAAAAGGCGCCGTGTGTACCGAGCCCGCCGGCCTCTGGCTGTGCACAGTCCCAGCCAGGCTATTAGGGTGCTCTCCGTATCGGGTTCCCAGACTTGAGGGCCGGGCTTTCCAGGCTCCTGTCTTTCCTGTGGATTCACAAAAGCTCATGGGCTAGGATTACGTTTTGTGAAATATTTCAGATGTGTTATGATCCTCGTCAGCCGCTGTACTTTTAATACTGCGCGGCCTCTCACTAACGGTGCCTTTCCGAATGGACGCTTCGGGGTAAAAACAGGCGGAGCTGAAAGTCGGGACGCCAGCCCTCAGCTGCCACTTTCCAAAAGGCCTTTTCATAACAAGGAGCCCGCTGGAGTTAGGAGCCAGACTTCAGCCACAAGAGCCACGGAGAAGGCAATGGGTTTCGAGAACTCCGAAGGCTTCCCTGAAATGCCAAGGGCCGGAGCCTGCTGGGCGCAGGACGAGAGTGTGCCCTGAGGGCAGGACGCGATGCTGCATCCTCTCCACCAATAGGGGGAAGATCAGTCTGGAGTTGGGGCCTTGCACAGGCAGCCTGTGACCTCCCGGGACACGTAGGGAAGGAAGGCGGGGTTTGGAGGGCCCCGTGCTCCCACGTGCCCAGGAAGGGCTGGGCGCCCTGGCCGGCAGTGCCCTGGGTGCTGGGTTGGGTTCCTGGACTCAGGAAGCTAGACCACAGACGGACAGAGTAGGAGGGGCGGAGGCTCGGGGTGGGGGCACAGACAAACTGTAGGTTCTCGTGCGCAGGTGCTCCAGGACGGGGGCCGAGGAGGTTGCAAGAGGGAGGGAGAGGCGCCCACTCCAAAAATCCCTTATTCCCCCGGAGTCTGGGCTAATCTGGGAGGGGCTGCCGACAGCCGAACCAAGAAGCTACCGTCCCACCACCCACACCTGGCCACCAGCCGCAGAAGCACCTGCCTGGGAAACGGATTCTGGGAGGGAGAAATGAGGCTCTGTGTCCGCAGAACTCGGCAGGGGCTGCCGAGTTCGTACCAAGAAGCTCAAAGGGACGAGGGAGCTGTCCCCTTGCTTCCTGGTCTCATCCCTACGGTGAGGCAGAAAGTGAGGAAGTCGCCCACGCCAGGGAACGGTGAGGGTCAAGGTGAGGGTCGAATGACTGCAGATGGACGGGGTCTGCAGCTCGTCTCGTGGGCAGCGCGCGTGGGGTAGGCCCCCGCCCCTGCCCCCACCCAGAGCCCCGCTGGCCAAGGAGGAGATTTCTGCTCTGTGAGCGTCATCATCAACGGCAGAGAGCTGTTTCCAGAGACCACGGGGGTGATGAAGAAACAGTTCATTCACGCAGTCAGGGCTGTTAGCAGGACACCTGCCGTCACCGGGGACGGCTCTGAGGTGGGACGTGAACGGGCCGACGGGGGTGTCGTCTGCCCACTCTCGTGAACGCCCTTCGGAGGCTGACACGGCGCCCAGCGTCTCTCCAGTGTGGCTCTGCGGTCTGTCCTCTCTTTGGGGTCCTCCACGGTCAGCTGGGGCTGCTTCTGGGAGCTGCCCCCACAACGGGACTTCCCCGATGACACGAAATGGGCAAAGTCCAGCCGGGAGCATCCCTCAGGGCTGTGCCGAGGACCGTGTTCCCCGGGCCGCCCCGCTTCCCCCCTCGCTCGGCCGGCGCTGCACCCGGGGGCGAGGCCGGGAAGAAAGAATGAAACCTCGTATGTGCTGTGGGTTGTCGTCAAGGGTGCAGGTTTCTCTCCGACCCGTCACACGCCGCAGGCGCTTCCCACATGGCTTCACGGACTAGAACCGGGTCCCGTGGCCAAGACTTAGCGGCAGGCGCTTCTGGTGAAGTAACTTCCCGCGAAAGAAGCGATCAGCAGAGAGAGGGAAAGGGGCCGCGGGCGGGATGAGCTGATGAGGCCCCATCGCTCCTGGGAAGCGCACTCCGGCCTGCGAAAGTGCAGGGCCCAGGGGCGGCCACGGGGCACTCCCGGCAGAGTCTCTCCCCGTGGGGGTTAATGCAGCCTCTCGGGTCACAGGGACATTCCACGGAGGGCGGCTTCCTTTTAATTCTTGCTCTCCAGCTGCTGAGGGACAGAGGTTTATTCTTCAATAAGTTACCTTGGTCCTTATGACGGGGTGCCGTCCCTCACTTTACGTCCAGGGCGGAAGGGGTGGTGCTGGTGGCCACCAGGCACGGCTCCAACTCCCAAGCTCCATTCCGCCTCCGTCAGATTTTCAAGGCTCCTCTACAAAGCAGCCAGGATCCAACATAGTTTAAAGTGGTGCCCATCGCACGGGCTGGATTTTGATCGTCCCACTAAGTTTATGAAGGTGTACAACATTTTTTCCAAAAATATTTTTAAATTAATCTAATATGAATCACAGGTTTTAAATGCGTAGTGGGAGAGAGACTCGGTGTGGAAGGGGGTTTAATTTCTGCAGCCGTCGGTGACTTACAGAAGGAAACAAAGTCTGCGACCCTCACAGACAGAGATCAGGAACGCAATCCCAGAAAGGGCTTTCGTCCGCGTCTCGGCTCAGCGGCACTCGACAGGGACCCGACACACGGACCTCGCGACGTGACGACGCGTCTACAGGATGGCATTTTGCCAACCTTCCACATGACTGACTTGGCAAAAAATTACTGTGGCTTTATACATGTTTGCCTATTATGAGTCAATTCAAAAAGTGTATACATTTTAAAGGAATATTTATTTTTTTCTACGTGTCAGAATCCCAACAGACACTTCAATTACAAGCTTTACTTTCTGCTCTTGAATCACCCCAGTCTCAGAGGCCGTAGAGAGACACCGGCACTGGATGGTCTGGGAACGCTCCTGTGCACGCACTTAAACATAGAAGCCGTCCTATTTCCCAACTTTTGCCAAATTGCAGACGAGCGAGCAGAGTGAAGGAAGGCCGTGAGGAATCAGTGCCGACTCGGCTGCTGGAATCCCATCAAGCCCAAAGGGTCAGAGACGTAAGGGGCCGTGGTGCCCAAGTCACATGTGGCCCAGAGCAACGCCCCCCGATGCCGGCTCGGCCGAGGGGCAAGAGGGCACCCCTCCCTCGGGTGAGCGGGCACCCAAGTCGGGACCACGAAGCGCTCTCACGGCTGTGACAGGAGCCAGCAGATCCCGCGTCCAAAGATACTCCGTTGAAACCCACATACCCCCAGCCCGGCCCCCGCCAGTGGGTGACCCTGGCTCCTTGGCCTGGGACTGAAGGAGGCCCAGCCCTTGGGGGAATTGCTCTAACGTTCCCGCAGCGACGGGACCACTCGTCCTGCGCAGAGTCAGGGAGCGCAGCAGACGGACTCCTGCTCCACCCGGAATCCTGTGATTCATCCGAAGTCCGAAGACCAGATGCCCACAATGGTCTGTGTTAATTGGGGTGGGGGAGATGTTCACAGCCTCAATTCCTTCTTCTCCCACATCTTCAGACTCCGTGGCTACTCAGCCTCTGCGTGCTCCCGGCGGTGACGAGTCCTCCCCTGACGCTGGGACTGTGACTGTGAGTGATGCCGTGTGACTGTGGCCCGTGGTTTGGGTGCTGTGGGCCGTGGGTCCCGGGGACACGTGCGGGAGGTGACCTTTGAGATGGCCGTGCCACTCTGGACCCAGAATTACTGTCCCTTCTCTGTGTGTGCCCACTCTGTCCTGCGCCCACTCGGCTGGCCTGTCACCCTTCAGGTGGAATCCCGTGCCCAGGGTTGGCCCGGGGCTGGACACATGGCCAGGCCAGGCCATCAGCACAGCCGGCAGGGACTGTCCAGAGACGGGTTCCTGCCCCCAGTCCAGCTGCGGGCACAGCTGGGTCAGTCCTTCATCTGCTCCCCACCGCCCCTCACCCCATCCCTCCCTAGACTCCAAGGACAAGCGGACCCGGAGCACAAGGCACGTGCTCTCTATGTGGAGTGGAGGACAGATGCATGGCAGACCCGTCCTCTCTTCTGCTGGAGCGGAGGGGCCCTGAGTTCCCAGGGGCCTGATGAGGAGGGAGTCGCTGCCCGAGGTGCAGGAAGCTGGGCTTACACCATGGGGCACTCACGTTCCCCAGGGGCGGTCAGTCAGTGCGTCTTGAAGGAGAGTCCCTGTACCCCGAGCCTTGCACGCTCCCCTCTGCCCTGTCCCACCGGGGCCTCTCCTGATCCAGCAGAGCACCACGTGCCGAAGAAACCCCCTTCCCCACCCAGTGCTTACTGCTCAGACAGTTGCTGGGGTTTTAGCTGTGGGTACGCATGGCAAAGAATCTGGAAAGCACAGGCATGAATACAAGACAGAGTAGGGAACCGTACCCGGCTGCTCCCTCTGTCACCATCCACCCCAGGGGTCTCACCCACCCCGTCTTCAGCTGGGACACCTGACCTCAGCTGGGAGCCCGGTGCTTCATCAACACAAGCCCCAGTGAGGAGGAGAAGGAGCGCATCCCGCTGGCACTGAGTCGTGATGGGACATCACACGGGCCATTCCTCATGACGACAGAGACGCAGAGCCACTGCGATCCCTTCTCATGGTGACGCCTGGGGACCACTGGCCTGAACCTGAGAGTAGGCTGATGGAGAATTTACCCAGGGAAAATAAGGTGTTCCTCTGTGGCCACGGAGCCCCCGGGTCCTACTGTGCCGGGACGGGTCTCTCCCCGCAGGGACAGACCCCGCTTCGGCTCTGACACGGCTGCGTCCACAGGGGCCCCGGCAACGCCACCTTCGAGGGCACAGGTGACAGGTCCGCCTACTGGTGTAAATACACAGGAACCTCCTGCTCAGTCCCTCTGTGGCTTGGGGTTTCGGGATCTTTGCGAAGGCTTAATGCGCAGGAACAACATTTTTGGAGGGAAAGTGTCCTTTAACCGCTAAAACAGAGTGGCAGAAAAGAACTGCGCAGCATCTCCGGGGCGCTGAGCGTCATCCCACGCGTGCCGCGTGCTGGCCGCAGCTTCCTCTCTGTCCTCTCTCAGGCTGCAGGTTCAGGAAGTGCACTTGACAAAACCGGGACGTGCCTGGAAATGATGGCGAGTCTCCGGAACCTTCCGCGTGGGCACCGCGCGTCGGGGCATGTCGGAGTTAAGCCCTCCTGTCGCAGGCCCCTTCTTGGACGGGGATGCCAGTTTCGGAAGGCAGCGACGGAAGTGTAATTCTGCGGCGAGAGGCGATGAGCGCCACCGAGTCCCCACGACGTCCTCAGCCCAGTGGCAGGAAACAGCTGGCCAGAATTTCTGAGTGCCTTTAATGAAGGGGACGCCTCCTTGTCCGCATTTGGTGATTAAATGCAACGAGACTGATATTCCTTGGTGGGTTTCCTGGAAGGCAGGTTGCCCTGAAAGACAACGGAGTCTGTGCGCCCATCCCTGGGCCCTACAGGGGGAATCGCGCTTGGAAATCAGGCTTCGCCTCACTGGGTCTTTGTCAGCCTTCCTTTCTCTTCCCACGCATTTTGAGAATGTTTGTTAGACTCAACTCACAGGTTTGGGCTATTTATGTGTTGGGATTTCTGTCCTCAGAGCACAATGCCAAGCGTTTGTAAAACCGTGTCCCTCGTGGCATCTGTGGAATGCCGTGTGGCTGGCGGAGTCACAGAGGGAGGCCACGGGTTGCTCAGGGAAGAAACAGGAGGGCTGGAAGCTTCCAGAACGAAGGACTCCCACGAGGGCACCAGGAAGGCCCTTCCAGGCCCCGCTACCCTGGTTCGGGCATAGGCTAGCCTCTGTCGGTGACAAGGGAAGGCGTGGCAGTCCCTGGTGATTGGGGCGACGAGGAATCCCGCTGACACCCACTGCCTGTTCACAGAACCTGGATGCTGGTCACCACGGTTCCAGTGTCTGCACCTGCGGAGTGTTTCCTCCGCTCGGCTCGTGGGGGACCCACCATCTTCACTGACAGGCAGACGATCCCCCACCTGCTGCTGGCGGAGCCAGGAGCGCAGAGCTGTCATGGCAGAGCGGATGCCCAAGGGGTGAGCTGGCCTCTCCGCTGAGCCCCATAGGGACGAAGGGTCCTACAGAGCTAAAATGCTCACCGCCTTTCCGAGAAGCACGAATAACCGATCGCTTACAGACTCCACCAGCGGCTTTCGACCCGTCCAGCCACATTTCTGCGAGAAATGCGTTTTCCTGTCTGCACATGCACAGACACACCTGAGACACCCGGCCACGAAGACTCCGCATCTACCTAGTGACCTTTTCTATTTTATTTTAAGGAAACTGCTCGTTGATCTCATGACCCACTATGGGTCACAGCCCACGCCTTGAAGGGGAGCTTAACCCGTCCGACCGTCTGGTGCACTCGTGAACGCGCCCCTGCAGACCCACGGTTCCAAGTGCCTGTCCGTGCGGCTGTTTCCACAGGCTGCAGACGCCCGTGGTCCTGAAGCCTCGCTGCGGCTGGGGTCAGGAGCGCGTACTCAGGAGCGCGTACTCAGGAGCACGTACTCAGGAGCGCATACTCGGGAGCGTGTACTCAGGGGCGTGTACTCAAGACACATCAGGCTGCCTTTTTAATGCAGTTTCCAACTGTCGCTGCTACTGAGTCCTTGAGGAACTGAACACACAACTCGGGCTTTCACGTGATCTGAACTGAGCGGAAGAGATAGGTGTTGTCCGTGCATTTCATACGGGATGTCCTTTGTTCCAGGAGCTCGCAGGAACCACATTCCCCCAGAGAAGCTCGAGATTATAAAGGCTTCAATCTAGAAGACATTGCATTGACTCTCCTTCCCGATTCTTGTTTTATGGATTAAAAGGAAAACACGTGTGGGTCAAATCGAGCAGTCCAGCGCCAGTAGGATGCGTGGTAATGTGAGTTGAATTAAGGGACATGCTGACATGGGAAGGGACAGGCCATGCAGCCGGGGCCAGAGGAGGGGCGTGCACATGGGGAGTCCCTCGTCCGCGCGTGCCTGTCCACTGCCACGCTCACCTTCCCACCGGGAGGGGAGAAGGCGAGTCGGCAGCATCGTGGGCGCACTCAACTCTCTGCACACCGTGCACCGTGACCCAGGCCTCGGAGCTGAGCCAGGAGTCCAGGAGACGGGGTCAGGGCTCTGAAAATCAGCCACTGTGCTAAGCTCATCCAAGAGTCCAGCGTGTGACCCTAGCGTCATTAGCGCCAGCTCTAGGTTTCAGGGAGGTCAGATTGGGGGCGGGGGAGGAAAAGGAAGGAAGGAAGAGAAGAGAAAAAAGGAAAGAGAAAGGGAAGGAAAAGAGAAAAATAACAAACAGCAAGTTTTGGTGTTGTTGTTGTTAATCTAAATTCACACCCATGACACGGTGTCCCCAAGGGAAGGTGAACTGAGGCTGTGAAACGGAAGTCGCCTGAGAGAGGCCCGGCTCATGGTACAAGAGGGTAAGAACCCACTGGGGCCGACTGCCCGCTTCTCACCCCTGGATGTGGCTGGGAACATTTCCCATTTGTAAAACCCAAGGCCATTTTAGTCACTACTGAAGTGCTTTGGAATTATTAATAGAGATTTGAACAGTACGGCTCGAACAGCGTCCTGATCTGTGCGCCTCTGACGAGCGGAGTGTTCAGGATCCGCAGAGGCTGGGGTGACAGTGGCGGAGTTTGCTCCCCAACGCAGCCCCCGTCAGCGCGCCCGGTAGCGAACGTCCCCGCGGAGCACACGGACCTCTCCCTTACCTGCTGCCATCGTCCTACGACCGGGGAGAGGTATTTCAAACGTCTCAATATATTTCACGACTTCCAAGTGCGGGAGAAATGGCTCGTCCCCGTGGAGAGTGTTCCTCCCCCCGCAAGCCTCTGAGAGGTGGCAGACATCGCCCCAATCACGTTCGACCTTTTTCTTCAGAACCGCATCACGAAAATGCTGCAATCGGAAGAAAAAACTGCGGGTGCGGTGGGAGGCGTCGTTCTCAAGGAAGAAAGGCTGGACTTAGGTCCCGAGCGGAGCGTAGCCTGAGACTCTGCGCGCCAGTTTGGGCGGCCGTCCAGGCCACAGGCTTCTCCCCAGCCACGCGACAGATGTGTGGGACCCAGGGAAACCACGGCGTCTGGGGCACGGCTTCTGGAACACATGGGTAAGGTTGCACTCTGCTCCCCTGCATCTCACGCCAGGGCTGCGTCGTACGTTGGCATCTGGGGGGTTCTGTGAGCTGTCGGGACAGGGGTCTCAGGGCTCAGGAAGCCAAGGGGTCAGCTCACAGCTGGAAAACAAGGGGAAAGAGACACAGACACCGACTGGCAGAACACAACGCACTGCGGTCGTGCTGTACGTGGTGGGCCCTGCCGAGTACAGTCTCCCATGAATTCGGAAGAATGCCTGCCTCACGCAGGGACACGGAGTCTCGGGGTCCCCCCACAGGGACAGGCAAATGGTGGACCAGTGCATGTTTGCTGCTCTACCAAGTTGGGTCTGAAACCCACAGGGCTAATGCTGGCTTTCTTTCCAAGGTCAGAAATTCTTTTTTTTTTTTAAGATTCTATTAATTTATCTGACAGACAGAGATCACAAGTAGGCAGAGAGGCAGGCAGAGAGAGGAGGAAGCAGGCTCCCCGCTGAGCAGAGAGCCCGATGCGGGGCTCGATCCCAGGACCCCGGAATCATGACCTGAGCCGAAGGCAGAGGCTTCGCCCCCTGAGCCCCCCAGGCGCCCCAAGTCAGAAACCCTTGGCCTCTCTCCTCCTTCCTCCCCGCCATCGGGCGAGCACAGCGCGACTGGAGGGTCCCATCACTTATTACTGTTTTTCTTAACGTGCTTGCAGGGCTGAAATGACCTCTGCGGACAGCACACAGAGCGTGCGTTTGCTGCCTACAAGACTTACGGCCCCTCCCAAGTTACTCCTCTGATAAGAGACTCTGTAAGTAGCTCAGTGGAATTAATAATACTCAAGAAACTGAGTAACACGTCAAATGGTTTCTCACGTCCCGTACATGCTCGGTTGCTGGCTGCTCCGTGTGTTCTCCACGTGAAGGGAAACCTTTCGGAAAGAAAACAATTTTAATTTTGTTACCACAATGTTCACTTCGCAGCTGAGCGTCGGCCGTGAAAGCAAACGGTCCTTCCAGAGGGTCAGTGGGTCACCGTTGTCCGACACGTTCAAGAGTTTCCAGAACTTTCCCGAACTAGCAGCTTGGTCCAGGAAAGGAACTGGAGCTGGGGCTTCTGCGCGGGCAGATCCCCAGGAGCGGAGCGTTCCTTCCTCTGCTCGTGCGCCGGAGACGGGGGAGGCGGGCGGCTAGGAGCCGTGGCCGTGCGGCCGGAGGGCGGGCGTCCGGACCGCACACGCAGCTCCCTCTTCCCGCAGCTTCTCAGCCCACGAGGTACTTGGCGGATGTCTGTGGATTGTGTGACGACTCAGTAAACATAAATGTGGGTTTCTACACGCGTGCTCTGATCACGCCTCCTGGGGGCCAGCCCTGTCCGGTGCTGCGCCCAGCGTGGGGCCACACGGCTGGGCCGGGAACGGTCCTCCCCGGGCTCCCTGCAGAGAAAGTCACCTGCACCCACTGGCCACCCAAGGGGACTGCACGGCGCTTCTGTGGAGGCCAGCCGGCCCCGTGAGGGGACAGCAGGTGGCCAGCTCACTGAGGAACCCCCAGAGGCCAGGGAGCAGGATGATGGGGTCACACTACAGGAGGGGACAGGAGGACACCTCTAGGCAGGAGGGCGTGCTGAAGAAGGAGGTGGCCACAAGTCACTTGCTTGTCCGCCCCAGGCTGTGCCTTTATGCAATGTCCCAAGCCTAATACCTTCATGTGCATTCGCAGCCTGGACCGGCGCTCGCTGAAACCAGGCCTCGACCCGTCACACCCGTGGCGGGGAAGCCCGAGGAGCAGGACGGGTGAACGGCTCTCGCACCTCATAGTGTTGTCCACGCCGCTGCTGCCCCGCAGACATCCCGAGCTGCTGACTGGTGCTGAGCGACGGTCCCCAATATTCCCGAAATACGGGGCCCCCTTGATGTGACAGCCTGAGGGGTTGTTAATCCATATGGGGTGACACGGACAACTCCCGCTCCAAATCTGGATTGTGCAGGCGAAGCAAGAATCTGAGGGGCGAACCCCCGTGTGCAGTCAGGGCGGCGGCGTGGAGCGCGGGAACATTCCGGAACTTAAGAGTGTGCATGTGTGTAAGAGCAGAGGCAACGTCATCTCATGTTTAAATCAAGGAAGCTCCACAAGGGAAAGGAATTCTGGTTCGAGGAACGGGAGCTGCTTCTGGAGGTCGCGCCCTCTGCTTCTGTGCCAACGGGGAAAGCCTGGCTGTGTCCGGGGTAACTCGGGTCGGCTCGACGTTGGCCATCCACGCCTTAGCAGAGGGTAAATTAAAGGTTGTTTTCATAAGCCGGAGTGCCATGCCTCATCTCCATTTCAGAGCTTAACGTGTTCTGGCAAAGCCACACTCCGCGGGAGGGGTCGGAAGGGGGCCAGCGGCCAGCTCGTTGTCCAGGGTGGGAGTCAGAGCCCATTCCCCGAGCTGGGTTATTGTGAGCCGAGGATGAGCTTGTTCTGGGAGTTGCTGTGACTCACAGGTTTCCTCACTAGGGAAGGGAGGTGACAGTCGCTGGCGCTGCGTAGTGCTGCGGTGAGGTCTGGTCGAGGGGTCCACAGTGAGTGCACAGGGGAAGCCCTAAATCCACGCCAACCTGCTGCGTGTCCTGATGCCTCTGAGCTCCCACTAGCACAAGAAGCCGGTGACATCAGCCCCGGGACACTGTGGGTCTGTGCTGTTTCCGTGAGACCCTGGGTGAGAAGGTGCCTGCCCTGTGCTCACAGACTCCAAGCAGCCACAACACTGACATCCAAGACCACTGGTCACAGAGTCACCAAGACAAATAACACCGTCACGAAGTTTTCGTCATTCAAATAGTGGGGAAATTACCAAAAAGTAACCCAGAGACATAGAACAAGAAAACACTGCGGGAGAAATGGCGTCAGTGCGGTCGCTCCCCGCCGCGTCCCCACAAACCGTCCGTCATAACCTCGCCACCTCTGTGCGGTGCGGCCACAGGACAGCAGAAGGAGGTCGGCGGGAACAAAACACTGTTAGGAACAGAAATATGAACGGGGCCCGTGCCCCAGGTAAGAAGCCGTCACCCATTCTGTGCAGCTGAGTTCAGTGACAGAAATTAAACTTCAGTCCCCCTGGCACTGGTATCTAGCAAGCAAGCGTTCAGCACGTCCCGCAGAGTCTCTTCCTCCCCTTGAGAAAAGGTGAGAAAGTGCCGTTGCGCTCGCTGCCCGCGTGGCGACCATGGAGCAAGGTAGGGGCGCGGAGCCACCAGCAGGTGGCTGGACTAGGCATCCCCGGTGGCCCCGTCCCTCCCCCTCCCTGAGGAGACCCCCTCCGTTCCTCGCCCCCATGTGCTTTAACCAGTCTGTGGCTTTTCAAGACGTCCTGATCATTTAACAAGTATTTAATAAGGGCACATACATTAAACTATTTTGAATCGTCTGCGTTGAACTCCGATTGTGCTACAGGGATGTGGAAGCAGTGTCTCGCGAACAGCGTCCTACCTAGCCCAAGAGGAAGAACGTTCTTGTGATGCAAAGGCACAGAATGTCTCTGAGAACATGCCTGAGGCTCCAGTCCCCTGCACCCTGCTGGGCACCCTGCCTCTGCCCCTCTCTGTACAGCCCCCTGCCCCTGACTGTCCACACAAGCTTCTGCAAGTTACTCTCTATGCAAATTTCCTGAAACTGTCTACACTAGTTTCTTGTGTCTGTCTACACAAGGCTGCAGCTCACAGTTGTCTACACAAGGTGCCTGCAGGCAGCAGTCTGCACGGAGCCCCAGCACAGAGATGTGTTTTCAGAAATGAGCCAGCAAGGAGAGCCAGCAAGGGGAGCCCCGGGGGTGCCCAGAAGGTGAGACCCTGGTCTTGTTGGCAAAGCCTTGGTCCGGCCAGTGTGAGGTCTGTGATCTGCTTGAGGGGCCATTTTGGAGGTTGGTGTGGAATGACATGGGGAGAAGGCGGCTTTAAGGTAGGAAACCAGGGATTGGATGTTGTGGGCAGATGAGAGAGTGAGGCTGCAGGGGAGGGCCGTGCTGGGCAGAACAGCGGAGCAGGGAACGAGGCCGGGGTGAGGGCTCAGACGCGCAGGCATGGCTTGTTCAGTGATCACGTGTCTCTCCGTTAAAACGAAAAGGTTCCATTTCACAGGTGCCCAGGGCTTCCTGCAGAGCGTGCCCCCTTCTCCTTGTGGATGGACGTTCTCTCTACTCAGAGCATGAGTGACTTCTTGAGAGTCGCGTTCTTGTTGAACAGCTCTGGTGTCCATCCAGAGACGTGCGACGCCGCAGCAGTGAACGGGGCAGGGGCCGGAGGCAGGGCCCCTCCCAGCTGTGTCGGTAACAGCCCTGCGCACCGAAGACCGGGAGCCGAGCCGTGGGGCACGCACTCGCAGACACACAGCGACTGACGCCCCCTGAAGCCAACGGAGACTCCTAGGAAATCTATGTCCCCTGTAGGTTTACAGCGGCTGTTAATGGGCTTATTGATAACACGTCTAGATTCATTAGGGGGAGGCACGGCAACACGGCGGAACCCAACAAGAAATCACTGAAAACTCAAGCTGCCATCTCCAGTTTTCTGTTCCAGTGAACTGACCAGTGGGCGCTTTAAGGGACTCCAATCCTTCACCAGATGCCCGGCAAGCGACGTGAGCCAGCGGAGAGGAGCTTGCACGGGCATCTACCCACATCGGGACTGCAGATCTCCAGGACAAGCCTCACAACTGGAGTTCGTGCTGTGGTTTTGTCCTATCCTGTCTGGTCCTCTCTATCTTCAAACCCCCGAGCCCAAAAGTGTGCACTGTGGAGACTTCAGGTTGAGGCTGGCCCAGCGAATCCCTGGCCCGTGGCATTTGTGAACCTCGGTGCTGGCCGAAGCTGGGGCACGCAGACTCGTAAATCAGTGTGCCGAGCAGAGGCCAGGCCCGCATCCCCATGCCGTCATCTGTCCCTCCGTGAGGAAGGCTGGTCTGTGGGCCCACAGCTGCGTCCGGGCCAAGGCTGGTCTCTAATTCTGGGCATCACTACCTTTAATGTGCAGGACTTACCCTGCTTCTGATGGAAACCAAAGAGCTTCCTGACCCCCACTGACGGCCGAGCAAAACCACCCAGCCCCCACCAGCTCTGGCAGCTCTGTTTGCGGGGCCCTGTGGTCTGTGGGGCCTCGGGCTCCTTCAAGAGTGTGCGAGTCACCGTATTTCAAACCTACCCAAGACGTGATTTCATGTACACTGCAAAGCCAGTCTCTTTCCCACTTGGGTCCACCACTAGACCGGTGTCTGAATTTCCGCTCTTAGTGTTTTATTTCTTAATTTCTCATTTTCTTAGCCTCAGGCCCTCGCCGTTTAAAGAAGTGCCAGTACCTGGGTCCACGCCAAGCCTCCTGACCCCGAATCTCTCTACAAGTGATTCCAGTGCCATTCTGGCTTAAGGACATTAAGACACGAAGTCACTTCACGTGGCGTATGTAAACACTGTGAACGTTGGTGACTGTCAGTAACTTCATGCTGAGTTAAAGGGACCAATTTTAAATAGTTGCATTTACTTATGAGAAGAATCTGTGATTTGAGACGAGATCTCCGCGGAAGGTCTGGACGGCCGGCCAAGGTAAGAGAGATGTCAGGAGGATGGGCGATGTCTCTGTGTTTGAATCTCCCTCCTCACCTACTTCCTATCTTGCAGAAGGTGATTCTGGTTCCGGTGAGAGCCACCAGACGCCCCCAGCCCCAAATGGGACTCTGCTTGGCCCCTTCCCTCCCACTCCTCCGTCTCAAGACATGTATTTTTTTTTATTTTTTTTAAAGATTTTATTTATTTATTTGACACAGATCACAAGCAGGCAGAGAGGCAGGCAGAGAGAGGGGGGGAAGCAGGCTCCCTGCTGAGCAGAGAGCCTGACTCGGGGCTCGATTCCAGGACCCCAGGTTCATGGCCTGAGTTTAAGGCAGAGACTTTAACCCACTGAGCCACCCAGGTGCCCCAAGACACGTATTTTTTAAAAAGTGTCATTTGACAAATATATTTTCCTGTGTCTCATCAATATTAAGATGGCCAGATTTAGCAAATAAAGATAAAATAAATACAGTTAAATTCAAAGTAGAGAAAACCAACACAACTTAGAGGTAAACACCACTGGAGACATACTTGGGACTTACATTACGGAAGTATCCACTGTTTATAAAAACAATCGAATGTAACTGATGTCTTGTATTTTATTTAGCAACTCTGATATTTATGTGTGTCTATATTCATGTTGGAGTATTTTCTACATTCACGTGTACATAGTATTCTGCTTGTATTGTACCTATTTATTGATTGTATCTATTATTATTTGTGTGTGTGTGTGGAAGTCTAAGAGGCACCACTAAGGCCGGGAAGAGATCTATTTATATATGAAAGCAAACCTCACGACGCGCATCTTGTGAGAACACACAGAAGGCGCAACACAGAGGGAGCCCTAACATAAACTACGGGCTTTAGTTAATAACCTATCAATAGCCAATCACCCACTGAAACAAACGGACTACTCGGAACAAAGGTGCTAGCCGCAGGGGGCACAGGGAACTCTTGGCGGCTGCTGAGCAATGTTTCTGCGTCCCTGAGAATGCTCTACCCTCGGCTGTGATCGGCGCAGCAGTCCCTATGAGCAGGGGCCCTGCGTGTGAAGTTAGCGGAGACAGAAGTCGGCTGAGGGGAAGCTGCCTGGGGCATCGGGCCTGGAGTGGGGCTGCTCTGGGCTGCACGCTGGGTGGGGTCTGGAGCTGGGGACAAGGAAAGAAGGTCCCTGGAGTCCTTGCTATCCAACCCTTCCCCTATTAGGGCTTTACTGGGGTCATTCTCTGCTTCTCACACCATCTGAGATTACCTGCTGCCCACTGGCCACACCCACTGACTTCTGACCCTGGTGGCCTTGAGAGCACCTTCCGAGCCCTGCCCCCAGTGTCCCCTCTGCACCTTGGCATTTAAACACCCCAAGGGCTGCTCTGCACAGGGGAGGTGGCTTCCCATGTGCGGAGGGGCAGATGCAGGCCTGTCCTAACATGAGTCCCGAAGGCCTCTAGCAGGGTCCGGGGGTGGGGGGGGTGGGGAGGGGGAGGGGGGCAGCCTTCCCCTCTCTCCAGCGCGCTCCACTCCCTCCACGGGGACTCGCCCTCAGGTGATGCCCCCTCAGGGATGGAATGTCAACATTTTAAACAGTGCAACTTTATTTGTTTTCAAGTTTTTATTTAAAATTTGGGTATTTATAAATTATGTCGATTTCACCTTTAAATCTCAATGGGTAACTGAATATTCTAGAAGAAAAAAAAAACTCTTCTTTGGAAAACAAGTTGGCGATTTGGGTTATTGTTATTTCTTGCGTCTGGTTAACTGCACAGTTTCTGTCGAAAATACAGCTAAGCTTACACTTCGAATACAACAACTTCCTAATTTTTAAATCACACATGGTCAGTGGGACACAAATCACCAGCACATCTTGATTGCTGCTGGAGGAACTTATGCAAAGGACAAGAGCAAATCAACGGAAAGAATGTGTCGTTTGCGAACACTGCTGTTTTTCCGCTCGGACAAACCACACGTTGCCCCCCTCCCCCACCCCCCCAGAGCACAGCACCCAGACGGGCACAGCGACCATTAAATCCAGTCCTCTTTGGGAGGCCCCGAACTTCCACGCAAATCAAGCTTTGCCGGGATCTTGTGATGTCATCACTTGAAGGCGTGTCTCCCCGCGGGAGGGAAGCCTAAAGCCCAGTGTCTTGCTTGGGCAGCTCAGAAGCCCGGTCTGCAGACGGTCAGTAGTCAGACATACAGCGGGGTCAGACATACAGCGGGGTCTCGTTCGTCCCCTTGCTCCCTGGCTCAGGCCAGGCCTCAGGCCAGGATGAGATCGGGGACTGACCCACCAGGGCAGCTAGACCAACTGGCCTAACCCAACAAAGAGCCCCTGGGCAGCCTCCTGGATGGGAGGAGCTACGGTTCGGGGAGACGGCCATTTGGGCGACTCACAGAGCCCCACGGGACTGTCTTGAGTGCCGCTCCTTCCCCTCTCAGGCTGTGGAGGTGGCCCTCCCACATCGGCCCCTCTGGGACCCCCTGCCCAGCAGCCCTCACCTCCCGAGCGCACACACTGCCCCTTCCGAGTGCACTGTTCAGAGCCAGAGGCAGAGCCGCATCAAGGAAGTCACTGGCCTCAGCAGAGCTTCTACTCTGTTCCACGGGCGACTTGCCCCAGGAGACAACCCTACCATAGGAGCAAGCATGTGCCCCATGCCTCCTGCCCCAAATGCCCAGGGCTCTTGTGGGGGCACCCCAGTACCATGGAGCCATGCTTTTCTGGACCCCTGATTCTGAGATGGTCTAGAACCTTCCTGTTCCCTTCCCTACATCAGGAGTTATCTACTAGTGGCCCTTCCTGACCTCAAAGGGTTAGGCCATAAGTGCCCTGGCCTGAGAAGCTCATGACCCCCTTCCCTCCCCGGCCCACAGCCCACCTGCAACTAGGCCTTCTTCCTGTTCATGGGGCCTCGTTCACCCCAGAAAGGCAGGGAGAGGAGGGCTGTGCACCCGACTACACTATTCGCTTCTCCTTGGCTGGGAGAAGTCAGTGGGGCTGGTTATAGTGTAACTCACTTGCGGCTCTGTCTCCCCCGGCAGAGGGTTTATCCTGTCGCAGCGCAGCCTCCGGTCAGCTCCAGTCTTTGCAGAAACTGTCCGCACACCTTGTCTCCACTCAGGGTTCGGCCTCGTGACCTTGGCACTGCAGCCCGGACCTCCCGGACCTCCTGCGGGAGGCAGGCTCACCAGAGGCCGGGCCTCTCAGAAGCTCCGTTTATACCCGGGCGCATCACCACCAAGGACAGAGTTACGCGCAGGCGAGCATCACGGAATCGTTATAAAACACGGTTTTCCACTGTGTGAGAGTCAGGAAGGATACACCTCGCGCTGGTCTGGGCCCCTTATTTAAAAGAACTGAGGTCATGGCCAGGTACCGCCTGGAACCTGACCTGCAGGCACTTGGGCCGCGTCCGGATCCATCTCCAGGCCCTGGGGGGCTGACCCCACACCAGCCGCCACCACTTCCTCATCTGGGACTGCCATGACCTTTGGGATCCAGTTAACCCCCCCCCCAAGGTGTGAACAGTGAGGAGGGACTGAGCTGAGGTCACTTCAGAGCCATAATGTCCCCAAGTCAAAAAGGCCCTGACCGCCAACGGTTCGGGAACACAGCATCTCCCCTGACCCCACCGTGGTCTCCCAGTCCCTCCATCCCCCAGGGCCTCCCGCACCCCCATGGCCTCTGCTGCCTCCTGTAGGTCCTGACCTTGCCTGGGATCCTCTGCCAGACCGCAGGAGGCAGAGGACTTCACCCTTGAGCTACCAGCTCTGTGCCCAGTCCAAGCTGCCCCACCAGGCCCAGGAAGGACGGGGCAAGGGAGGGGCCGAATTGGAAAAAAACCCCGGAGCCTGGGGCCTGCGGAACAGTGGAAACCACCGAAATAACACGCTCGCGAGCGCCCCCATCCGCCCACAGGCTGCATACACAGGTCTCATCACCACCTCCAGGCAGCCCGCCAGGGAGTTCTTAAGAACAGTGGGGAAGGGGTCAGGCGGTACGTGAGTTGGCTACATTGTTTTTGTTGGGTCTGTAAAACCCTGATTTGATCTGTTAAATTCCCTAAAGAGCAGCAGCAGCTCTGTGAGCCACTGGTCTCTGAGCCCTGGTGATGCCAAGGGCTCCCTCCAGCGCCCTGACCCTCCTGCGCTTATCCGAGGCTGTCCCTGGAGGTGCCACATGCCAGGCCTGCCCTCGCGGAGTGAGGGCGTCCGGGGCGCAGCGCGGGGTCCGTTCCCGCGCGCGGCTCCGCCGACACCCGGCTCGCAACCGAGGGCCGCGGCAGGTGCGGAGTCCTTGCCCTCAGCCGCTTCGGTGTGGCTGCGGAGCTCTGCTGCCCGCGGACGTGCGGTGCCTGTGCGCGGAAGAACCGACCCCGGAAAGAGAGAGGGGACACGGGAAGGCGCGGCAGCTCCAAGCACAGGGTCGCCGCCCCTGCACCTGGCCGAGGCGCCACACTCCTCACCTCCGAGAAGCGCTTCTGGGGGCGTGGGGAGGGGAGGGCGGCTTCCTGAGGCTGCCCAGGGGAAGGGGTGCGCACCCCGGAACCAGCCTCGGAAGGGGGCCTGAGCAGGGCTGGAGGACGCGAGAGCAAGGGACCCGCCGAGGTGGGGCGGGGGGAGGTGAGCCCCGTGGGCCTCACCGGAACTGGCAGCCCTCCATCTTTCCTGCAGGCCGGTCCACCGCCCAGCGCGCTGGGCTGCGGCCTCCTCTAGAGGCTGGAGGGCCCGGTACCTCCCAATCCCAAGGGGAGGGGCCCAAAGTGGGAGAAATGGGCTGGGCGCTCTCAGGCCGCAGTGACATGGGGCACCTTCTGCCAAGAGAGCCCAGGGTTCCAGCCCAGCACTGCCTTGGATCCCTGCGGCCCCCACTTCCAGGTGCCCCACCCCACGCCGTGGGTTCGCGGCCGGACCCCGAGTGACTCCGCCAGGCAGTCCGGCGCAGGGGCAGCGCGAAGTGGTTCCCCGCACCTGCGTGCCCCCTTGACCTCCTGCGGCTCTGGAAGTCCGGCACGGCGGGGATGTGACCAGTGAAGCGTGGCGCCGCTGCGCAGGAGGACGGCGGGGCGGAGGTGGGCCTGGGGTGTCAGCGCAAAGGCGCCTCCATCTCGGACAGCTGAGGGGTCTGGAGAGCTGGAAAGCGGAGCCTGAAGAAAGGACTGCAGATGTGCCTGCCCGGGCAAAACGCGCGCGCTCGGTCCCGACCCTACGGGGGCTTTCGGGACTCCACGGAGCTTGGGTCCCCTAGGGAGAGCGCAGCGGGCGCCCCCAGCTCCCGCACCTGCACTCAGGGCCACGACGCCTGGGACGCAGAGATGGATGGCGCGGACAGCCGCGGTGCTCCCCCGGTGCGGCGGCGCGGCTTCCCCTCCCTGCTCCTCCCCGCGCCAACCACCCCCTTTCCCGCTAACTCGAGTCACCTGTTCGCGCCCAGCTAACTGCCAACTGGAGACCCACCCTCTCAGGGCCCAGGACCACCCTGCACGCCGCTCCCGAGGGCGGGAGCCGGTGCACCCGGGCGGGGCCGGTGCACCCGGGCGGGGCGAAAACTCGGGTCCCTTCAAACCCCAAGCTGGTTCGGGCCCTTCCCTCGGGGGATTCGCAAGGCCTGGGAGCAGGGATCCTTCCCAGCCGCTTTCCCCTGGTAGAGGAAGCCAGGGGTGAAAACGTTCGCTTTGCCCTTTCTCTTGATCTTGGAGGAAGAGGCAGGAGCGACGATGGGCACCTTTATGGGCCTCAAACCTTCTTCGCGGGGAGGGGTTCCACGGTCACCAACTTTGATCAGCCTTATTAATGCCAGCTGCGTTCTGTTTGTCACTTCCCCGCTTTTCTCCGGAATCATTATTTATGGCTGTGGGAGCTGAGGGGGGAGGTGCCCATCAATGGAAGGGAGCCTGAGAGGGAGCTGCTGAGGGCAGAAAGTTGACCGTGGGTGTTTTCCCCAGAGGTCACCAGAAGGGAGGCGGGGACCCTGCCGCTGGGAGGGCGGTGCGTAGCCGGCCTGGGAGTCCTCGCCCAGGAGCGGTAACTAATTACGGAGCAGAGAAATGAAAAAAAAAGATACTCCTTTAAATAACCAAAGGTGATTATGACCCTGTTGTTGACACTAAGGATTAATAATTGATCAGGAGTTACACACAATAAATTGTCAATTTATCTCCCCACAAAAAGCGCCAGTGCCATGCAGTGCTGGGTCTTCTTTCTGCCCTCTGGGTATTTCCCGTGAAGGTCTGCTCCGGACCCGTTGGACGCAGCCGCAAACCTCAGTTTGCTTCTTTTTTTATTAGATTTAATTTGTGTTCCGTTCCATACAGAGCAAAGTAACACTGGGGACACTTTTTCAAAGACTCTCCCTTATTATCTTGGGACCAGACTCAAGTAAACAGACAAAACCTTCCTTCTCTTCCCTTTCAGCTGCGATTGCAGAAGAACATGGGAGGGAGCTTTCACGACTCATTCCTGTTTTATTATATTGCCAGGATAGCCCTCCTTAATAACATCTTCAATTTTTATCTTTCTTAGAAAGAGAGAGAAGGTTTTGCCTGAGCGGAAAGACCACAGAGCCTATTCTCTGCTAGGAAGTTGGAGGGGAGAATTGCCAGCGAGTCTCTTTGCCTCCCTTTGCAGGAGATAGAGGTGACGAGGTAGTGAAGCCTGCAAATGGGGGTGTCTGCACCCTAGACAAGGGGTTTCTCCGTGGACTCCCGAGGGTGAGATCTCTGTGCACATCATGAAATGCTGGTCTCATGCAGCCCCAGCCAAAGCAGAGGGGACGGTGGGCACGTGCTTTCATTATGGCCCACAGAAAGTAATTTCCAGCAACTGGAAAATTATATTGTCATAGATTACTTCTTCTCATAATAAGCCTTTAAAATATCTGTAGGGATTTGTCACTTACATAAAGGTTTGAAAATACATCAAAGGGACATGTCCCCTTTGTGATTTGTAGAAATTCCGATGATGTTAATCATAATATCCGCAGATCACAGACTGGTGTGTCTTGTTCCCGAGATTGCCTCTTAGGTTAATACATTTTTAAAATGCTGAAAATGTTATTTTTGTAAAAAAAAAAAAAAAACTGTGTAAAAACACTTGTTTCATAGTTATACTTATATCTTTAATTTGGGGTTAAAATAAATGCTTTTCTTGGGATTTTCAAGGCACTAAGGAAGAATCATCTGTTAGACAAGCATTGCACAGTATTACTCGGAGAAAACTTCCTAATAACCCAGGGTATGTTTAGAGTTGAAAGGGCTGCCTCAGACGGACAAATGAATCTCTTTGCGATGATTTTTTTTTTCAAGCTGATGTCTGTTTACTGGGCACTGGCATGGGAAGTGTAGGGCACGTTTATTCTGTGACGATAAAGAAAAGCTCAGGGCCCACTTGACGCTCAGCCTCTGTAAGGCAGATCTGAACGCAGTTTTCCCAGACCCGGACACGCAGGCGGGCAGCAGGGCGCGGGGGCTCCCGCCCTGGCCGCCCCGCCCGCGCCCGCAGGCGCCCCGGCCCCGCCGCCGTCCGCTGGCCAACCCGGCCCCGGGCTGCGAGCGTGGGTGCCGGCGGCGACCCCGCGGGCCCAGCGCGGCCCTTCCTCCCCCCACCCCACCCCGGCCCTCGCCGCGGCCTCGCGTCAGACAAAGGTGGACGAAGTTCTTTTCAAGTTTCAAAGGCAGTTGCCGGGCAGCTTTGCAGAAACAGTAACTCTTTTATTGGGAACAAATGTTGACATTCGACGGGCGCGGGAGGCCGCGGCCCCCGCCCCCGCCCCGGGAGAGGAAAGCGCGGGGTCCGATCCCGCAGCCCCGCCGCAGCGCGGGCCGCAGAGCGCAGGGACCCGCGGGCCGAGCCACGCACGCCGAGGGACGCGAGCGCCCGGCCCGCAGCCCCGCGCCCGGCTCGCCAGCGCCCCGCGCGCCCCGCCGCCCGCTCGGGGAGCTGCAGTGGCCTCGCCCCGCGGCGGCCCTTCGGAGGGCCTGGACTTGAAAGCCAACGGGAAAAGCGGACCCGCACCAGCTTCCTTCCCAGCGAAGACGCTCCCCCCCCCCCCCCGCCCGTCTCCCTCTCCCTCCCCCCGTCTCCCCCCCTCCCCCTCCCGGCCCGGCCCTCCCCGCCCCCTTCTTCCTCCTTCGTCTTCCCTAACGACCGTCCCGAGCAGAGCTCATAAATCACTCCGCATTTCTCTTTAAAATAGATCCGTCTCAACTCCTGCAGGTTTTACGTTCTTAGCGCGCATTTAAAAACCCAGTTCTCCGGAATGAAATTCCGGGCGGGAGGCAGGGCGAGTAAATTCTGGAAATCTTTGATAATTTGTTGGGCACACAAACATCAAAGTGGACTCGTTAGCCTGAGCTAATCTCCCGCGCAGCTCCGAGCTTGCAGCCACCAAAAGGTGCGGCCGTCCGGCTGTCCGGCTGTCCGGCCGTCTGTCCGGCTGCCCGGAGAACCGGGTCGCGGGCCGGGCGGGTGTGGGCGTGCGCGCGCGCAGGGACGGATCACATGTCCAGGTAAAACAATCTTCTGTTCCAAAGGGAGGCAGCTTTTATCCAGCTTCAATTTCTGCACATATGCACAAAGATCAGTTTTTGTCTGGGTCTCCCACTCCCCCGCACTGTCCTCTGAGAGACCCGGACTGAACTGTTGCATGCTGATTAGGCTGTGTGGTCCTGAAGTGCCTAATTTGTTAGAGATCATCCACTTCCATCGGTTGCAGGGGAGGCTTCCGAACGCTCGAATCCTACCACCGCATGCAACAGACACTGCTGCGAGTGCCCTGCAGTCCCCGCGGACTTGGGAACCAGGGCTAATGCTCACAAAAGCAAACTACTCCATCCCTTTGTGCCGCACTTGGAAGTGCTATCCGGAGGGGAGACGTTACTGTCTTTCTGGAAATTCTATGAAGGTTTCGCATCGGAAACAAAAGCGAGCCACGGAGCTCACAGCTCACTTGTCCCTTTGCAGACCTCACATTTGCTTTCTTCCAGACTGACTGCTGCAGACTGCCGCGGTTTCCCGAGCCAACAGTCTTCCCCCTCGCCCAGGAAGAGCTCAGCTCCAAAAGTCTCCCGTCCCTCACTTGGGGAGGCAGGAAGGAGAAAACAAAATTGCCTGGTACCCCCCCGGCTGGCTTTATGTCCAGCCTCAAAATGCCTATATGCCCCAAACCAACAAAATGCTCCCAACCAACAACATGCTTGAGAAGTAGCAAAAAACCCAAACCCAAACCTTCTCTCAGGAGACAAGCCACAAGCTCCCCTCCCCACTGCCCTGGCCCGGGTCCCTTAACAGCCCCCTGGCTTTGCCTCAAGTACCTAAGATTACTTTCAAATACCCTTTCTAACAAGACCCCAGCAAGAGGCCACTAATTTTGACAGCACAAAAAGCCACTGGAGAGAGATCCGTTTGTCAATATCAACTGGTCCAGCAATTTCCCATCCTCAGACACATCGCCCGATCGGAGCTGGCAGATGTTTAGACAAGATTTTATAAATTGTTCAATATCAGCCCATAATGAACCCCAACTGACCATTCCAAAGCAGCTAAAAGCATCCGGGACGTCCCCCGCTGGGATCCAGTAATGCGCTCTTGCTGCAGCATTATTAATCACGGAATAAAACAGATGAACCTCTTGAAAAGTAAGTGTATGATTGATTAAAGGGCAATCTAAGAAGCTATTATTCTTGTTTTATAACCGTAAGTTATATTCACTCAATTTATCTTTGGAAAGGAAATAAATGATTGTTCATTTCTTCTCTGAAATCATATTATATGGATATCCATATAATTTTGCTGAAAATTAAAATGACAGGTTTGCTGCTTTTATGATACTCATCAAAGGGAATACGCTACTTGCCTACAAATTCTAGACTTGTCCTGTAATTAGATAGGCAGCAGCACAATAACCAGGCCATACTCGAAGGCTGTTTAAACTTTTCTTTTCCCCCAGGGTAAGGGTAAAAGTCACGAAAGGGAAAATAAATCTCTTCTCCCAGATTTTCGCCTTGTGTTTAATGTGAAAAATGTGCAAGGGAGAGTCAAGGTCCTTAAATCGGAATAATCTTTGCCAATGCGGATAATTCAGTCTTTAAAATAAACAATTACTTCCACCAGTAATTTATGGTGGGTCAGAGGTGCGACTCCCTACTACCCGTGCTCCCGCTTACAGGATCTAGAAGGTTCAAAAAGCCAGCATAGAAACAAAATATAAAATGGATGATAACATATGAGGATGTTTAAGCTTGAAAAGGCGTGAGGATGTTAAGTTTAAAAAAATGGACATGAACAAGTGATTTGCCTATTCAGAGCACAAAAATCTTAATTTTCTTACAATGCCTGCACATAGAAATAATCCCAAACTGGGTGTTATTGCCCTACTAGGTATTTCTCTTCCATCTGCCTTTCTCCTTTTTTTAATGAGCAGGAGAAGGGAGAGATTATTTTACACATTTTCATTAAAAAGCCTGAGGTCAGATCACCTCGGGGGAGGGGCTGCCATTAACTAGGGCTCCCTACCCAAATCACTCTGCTAGGAAAAATGAGCCCCAGACACCATATTGTCGTAGACTAGTCTGTTTTTATTTACAATTTAAGATATAAATTAGTAAAGAATTCTTGTTAAACAACCAACAAAGATTGTATAACCAGCAATGTTCAAATAAAAACCAGGCAGAATTTATTTACAAAAAGTTTAGATTCCATTGCAATACAACTTGCATAAATTACTAGAAGCTTTATATCCTTATAAAAATAAATATCAAATTTGTTTTCACTTCTTAAGTACTCAAGTTCTTCAATCACATTTTATTTCTACTGTGTACATCTTTTACAAATAAATTTTACAGTAAATCCTATCACACCTATAGAATATATACCGTGGCAATGAAGTGATCAATTCAAGATATCCTGAGAAAAAAGATTGTTTTCAAAAGTCACACGTACATTGGGGAAGCTATGCTACGCCAACAAATTCACGGTCATGTCCAACAAGAGTCTGTTCCGTTCGAGTCTGTGGGTCCTTCTCCTTGACGAGATGCGGCACGAGATGCGGTCCGGGCTCAGAGATGTGTTTTTATGTCTGTATATTTATGAACGTGGGGAGAGAGAATGGCCTGCTGACTTTTTTTTTTTTCCAAAGCAATTGTGACACCTGCCTGTGGACCAAGGAAAAAACCAAATCATCCCAAACCCTTCAGCCGCACACCAACTCATCGCGTTATAAACACCAGTCGACCTGAAATGATGTCGCCTCTTCCCCAACATCTTCAAGATCTCTGATTAGTAATTTTGCCTAGTTGTAAAGTAGGGATTTTTTGAGATATTGCTGTAAGCCTGGCGAAAGGCAGGGTCCTATCTAGTCCATCGGGACCCGGGGGCAGGCCTGATAACCGGCCAGTGCTTCTTCCGGCTCTCTCCGGTTTACTCTGCACACATCACCTCTAAAGGGTCCTGAGGCCCCAGGCTTCAGCAGCACTAGCTCGTCAAAGCCGGTGTCTGTGACAAGTCTAGCGCAGTAAAAAATGGTTCCAAACTGCATACAAATACCCACATTGCAATGATCTATTTTTCAAGGAGAAAACAACAGCAGTGGTACAGTATACACGTTCCCAGCAAAGGGGCGACTCTTCAGAGCAGAGCCGGAGTGGAAAAAGAGGACCTCCAATAACACAGAACAGCTCCTTTCCCACTTAAAGGGAAATTTTTAAAAGACCGAAAACCATGGCAAAGCTCTGTCATCGGACTCCAGGACAAGAAGCAAGAAACAGACATTAAGCAGGTTTACAGGGCAAAGCTGTAAGCCCCCCCCCACCGCGTGCCCACTTACTTGCATGCTGCCCAGGGGCCTTCTATAGGTAGGGCTGGACGCCCCCACCAACCACCGTGCAGCCCTCACTGGCATCTGTCAGGGGAGGGGGCAGTTAGTCAGAACCTGACCCCGGAGCCATCTGTCTCCCAGACAGCTGTGCACCCACCAGCCCGCACCCATGCAGGCTCGCTCCCTGAACGCACAAATCAGTCTAGGGAAACTGTCTGAGTGGCCACTGTCTGAGACAGATTCGGGGCACGTTTCCTGTTCTCATTTTCTTGTCTTGCCTCCTGGAGCTCCTGCAGGTCTTAGGAACTCCAGCCTGAACCAGGAGCCAGGCACAGGAGGACACAGGGACAGGGCCTGGGGAGCTGCAAAGACTCTGGTCTTCTATTTGGAGGAATGAGTGCCTCTCCGAGTTACTGGAACGTTTTGTTTCCTTCCAACCAAAAGCAGGAGAGAAGACTTGGCTGAGACTCTCCTAACAGAACACACCAAAGCTTCAGCTCAATCAGCTGGGAGACAAGCTGTAATCTGCATTTCTGGACTAGTTTTTTTTTTTTTTTTTTTTTTTTTTTTTTTTTTTTTTTTTTTTTCGGAAACAGATTGATCATAATACCACTAATCGGAATGATAATAGCAAGTTAAATAAAAATGCAAGGACCAAAGGGCTAAGACCTACTGCAAGGCCAGGTACCTGCCCCCCCCCTCCCCTTTTCCACGCCACCGCCCCGTTCACTTCCCCTAACTCCTAACTTCTGGTCCGAGGGGCGCACTCTAGCTTCTCCCTTCTCTGCTTTAGCAACAAAGGCTCCCCGTGCCAGGCCCAAGGGTCTCCCTGGTCCCTGACCCAGGCTCTCTCGGGACTGCGGGCTAAGCCGGGCCCCGCTGGTCCTCCCTCCCCGGAGGCCCCGAGGGCCTCGGGCCGCCTACCTTTCTTGGGCTCGTAGCCGCCGCCCGGGGGCCGGTAGTGGGGCTCCAGCGGGTGCGCGCCCGCCTTGCCCGCGTCGCTGGCCGCCTTGGGCGCGGAGTGCAGCGCCTCTCCCGGGGCCGCGGCCGCCGAGTTGTACCGCAGGAGGCCCTGGCCCTGCAGCGCGGCGTTCAAGTTCCCGTAGTTGGTGTAGTTGCCGTAGAAGGGCGACGTGTAGTAGAGGTGGCGGCCGAGCAGCGGCGAGGCGGGGTAGGGCGAGCCGCCCGGCGGCGCCCCGGAGGAGTTGGGCGCGGCGGCCGCGGGCAGCCCCGGCGGCGCGCAGCCCGGGCCCAGGCTTGGCTGCTTGAGGTCCGACGTGGCGATCTCGGCCAGAGACCACAGCTTGGGCTTGCTGGCGGGCTGCGGCGCGCCCGGCGACGTCCGGCTGCCCAGGGCCATCTTGCCTCCGCCGCCACCGCGGGGCGCGGCCTCGGGCGGGGGGCTCAGCAGCGGCGCCTCCACGCCGGTGAGCGGCGAAGAGGTCACGGG
The DNA here is from genome assembly GCF_030435805.1 of Mustela lutreola. Classification (NCBI taxonomy): domain Eukaryota; kingdom Metazoa; phylum Chordata; class Mammalia; order Carnivora; family Mustelidae; genus Mustela; species Mustela lutreola. The sequence continues at coordinate 1,850,497 of NC_081294.1, forward strand.
CTTGGGCGGCGCCAGGTCCCGCTCGCCCTCGTCGTCGTCGTCGTCGTCGTCGTCCAGGTCGTCATACTTCTCCTTGCACTCGGAGCCCGACTCGCACAGGGGGTCCCCGGCCCGACAAGGCAGCTTCTCCCCATCCGACTCGGCTGAGCACGAGTGATCCGTGAGCGAGTCGACGTGCAGGCTGATCCCTGCAGGGGCGCGGGCAGGGCTGTGGGACGTGGCGACAGCGCAGGCCCCGGGCGGCCTCGCCCCACGTGATCGCCCACCCGACCCCAGCCTGGCTGTGTCCTAGGGGGAGCAGAGCCTCCCCCAAAAAATGCCCCGGGACTAGATGGGTCCCAAGTGCACCTGGGTGGCGGCGGGGGCATCTTCCCCGACCTAGACTCTGCCCCGGTCTGGGAAGAAAGCTCCCTGCGTCCTCCCGCCCCCGCGCCCTGCTCACCTTCGTCCTCTGCCGAGGTCTCCGTGCCGTCCTGCGCCTTGTCTGGACTCTCCCCCTTGCTCCTCGCAGCGTCACCGTCGTCCTCCTCTTCGTCCTCGCTTTTGTTTCTCGGGGCCCACGTCATCTTGTTCTCCTTCTTGAGGCGGCGGCGCGCGTTGGCGAACCAGGTGGACACCTGCGTGAGGGTCATCTTGGTGATGATGGCCAGCATGATCTTCTCGCCCTTGGTGGGGTAGGGGTTCTTGCGGTGCTCGTTGAGCCAGGCCTTGAGCGTGGCCGTGGCGTCCCGCGTGGCGTTCTTGCGGTAGGCTGGGTCGTTGAGCTGGTAAGGGTAGGCCGCGCTGCCGTAGGGGTGGTAGCTGATGGCGCCGGTCATCCCGGTGGTGTGGGCGTCGTACGGTGTGCCCTGGAACCAGCAAGAGTCTGGTGAGTGGGGTGTGCGGGGCCCTGGCCCTCATCAGCCCAAAGGTGACTCCTCTGCCCTCCTGATGCCGCCTTGCCCAGGGTGAGTCCCCCGCTGGAGCCTTATTTCCCTCGGCAAATGAGCAGAAAAAAACGCAGCGGGTAAAGTAAGACAGGCTGCTGATCACGAAAACGCTACAGTTCCAATCTCGAGTTTTTGAACTATTGCACTTTCCTAAAATGTCATCTCTTCCTCCCAAATGTCCCTGAGCTGCGGGCGCAGATGTACGCAAACACCGCGCTCACAGACCCACAGGTACTTTCTTGATATCTAAATTTCTCTGGCTGGCTCCCCCTACTCCCCCTTCCCCGCCCTTATATAGTTAAAAAGCCACCCGGAGCCCCCGCTCCGCCATTCACTGCTCTAAAGCTCCGCAAATCCAATTTGCAACTCAGAAGCCAGTCACCGTTTCGAATTCTTCAAATACGCGGTAATTAGCATTTTAATTCAGCCTTTAACGTTTAAATTCGAGACGTTTGCAGCATCCGCGGAGGCCCCAGCTCCGCTGTCCCTGCCTCGGAATCCCACCGAGGGCGGGCCGTGGCGACACCCCCCCCCCCCATCACCACCCCGTAACGGCCTCCATCGCCCGAAACGGGCGTCACCGCCACCCGGGCCGGGCCCAGCTGCGGAACCGGAGGCGAGCGGGCCGACGCCAGGTCGGGGAAGCAGGGGCGGTTCTCCGTACGACCGGACCGAAGCGGCGACCAGGGCTGCCGCACGCCCGCCCACACGTTTCTCGAAAGGGCGGCCTATGGGACAGATTAAGGCCGAGATCGCGGCGCGCCTGGCGGGGGCTCCGAGCTGCCGCCGGGTACTGGACTCCCCCCACCATCCGGTGACCCCCAAGCCCCGCAAGTGACCCCAAAGCGCCCGGCAGTCGTCCCGGAGGCCCCGGGGGCGCCAAACCTCGCTTCGCTCCCCGAGCCGAGCCCCCGGCCGGCTCTGCACCCTTCGCCGGGCTCCGGCGCGCGAACGAAGGGCGACCCGGCACCGATCCCCGACCCCGGCGGGCTCGCACTTTTCAGGCTCTTTGGGAACATCACCCGAGAGCCAAGGGGAAGCGGCGCCCCGCTCTGGGGGACGTCGCCAGCGGGCCGCGCCACCTCCCACTCCGGCCTCCCGTCCCGCCCGCCGCGCGGCCGCCCGCGTCCGAGCCTCCGGATCCACCGCCCGCGGCACTTTTCCCCGCGCCCTGGAGCCCCTATCGCGGCCCCGGCGCCCGGGCGTCCCGCGTCCTCTCCCAGCCCGGCCGCGCGCGGTTACCATGTAGGACGGGAAGCCGGCGGCGGCGGCGGCGGCGTCGGCCGAGTACTGCAGCGGGCTGCCGAAGCCGGTGGCCGCCTGCGCCGTGAAGGCCGCGGAGCCCGGGTACGGGCTGAACGCCGAGCCCGACGCCGAGCGAGCCAGCTCCTCGCTGCGCGGCGCCGCCAGCGCCGACGCGCCGTACGCCGGGCACGAGTAGAGCGCCAGCGAGCCGGGCGCCTGGTACAGGTAGCCCTGCGGGTAGGACATGGTGGGCGCGGGGCAGCGGGCCCGCGTCACGCCGAGCAGCGGGCAGGGCGCGCGGCGCCCTCCATCCACGCCCGGCCGGGGCGCGGCGCGGCGGCGGGCGCGGGGGCCCCGGGCCGAGGCAGGCCGGCCGGCGCACTAGCCCGGGAGGCCCGCGGGCCCGGGGAGCGGCGGGGCGGCGGGGCTGCGGCGGCGGCGGCGGCGGCGGCGGCGGCGGCGGCGCGGAGCCGGTGGGCGCAGCCGCGCGCCAGGCCGGCGGTCGGGGTTTGGGGGCGTCTGGAGTCGGGAGTGAGGAGTTGAGGAAGGAGCGCTCGAGTTTCCGAGGGACATTGGAACGCGAGGCTGTCCGTCACGCGCTCATCTGCATATGCGGGCGCCCGCCCCCTCCCCTGCTCCGCCCGCTCCGCCCGCTCCGGCTGCCGGGCCGCGGCCGGGGGAGGGGCGGGGAGGGGAGGGGAGGGCGGAGGAGGAGGCGGGAGGGCGGGGGAGAGGGAGGGAGGGACGCGCAGGCTTTTGTGGTGCAGTCGCCTCCCGCGCAGCCCCAGCCCCAGCCCGCGGCCCCGCTGCCCGGCCGGACCGAACGGCTCGCCCCGGCGCGCACCCCGCCCCGCACGTCCTCCCGGCGCCCCCCGCCAGCCCGCCAGCCGGCGACCCCGTCTCTCGCGGGCCGGCTCCCCCTCGCCGCCCCAGTCCCCTTCCTCATCGCACCCCCAACCCCCGTCCCGGGTCGGCCCGCAAGGACTAGGCAGAGGCCGCCCGCAATCGGGCCTGTCTGGCCCACTTGGGGGACGAACGACCCACGTTCCCTCGGCGCCACGAAGAGGCCGGCCCAGGTGACTGCGCGCGTGACCCCAGGCTCGGGGCGGGGGCATGGGGGCGAAGGGAGTGCGGGACGGGGGCGCCGCGGCCCAGGTCCTGGGAGGGGGGACGTGCGCGGGTTCCTCTTCCACCTTCCCGCGTGGACTCTGTCTCTCCGGTGTGAGGCTCCCCGTGGCCTCGAGCCTGGTCGCTTGCCCCGCGCCGCCCAGCGCGTCCCTGCGGGACCCGGATCCGGGTCCGTCACTGCGAACGGCCAGGAGGGCCCAGAGGTGAGCTTTGTGCCCGAAGCCCATAGTGGAGACCGGGCTCTCTGCGTGGCAGGACTTCGCGCGTTGGGACTGTTGTGACACACGCCGCCAGTGTTTCTCCCGTGAAGATGCCACCCCCGAAAGGTTTTATTTGATTTTATTTTAATAAGTTGACGCCTCTTTCGGACAAGTGTCGAAAAGCCTTGTCACCGGACAGCCCGCCTCCGGCAGGACGGGAAGCCTCACGGCCACTTGGGAAGGAAGGAGAAAGAGGCCGTCTGCAGCGCAGGGGGCTCAGGTAACGCGGCTCCCGAGGTGCCTCTCGGGCCCAGAGGCAAGAGGCTTCGTGAGGAGCCCTGGGACCCCGGCCCCAGAATACCCTCGGTTTCTCAAGCGCTCTCCATCCCTGCCCACTGCGCCCGGAAGACGTGGGCGCCTGGTTACTGGAGGGTGGTCGCCGATGGGGGGCGCTCAGGAGGTCCAGGGCCTGCAGGCCTGTGGGGTAGTCTGGTCGCGCCCCCGCCCAACAGGTGCCTCTTTCTCCAAGGCCCCCTCGGGTGGGTTACCTGGAAGGTGAAATTGCTGCGGGGGGGTGGGGGGGAGCCCAGGCCTGCAGCGTGCTGTCCCCCAGGCCTCCCTGTGCCCTGCCGCGCCAGCCCTGTTAGGGACTTCTTTTGAGGTCCAGATGGCGCTGGCCAGGCCAGGCTGGGAGCTGGGGATCCAGAAGCTCCAGCCCAGGCCTGTTTACAAGCTGAACCTTCAAGACACAGTGAAGCTGTGTTTGTCTTTCTCTAGGTCCTAAGGGACCGGTGGCAAATCGAGGTTTTAGGTTTGGGAAGAACCCATCCTCCTTGGCCTGCATGGGGGCCTGTGACGCCTAGTCGGTTCGATTAGGACCAGCCCCCACCAGTCTTCCTCCCCCTCCCCCCCAGTGTTCCCTCCTTCCTAAAAACCAGTCTCTGCACCCTCTACACGTCAACATCCACAGCACCCCCAAACAGATCATTTCCTCACACTGGCCCACTGGGAGGACCTAGGCCAGCAGATCCAACCATGCCGCCACCCCAGGCCAGCTGTCCCAAGTCAGTGCAGGGCAGACACTCTACCTCGACCACTGTAGTGTCAAAAAGAAAAGAGAAAAGTGTGTGTGTGCTGGGGGGGGGGGGGTACTCCAGCAGTGCCCTGGAATGCAGCACCGACAGGATCCATGATATTTCCGGTCTTCCCAGAAGAGGACTGGGCCAGGTGGAGGCCACAGATGAGAATCACACACGTTGAATGACAAACATAAACAGCAGCAGATCAGATCGCAGGCTTTTGGGTTCGCTTCCAATTAGATAGTTTAAGTGAAAAAAATCAGGTCTAATTTTTATCTCCAAGGATGATTGGCCTCCAGTATTTCCATTTCTAAAGGCCAGTTCCTGCTGTGTTTCATTAGCATTTGGGGCTGGCCCCCTTCCCCTCTCCCCCCCCACCCCTTGGGCCTGATCTCTGCCAGGGGCAGAAAAGAAAACATTGAATTATTACAAAAACATCCCCAGTTTGGAGCAGGAGCGTATGCTCCGGATACACTCGATTTTGACATCAATTAAGTATATAAGCAGACAAGCGCATGTGGCTTTGGAGGGGCTGGGCGCCCTGGGTGCCTGGGCACACGCACTGTCTCTTCCCCTCTTTAGCTTCTGCTGCTGATTCTAAAGACAGCCTCTTCCTCGAGTGTATTTTCTCCCAGCAATTACACTCCTCCACTGAAATCTAAATTTTCCATACTGCTGCCTGCTACTAATAAAAACCGTCTACCTTGCGCTATTAAACAGTCGAATCGCACTACATGCGGTTTTTATTGGTAGTGACTGTAGCAGATTAAAATGCCTACGCAGAGACATTAAAACTCACGCTCTGCATTGTTATTGGAATATACAAACTCCGTTTCACTTTAAAGCGCCCTGATTTTTTAAAATCACTTTTCCTTTTCTTAGATTCAAGTTGGCTTGGCCTTCTTCTGAAATCGGTCAGTGAGAAGGACAGGCTGCAAGCGTGGAGGCCCGATGCGGTGGCTCCGCATGCTGCCGCCTGCGAGGGTGGCCTGCCTTCCTCGAGCTCCGTCTCCTGTGACCGCGGAGAGCGCAGGCCGTGCGGGGACAGAGCCACGGCGATGCGTGCCCACCGCCTCCTCCCCGGGACTGCGGGCCCGGGATGCCCAGCCCACGTGCAAAGTGTCCAGGCGAGCAGAGCTGCTCGGACCTCGCCCGCCGCTTGGCCGCTCTGGCTCTTGCTGTCCGTCCGAGCTCGGCTCGGCAGAGAGCGGGCAGGGGCGCAGGAAAAGCCGAGAGCTGCTGTGAAATCACGACCAGTTTGTGACAATTACAGGGGCGACGCTCAGTTTCAGGCTGGCCCTGCATCTCCCCCTCCTCCTGTGCGTGCCTTTGTGACGATAAGTGAACACTGCCACATGTTTTGTTTCTTGTCGTCACAGTGGCCAAGGCATTCAGAACGAGTCTGCGTGGACATGCCCCTTTCAAGGAGCCGGGGCTGCCCGCGAGGTCCAGCGTGCAGAGATGTCTGGAACGCGGGCTTGGGCCCGAGGGTCTCTCCGGGAAGCTGGCTGCACCGGCCAAGGCGCCTCACAGACACAGTCTGTCCTGGGCTCTCTAGCACCACGGGGGAGGCCAGGGAGTGACACGGGCCCAAGAGTCCTGCGTGCAGGCGGCGAGGGGGCGCTGTGGCCCGCGGCTGCCGTCCCTGCTGCGGCGGCCCCGTGCAGTCCCTGGCCACTGACGGGCGGTGGGCGCCCTAGCTGCGGCCCGACCTATCTCTTCCCAACTCGGTTTAATTTGGGAAACAAGGAAAATTATGCCGGGACACTTTAATAAAACCAGAGGCACGCAGGAGCGTCGCATTCTCTCATTTCTCTGGCATCAGCAGAGCTCCTAAGAGTTTGTGAGAAAAGAGCCACCATTTCAGAATGCACAATTTTTTATGGGGGGTGAATTAAAATTAAATATACACATTTTACATGGGTCCCCCTTAATGCAGCAACTTTTACAATGTAAGTAGTTTCGTGGAACAGAACACCCTCCCCTCGGATTCCTAATCCAGGACCCCTCTGGTCCCAGCGCTTCCTCAGCCCTGGAGGCGGGCAGCAAGGAGTCAAGGTCCCGAATTCGGGTTCTGCGATCTCCTTTGATTCTCCTCCCAGTTGTTTGCAAACCCAGACACGCTGCTGTAGACTAGACCAAGTGCGATTCAAAGTCAAACGTAAATCTCTCTCGGGCGGGGTCCACGACCCTCTTGGTGGGCTTCCCGCATCTGAGTGGATTTCGGAGGCGACGGTGGTCTGAGGTTCTCCAACGCGTTTCTGAGGCCGAGACGGGTCCGGGAACGCAAGCGCATAGGAGAATCGCTAGCAGGCGACAGGCCCCCGCTGCCCGGGCCTGGAGCTGCCTGGAGCCTGGCGGCAGAAGACTCCGGGTGGCCTCTCTGGAGGTCAGCGCGCAGCCCCTGGGGTCCGGAGCCCAGGACTAAGGGCATCTTCTCTTTCTAAGAACCGCATTTTGGGTGACCTGGCCCTTCCCACGTCGCTGACTCTGGAGCTCTTAGTGACTGTCTCGCGTCGCTGCCGTGTCCCACCGGGTTTCCTTCCGCGGGCAGCGACGTGCCCGTCCTCGCCACGGCGCCCGCCCCCGACGCGCTTCCCGACCCGCTCTCCGCATTTCTCTGCACCTCGCAGACCCGGCGTCCGTCCGTCCCCTCACGCCCACCCCCTCCTCTCGCGCCCCTCCCCGTCCTGGCGCGCAGCCCCGACCGGGGAGCGGGGAGGGGGCGGCCGGGAGCGCAGCGCGCAGCGAGGGAGGAGAGGGGAGGTCGCTCAGGACGGCGGGGCCTGTGTTCCCTTCAGGGACCCATTGGGGAGCAGCCGGGGTCGCCCCGCCAGCTGCTGGAAGAGAAAGTTGGGACGTCCGCCTTGCGCCTGCCCGCCCCGCCGGCTCGCAGGCAGACCCCGACCGCGCCCAGACGCGGACACACGCACGCCACACTCGCGCTTTCCGAGTTGGGTCATTTCGTTGTGCTTTTGGTTTTGGTTTTACCTTGCTTGGTTTCTTGTGTTGCTGCAACAAAATCGTATTTGGAAGGATTTAGCTCGCTCCTCCTCCCCAGCCCGAGCTGCTCCCTGGCTCCCTGGCTCGGTGGCCGCGGTAGCAGCAGAGCGACCTCCACGGAGTCCACCGCGGCGAGGGCTGCAGGGAGCCCACAGGTCACCTCCGACCCAGCCCCAGCAGGTAGGACTGCTCGGTGGCTGGCAGGGGTGCACTGGCAGGACAGGAGGGAGATTTTTCAGCCCCTCAATCTTCTGACAAGTCCTTTTAACCAACAGGAGAAGCTCTGGAGAGTGTTTGTCTGGGGCCTTGATGCAGACCTTTGGACTGCTCTTACTTGGGTGCGTGCATCCCAGAAGGACAGAGCAGATCGCTAATCCCAGGGACACAGGGCAGGCACACAGGCCTGCCTTTCTGCTACCAAACAGTCCCCGAGGCCTTGACACACCTGGGGTTGCTTAGGTAGGGAAGGGAGGGGGGTTTTGTTTCGCTTTGTTTTCCCTTTTTAGGAACCAGAGAGAAAACATAAGCTCCAATTTGACGAATTGTATTAAAAGCAAACACAAAAACAACGTCAGCTGGACATCGTGCGCACGGCTGGCACTCAAGGGGAGAGGGCGTCAGAAGCGCTTGCAGACATGACAGACACTGTTGTACAGAATCAGGAAGAACTCTGACAGGCCATGGGGGAAGACAAGCCATTCGGTGGGAAAATGGGCCAGAGATATCAACAGACTCTGCACAGAGAAGATGCCCCAGCTGCCTAGAGATGAGGGAATCAGATGGCAGAGCACATGTGACTGTCCCTCCACTGGGTGACACAGAACAGGCCCAGGGGTGCAGACAGGGCACCCCCCCCCCTTCGCCCTGCTAGTTTACGCAGCTGCAGAGAAGCTAGGGAGATGTTCGCAGCCCCTGGGAGAACAGGAGATGCCCCCTCCCCTCTTACCTCCAACGCTTTGCTTCCTGGCCCACCTCAGAGGGAATATCCAGGAGGCTGGCCGAGCACAGCCTTGCAGCGTTGTTTGCAAAGCACAAGCCTGGAAACTCCGACTGCCATCAGCAGGGGCTGGATAAAGACTTTGTAGCACGGATTGTGGACTAGAGCAGTCCCCAGAGGGGAACGTGAGTCAGGGTAGCTCTCTTTGTATCAACGCACGGGTAAGTCTTGGAAGTAATTAAAAAGGAAGAGGGCGCTGAGGGAGAGCATCGCGACCCGCGCGCTCCGGGCCACTGACAGGGAGGGCCCGGCGCCAACCAGGGCGTTTGCAGCCGCAGCGGCAGGGAAGGACGGTACCACAGGGCACTCCGGGTACCTTTGAAGAGGGACCGTGGGACTGGGAGGTGGGCCACAGCCCTACTAGTGTTGTTTTATTTCTGAAAAATACATCTGTTGTATATGTCACAAAATGTGAATGATGACTCACTTGGAATGATGGTTACGTGCAATTCTATGACTCTGTACATTTTGATTGTGTGCAAATATTTTGTTTTCAGAATTGAAACAAAAATAAGAATTAACCATTTTAAAAGGTGTTGTAGCACGGAAGTATAATTTAGTCATTTATTCTTTAAAAATTCTTAAGTTTGCATCCTTCATGTGTTTCTTCCTCTCTCCTTTTCCCCACCCTTCAGAAAAAAATTTAAAGACCCCAGAACAATGCATTGGCTTTGCAGTTTGGACCTTTACATGGATAGCCACCTGGGTGTATGTCTTCGTGCAGTTATTCAGAGCATGGCAGGGGACAGGCTTCTTGGGCAGCAAGGTCCCCAGGAGCCCTGTGCCCTCCATCTGGGACCTACAGAACCACTGCCTCACTCACTCATGGGAGGTGGGGCGCAGCCCCTGGCTCCACTCTTGGCCACGAGCATGGCGCCCAGACCTCTCCTGAAGGAAAGGACAGCACCCACAGCAGCCTGACCACCCACTGGCCACCTGGATGCCTGTGCACAGAGTCACGCCTTTACACTCCGGAATCCTGCATCTTCTCTTGATGTCACAGCGAACATATTTTAGAAATTCAAGTCAAGATTAGTGAGAGGGGCTGGGGGCAGCAAGTTGGCGGCGGTTAGAGTGGGGCTTAGCCAGGAAAAGAGGAGAGTCAGTGCCCAGGGCCAGGGTGGCCTTCTCTGGCAGGCTGTGGCTCGTCACGTACCTCCTCACTCCTGAAGGAAAGCTCCTGCCTTTCTGGCCCTAAGCTCTTTCTAGAAAGGACTCCCTCTAACCATGGCAGCCAGAGAGATCTGGTTCTTCAAATACGAGCCTGCTTAAAGCCCTTGCTCAGTGGGAGAGGCTGTGAAGCCAGGTCCTTTGGCCTGGCCTGGTCAGTGATTACAGGGTCTGCGTATGTTTATTCTGTTCCTCAGCCTGTTCTGAGCCAGGCCTGGAGGAGGATATTGTTTCCTGGGAGCCACCTGGCTTTCAAAAGCTTCCCTACCAACATGGCCCAAAGCCCTTTGGAACTTTCTCCTGCACACGCGGTAGGCTGGCGGCCCCCTTGCTCTCTGTTCCGGGCACACTCCCTCCCACTGCTTCACCCCCGTAGGTCAGTCTCCTCCCCGTGGTCCTCAGTCACCCCTTCTCCTTGGGAACTGCCAGAGTTCCAGTATGTTGGCTCTCCGACTTCATTCCCCTACCCCCACTCCGAGCCTGGGAAAGTCATGAGCAGGAAATCTGTCTTGATGAAGTCGGTGTGTGAATGGCTCACTCCTGAGTTTTACTTCTCAGGGGCATAGCAAGGAGTTGAGGAAGGTCAACAGAAAACTGCGCTGCCCTGGCTTACATCTCACCGCTGCTCCCCTCTTGGAGGTCCCCCTGTGCCAGCATGGTGGGCACAGGCGACAAGGGGTTTGGGTGTCTCCTCGGAAGCCTTTGCTCCCCGAGAGAAGGCATCATCAGTTTTGGATGTTAAACTGGAGGACCTCATAGATACTCACATTTAAAAAAGCATTAAGTTTCACAGAAATTCCTGAGTTAACCATCAGCCCCAAACCTTGTATTCCTTGAGGAAAGTGGGCATGCGTTTTTAGGTTTGCATCGCAAAGGATCCGTGCCTGGCCCGTGGCAGGTGCTCACGATGACCCGCTGGGCCACTGAATGATGCGCGTTGACCCTGGGAAGAAGAACCCTGGAAGAAGAACATAAGCAGACTGAACGTTGGTATCACCAACTCAATGTTGGTGATGCGTTTACGTAAAATATTGAGTGGGTAGGAGTTACAGTATTTAAACAAATTATTTGATCCCAGCAAGATTTTTGTAGGTACAGGCAAACTAATTCTAAAATGTATTTTTAAAGACATGGTCGTTAGTAGCGCTAACATGATTTTGACGAAGAATAAAGTGGGAGGAAGCAGTCCAGCTGATTTCAAGACCCTGCATGGCTACGGGGCCAAGAGCGCGACTGCGGGCAGAGGGACAGACACGCGGATCACGGGAGCGGAGCGAGGAGCCGCTGACAAAGCCGCACATGCCTGACCTGTTTTGATGAAAATGCAAAATAATTCAATGGAGAAAAGTTAGTCTTTCCAACAAGTGGTGTGGGAGTAGTTGTACATCCCTAGCAAAACACCACAGAAAACATGCCAGCCCAACTCTCACACCGTGCATGATAATGAACTAGAAATGGATGGCTGACTTAAATGTAATTGTCATGTCACACGTTTAGAAAAACATAGAAGAAAATCTTCAAGATCTAGGGCCAGGCAAGGGAGTCTTAGGCCAGACACCAAAAGCAGATCCACAGAAGGAAAATTTGATTAATCAGATAACCAAATTTGAACTTTTTGTTCTGTGAAAGATACATTTATTTATTCATTCATTCATTCATTCATTCTCTTACTTTTTGTGAGAGATATTTTTTAAAAGAATGCAAAGATGAGATGCAGGCTGAGGGAAATCTTTGCAAACCATACATGCAACAGAGGACTAGTATCTACAATATATAAAGAATACTCAAAAAGAGACAGACAGACAGAAAGAAAGAGAGAGAAAGAAAGAAAGGCAAGCTATGACAGAAGACAATCAATTAGAATTTGGACAAAACACACAAAAAGACATTTCACCAAAGAGGTTACAAATGATGCTTAAGCCTGAGAGAAAATGTTCATCGTCGTTAGCCATCAAGGGAATGCAAATGGCCAGCACAGCGGGAATACAGGCGCCCGACAGAACGGCTGACGTGATAGACGAGGGACAGCCTCAACTGCTGGTGACCATGGGGGGAAGCTGGACCGTTCACACGTTGCTGGTGGGAATAGAAAATGGTACATTCACTCTGGAGAACAGTTTGACAGTTTCTTCTAAAACGAGATTTGAAACTAAAGCCCAGCAATTGCATTCTTGGGCATTGGTCCCAAGGAAACAGAAACTTAGGTTCACACAGAGCTCTGTACACGGGGCTCATAGCAGCCTTACTCGTAACAGAAACTGGAGACAGCCCAGATGTCCTTCCCTGGCCGGACGGCTAAGGGACTACACAGCAACGCACACAGTGAGCTGCCGGCCCACAGGGCAATCTGGGCGCATCTCCAGAGAATTAGGCAGAGGGACCAAAGCCAATCCCAAAGCCTATTTACTGCATGATACATAGATTTTAAACTTAAGATAAAAATGTATGGGACATGAAGGGGTGAGGGGTGGGAGGTCGGGAACCAGGTGGTGGGTATCAGAGAGGGCATGATTGCATGGAGCACTGGGTGTGGTGCAAAAATAATGAATACTGTTATGTTGAAAATAAATTAAAAAAATAAAAAAAATTAAAAAATGTATGGGACATTTCTCAATTAGAAGATCTCGGAAGTGGGTATCCATATGGTGGCCACCAGCACTTGGGGACAAGGTGGGGGGCAGGTGTGTTTATAAAAGCAAGAGGGAGCCACCCTTGGAGTGAAGGGAGTGTTCAGACCTGGACGCGCGCATTTCAGAGACCATAGGGACACATAGCTGTGTCCCCTGAACAACTACAAAATTTGGCAGGATTTCTGTTGATTTGTTTTTTTTTTGTTTTTGTTTCTGGTTTTTTTAAATGTGATTATTGTGTGCAGAAAGATTTGTAAGGATAGAAACAGAATTCTAAGTAGTTATTTATGGAGACTGAAACTGCAGTGTGAATAGGGGGAAATTTACATTTTGTCCCTTATGTAATTTTTTACCTTTTCATAGGTATTTGGTAGTTTTAAAGTTATGTATGAAATGATGAGTCGAGGATGGACTAAAAGGAGCAAGAAGAAGGGCCAGGCTCTGTGTTTGTCGTCTGGTGAAATTTCTGACTTTCCCTGATTTTTGTGTGACTGAGAAGCATATTATGGTCAACCTTTCTGTACAGATTATGAAGTAAGGTAGATGATCAGTTGTATCTCAGATAAGCGCAAACAAATTTCTGATTTATATTTAGCATCAAAATATTTTTATTTCTATCTCATCCCATATATTGAAAGTCTTGTTTCCTTCGGCATTGTATGTTTATTTGATTCATCTTAAAATATACCAGAAAGTTTCAGAGTTGTATCAGCATTACTGACGACAACAAATTCACTGAGCACAGTTTTTTATTTTTCCTTGCAGATCTTTCCATATCTGGAAGATACCACTTTCAGGATGCAGAAAGCCGATGTTCAAAATTACTTTAAAATATTGTATTATCCTGTCAACTTTCTAGACAGATTTCTGTATTTCTCTGTGTTAATCTCAGAGCTTTTCCCATGGACTGGATTCCATTTCTGCGAAGTAACTGAGGTGGTTCGAACGCCGTGAACGCTGCGCCCGGCGCGGCCCTGACCTTCCCCGTCCTGTTCTCGGCCCGGCCTCCGTTTGTCGGTCCACATTAGCGGCTCACCCGTCTCCGCGATCGTTTTTTGCCAAGGTAAGCAAAGCGATGCCTGGGTTCACGAGAATACCTAAATCCTGTCCCTTTCTTTCTTAGAGACAAGACAGCCTACGGCGTCTACGCCTCTAGGCCCCGCTACTTTTCTGAACAACAGTCAAGGAAAGCCTTGCTGATTATCTTATTGAGATTTTCCGCACTTTTCCTGAAGTATCTACTAGCATCGTTTCGGGAAGGCGTAGTGGCTGTTCCACCAGGCCCCTGGGAAAGATGTTTCGGCTGCTGGAAGCTTTTGCTTATAGCAACGGCGCTGCATGGGCAACTGTCCACAAAGGCACTCGCGTGTCCGTGAAGGCAGAGAGTCAGGAGAGAGTCCGAGACGTGGGGGGACCCGGTCACAGGGTGAAAGAGGAGATTGTCCAGGGATGGAAACTGACTGTCCCCTTAGGTCTGTCAACAGCGTGCAGGCGCTGGACTGCTTCACACTCCTGCCAACGCTTGGCATGGTCCCTTGATTTCCACTCAGCCGCCGCGGTGGCTGTGACATGCGCCCAGACTGCGCTCCCCGAGACGCTGTCTCCGTCCGTCTGCCGTGGATCGCCGCGGCGTCTCAGGAGCACAGAGGCAGGAGCCCTCCAGTCTCCAGGGAAGCCGCTCCACGAGGTCCAGGGTCAGCGCCCTGCGCACACGGGGTTCATCCCAGAATTTAGGATGGACTCAACTCGGGAAGGTCAATGTTCTCCATTATATTAACAGAACTCAAGAGCGAAGTCCTATCAGTAGAGGGGCAGGAAAACACCGTGGCAAAATCTCCAACTCCTTTCCTAAGAGCACTCAGAAGACGGTGGGCGGAGTGCAGTCTCTCAGCCGCGCGCACTGCAGCGGCCACGACTGTGCCCTGTGAAGGGGAGGCAGCTTTTCGAGATGGGAACGGGATAAGGATTTCCGTCTGGGCCCGGCATCCCGCAGGAGGTCTGAGCCGCTGTAATAAGAATCAGTAAGTCAGCAAACAAGCAAACAAAGACATGAGACAAATTTGGAAAGGTTTCTAGGGAGCATGATCGTGAAAGACAAAATATTTATTAAAACCAGTATGTGAACTTAGGGAGGTCACAGGATACAAAATCCGTATTAAAATAATCGATTGCATCTTTTTCTACCTTTGTTTTCTTCATCGTGGTAAGTGAATCCTGTACTTCTCCTGGTCGATGCCCCTCCCCACGCCCCTCTGGGGCCCGTCGGGGTGTTCTCTGCAGTCGAGGTCGCTTTCTTGGTATCTCTCTCTCTCTCTCTCTCTTTGTGTTTTCCCTTTACTTGTTTCATTTCTGAAATTCCACATATGAGCGAGATCATGCAGCGTTCGTCTTTGACTTATTTCATTCAGCCCTCTACTCTCTAGCTCCGTCCGTGCCATTGCAAATGGTACGATTTTGTTGTTTTTGTGGCTGAGAAACATTCCGCGGTGCAACGACCACATTTCTTCATCCCTCATCTATCGATGGAGCTTGGGCGGCTTCCGCGCCTTGGCTCATGTGCAGTGCCGCTACAGACACAGCAGTGCGTCTGTCCCTTTGAATCAGTAGTTTTATACTTTGGGGGCAAACACTCAGCAGTATGATTCCAGGTCATAGGGTAGTTCTATTTTTAGTTTTTTGAGGAACCTTCTGGCTGTTTTCCACGGTGGCTACGACAGTTTGCATTCCCACCAGCGGTGCATGAACATTCCCTTTTCTCTGCATCCTTGCCAACACCTGTTGTC
This sequence comes from Mustela lutreola, assembly GCF_030435805.1. NCBI lineage: Eukaryota > Metazoa > Chordata > Mammalia > Carnivora > Mustelidae > Mustela > Mustela lutreola. Next base: position 1,865,661 of record NC_081294.1, read on the forward strand.
TTTTGTGGCTTTTTTAAGTTTTTATTTTAAAATAATCTCTATACCCGATGGTGAGGCTTGAACTCACAACCCCAAGGTCAGGAGTCACATGATCTACCAACTGAGCCACCCAGGCATCCCACTGTGGTGTTATTTCCGCCATCCTGATAGGAGTCAGGTGGGATCTCATTGTGGTCTTGATTTGCATCATGCTGATGACCAGTGATGTTGAGCATCTTTCCGTGTGTCTGTTGGTCATCGGGATGTCTTCTTTGGAGAAATGTCTGTGCCTGCCGTCTGTCTATTTTTTAGTTGAATGATTTGTTTTCAGGGTATTGGATTGCACCAATTCTTCATATACTTTGGATACTAACCGTCTCTGGGACATGTCACTTGCCAACACCTTCTTCCCGTTCCGTAGCCTGCTTTTTAGTTTGTTGGTACTTTTCCTTGCTGTGCAGAAGCTTCTCATTTTGGTGTAGCTCAAGTCGTTTGATTTTGCTTTTCATTTACGTTGCTTCGGAGACAGATCTAGGAAGTGTTGCTACGGCTGATGTCAGAGAGATCAGTGCCTGTGCTCCCTTCACGGGTTTTAATGGATTCAGGTCTTACATTTAGGTCTTTCATCCATTTGGAGTTTATTTTGGTGGATGGTGTAAGGAAGGTCCCGTTTGACCCTTCTGCATGCGGCTGTCCAGTTTCCCAGCATCATTTGTTGTACAGACTGTTTTGCCCGTCAGATACTCTCTCCTGCTCTGTGGAAGATTGACTGACCATACAGTTGTGGCTTCATTTCTGGGTTTTCTGTTCAATGGAATTGAACAGAATTCCATTGAATTTATGTCTATTGATTGATTTTATGTCATTTTTATGTCAAAACAATACTGTTTTAATTACTACAGCTTTGTAATATAGCTTGAAATCTGGAATTGCAGTATCTTCAGTTTTATTTTTCTTTTCTAATTGCTTTGGATATTTGAGGTCTTTTGTGGCTCCATAAGAATTTTAGAATTGTTTGTTCTAGTTCTGTGTAAAAAACAAAACAAAACAAACAAAAAAACCTTGGTGTTTTGTTAAGGATTGCATAAAATCTGTAGATTGCTTTGGTTAGTATAGATTTTTTTTAAAGATTTTATTTATTTATTTGACAGACAGAGATCACAAGCAGGCAGAGAGGCAGGCAGAGAGAGAGGAGGAAGCAGGCTCCCTACTGAGCGGAGAGCCCGATGCGGGACTCGATCCCAGGACCCTGAGATCATGACCTGAGCCGAAGGCAGAGGCTTAACCCACTGAGCCACCCAGGCGCCCCGCAAATAGGTCCTTGATTTTTAATAGTATAATCTGTTAGTGTTTTATAAGCTGTGACCTTTTGGTTGAGAGAAGATATTTTTTAAAGAACCTAAAAAACAAAACACGTGTTTCTTACAGCAATAGGACTTACAAAACAGCATTTTCTATTCACTGGGGATTGTTTTTTAATGGCGAGGCCCAACTGTTCCCATAGATATGACTTTTCCAGGCCTTGAGCTCGTTTCTTCTGCAAGTCGCTCGTCTGAGACACCTGCCCCTGCGTTTTCATGGTATCTGAGAGTCTTACCTACTCTGCCTTCTTTTCTGCTTCTGTTTTCACTTCTGTCAGAGTTCATACATCCTCATATTTTGAAAATTCAAATATTCCTACAACTACCCCCTCCCCACTCCTCCCCACTTCCCACCGTCAAGACATACGATTTTATTTAAAGATTTTATTTATTTGAGAGAGAGAGAGAGAGAGAGAGAGAGCTCAAGCCGGGGAAGCGGCGGGCGGAGGGAGAGGGAGAGGCTGAGAGAGGCCCCTCGAAGGACAGAGGCCACGCGCGGGCGCTTCCGAAGCCGGACTCCGCGACGGGGGACGGGGAGGGCTGTGGTCCTGGCGTGGCTTCGGGGGAAGAAAGGGCCTGGACGTGAGGGCCGCCCGCAGAAGCCGAGGCCGGAGCGGGCGCGGGGTGCTCTGCGGGAAGCTGTTGGAAACGAGCCCAGAGGACGCAGCCATCAAGGCAGGGGGCGGACGGGAAGCAGAAGCCCAAGGAGCTGGCCGGGAACGCGGAGTCGAGTGAAGGCCCGGTCTTCCCCAGGAGAGGAGCGAAGGCTCTGGGTTCGCTGGGCTCACCTCGGAAAGGGGCACGTCAGAGCGGACAGCCTGGCAGGACTGTGGTGGGCAGCAGGTGCACGGTGACCGGAAACACGGAGACGCGGGCTGGGGGTTTCCGAGGAAAGTGAGCATCTCTCTGCTCGTTCCCTTCTGGGAAAGGGGCTGCGAGACCGTGCGGCGGGGGCAGGGCCGGGGCAGGCCGGGCAGCCGGGGACCGCGGCCGTGCCGCGCCGGTGACTTGGCTCGCCGTGACCACCCGGGAACGCGCCGCCCGTCTCCTGTGTCGACCTCGCCCCCTGACGGGAGCAGCGAGCGGCCTGGGCACCCTCGGTCCTCGTGACGGAAGCTGTGAGAGAATCCGACGACGCTTTTTACTTGGCTTCACGTTTCTGCTAAGTCACGCGCTCCTCCAATAGCGGCCAGTAGTTTCTGAGACGGTGGCCCACTCTGCCCCCTTCGCCCTGACCCTAGTACCGCCACGAGCGACTGTCTTCGCACACAAGCTCTTCGAAGAGGCGCCCCGCCTCCCTGCTGCCCTTAGGGTGACCCTAACCCCGTGAGAGCGCGTCCTTACGGGAGAGCAGGACGCGCCATGCACAGCCGGACCCGGGCAGGGCCGCCGCCGCTCACCAGGCCGCGAGACCTCGGAAGGCGCCGACCGGGCAGACGCCTGTTTTGGCCTTTGGACTCCAGAACCGTGACACCATGCTTTTCTGATATTCAAGCCACGCAGTCCCCGCACTCGTTGGGGCAAGCCCCTGCCCTGATTGAACAAACGGAAGAGGGGCCGGCTCTTCCCGGTGGCCGAGGACAGGACTCGCGGCCAGCTCAGCCTCGCGACCGGACCCAGGCAGAAGGGGTCCGCCGCCTGCAGGCCCCGCTGGTTGGCTCCGGGGCTGGTGCTCAGAACACCCGTGAGGCTTTCAGCCTCCTTGAGGGTGGGAGGCGCCGGGCAGCCGTCCACGCGAGCACTTTCCCTGGCGGAGGCACAGGCCGGGCCCTGCGGGGATTTTGCGCATCCTGGAGAAGAGGCGGCTCGGGGAGACCGAATCCTGTTTCCTTTGGGAATTTATGTTCACGGAGTGAGAGTGAGTGTTCACAGCGGAGTCGCGGGGCTCTTCACTGCGTCCTCGCTCCGCGGGCGAGAGCTCCCGCCTGGCCTGGCCGCGAGGACCTCCAGTGCTTCTTGCTCCCAGGTAGGAGGCGGGGGCGGGGGCGGGGGATGCTCACCAGCCGTCAGCGTTAGGCTGGGTTTGAGATTTCCGAACACGGGTTCCAAAGTACTGCCGGCATCCACAGCGACCCGAGCTGCTTCCTGGCGCCTCTTGGGCCGTGTCTCCAATGGTCCACGGGCGCGTTTCTGCACATTCAAGTGACCGCCTGCGTTTCCTCCCCGGACTCGGCACCGAGGTCCCTCTCATTTCCCTTCGATGTCTGTCATGTTTGCTGAAGGTCAGGTTCATCTTTCTAGGGCTTAGAGCACACTTTAAGTTTTGTTTTTGTTTTTGTTTTTTTATTTTTAGAAGTATCCCAGTGCCGTCTCCAATGAGCCTCTGTCTCACTGACATCCATCTTCAACGTGTTTTTCTTGATCAGCTGTGCACAAAGCATCGTCTCCCACCTGTATGTCCGCCACCTCTGCTGTTGGGACAAATAACGGGTTCAGAGGCGCACATCTCAGGGGGCTGCTCTTAACCAATTTAGATTTCCAGGGTTATGCTTGGGAGTCAAATGCGGACCCCGGTCCCATTTTAAGGAGCCTCGGCAAGTACTGGCCGGCACACAGAGACATTTGTGGCGGGGTCCCTAGCCCAGGGGCACACAGCCAGGGCTTGTCTGTGTGGTCCGTGGTGGCCAGGCTGCACCCAGGGCCCAGGAGGTGTCTGGTGTGATGAAGACACAAGTCTGAGCTGGTCTGCTGGACCCATGGCATTTTCTCCAGGAGTGAGCAGTTCTAGAAGAACAGGGGACTGTGCGAGCAGTCAGAAGGCAATGCTGTCAGCGTGCAGGAGAGGAGGTCACCCTGAGGAGGTGACATCTGAGCAGAAACCAGAGTGCGGGGAGCGGGAATGTCCGGAAGCCGCGGGGCAGTCGAGCGTGTATCTGGGGAAGTGGCCACAGACTTCCGAAGCCCGAGGGGAGCAGCGCACGGTTGCTGTGGCGGACGTGGAAAAGGACCGCAAACAGGGAAGCTTAGGCAGGAATGTATCGTGTCAGAACTTGAGGCCAGAGGTTTGCAATCAGGCTGTCCGCAGGGTGGCCTGCGTCCTTCAGCTTCGGGCCCCAGGCGTCCCGCTCTGCAGTCCCCCTGCTCTAAGCTCTACCTTCCCCCCAGCCTCCCTTTCCGGAAGGACCACGCCCTTCAATTTGGACCCAGTCTAATCTAGGCAAATCCTTACCTGAAGCAGGTTTGCAAAGACCCTATTTCTAAACAAGGCCACATTCCCGGGTTTTGGGTGGACACTGCCTGTGTGTGTGCGCGCGTGTGCGTGTGTGTGTGTGTGTGTGTGTGTGTGTGTGTAGCCGGGGAGGCCACTACCCAGCCAGTTACAGAAGCAGAAGATACCGGTCTTAGGATGCATCAGAACCAGGACACCGCCTTAGAGGAGAACACTTGTCCACTGCTCTGCAGACGTTGGAGGGGAGAGAGCCGCTCTTTGCGGGAGGATGGAGAAGTGGGATCTAAGGGGACAAGACTAGTCCCGTGAGACCAAAGCTGATCCTCTCAGAGGACAGGGGACTTGGGGACTTGGGGACTTGGCAGCGGGTCTGCCATGCTGGTCTCCGGCATCTCATTTCCCTGCGTCTCTGGTGACCCTGTTCTTCCCCCCTGGTTTCTGGGTGCCTAGGCTGCCCCATGGCTGCTCAAGCTAAAGCTTGGCGCAGGCCTCCCTGGGCCTTGGGCTGAGGACTGGCTCCCTGCGTGTCCCTCTTCCCGGCTCCTGGCCCCAACGTAGCTCGTTAGCAGTGGGGCGCACTCCTTTCAAGGTTGCCAGATGGATGGCATCTCTAAGTTAGGACCTTGCTCTGTTTGTGTGCAGGGTTTCCTCCAGCCTGGGGGGTGCTGGCCCGAGGCCCGCTCCCTTCGAATTCTCTGGCCCCACCCCCCATCCGCTCCACCACCGGCTGGAATGTGCCCTCAGGCCCTCCACACCTCTGTGCAGGTGAGAGGTCCTCCAGAGCGCAACTGGTTTGACCTGTTTCCACCCCAGACTCTCCACCACCAGGCCTGTTCCCAGGGCAGGCTCCGTCCTGTGCACACGCAGCTCTGCAGGCCCGGTGGGCTCTGGGGGCAGCAGGTGCCGGCAGCTCTGCACACCTGCTCTCCCAGCATGCTCTGGGCCGCACCGCCCATCGGCCCAGCCAGCCGGCTCTGCAGGCCGGACCCGCTCCTTCCTCCGCAGAGCCCAGAGCCCCTGCCCGGCCCGCACTGAATGTGGGCGGAGATGGGACGAGTGGGACAGGTTGGCCTCAAGATCAAGGCAGTTGGATTTGGTGTTGGGTCACGGTCCCTTCACGGTCGCCTCCCTGCTGTTCCCCTCCCAGGCCTGCGTTCCTGCTCGGCACGTTCCCACTGCGGGAAAACCCACAGCACCCACGTTTTCTCATGGAGAGCAGAATGGCCACAATTTTTGTGAGTGTGCTTGTGAGTGTGCTTCTGCCAAGGGCCACACCGCCAGTCTCAAGTTTCTTTCTTTCTTTTTAAGATTTTATTTATTTATTTATTTGACAGAGAGACCAGGCGAGAGAGGGAACAGAAGCAGGGGGAGTGGGAGAGGGAGAAGCAGGCTTCCCGCCAAGCAGGGAGCCCGATGCGGGGCTCGATCCCAGGACCCCGGGATCATGACCTGAGCTGGAGGCAGCCGCTTAATGACTGAGCCAGTCAGGCGCCCTGTCTTAAGTTCCTTAGGAAGGGTTTGCACCCACAAAGGTAGTTCTCTCTCTAAGGGCAATTCTTGTGCTGCTACTCGATTAATGTCATGTGGCCAAATGCAGGGGTGATAGAAGTTCCAGAACATGCACACGCACACGCACGTATATCCACAGAAAAGACACACGTTTATAAAGTACATAAAATCTATAAAAAAAAAAAAAAAAAAAACACACAAGTTTCAGGTTGCAAAGTTATTGCCTAATCCTCCAAACAACAAATGCCTGGGCAACAGTAGTACAAATTAACAACAAAACGACCCCAAATAACGTCCTGGAAGTTACACCTTAGCAACCAACCACAGCAGGAGAAGAGCTCCCGCGGAAGTGAGAACGTGCTCGCGGCAGGACACACACGAAGCTTTCTGGAGGCTATTTTTAAATGTTTATCAAAATGGAAAATCTTCATAGTCTCTGAATAGGAATTCTGTTTCTAGAAATTTAAACTGTGGAAATACCCCAAAATGGGTCTAAGAGCAACTGTGACTGCATAATTGTCATCATGTAGTACTGGAAAGAGCTTAAACACGTGTCGGGGGCCTGCGCTTGGGGCCCCCCAGAGAGCACGCCCCTCCCCGCCGCAGAGGTCCACACAGCAGCTCCGAAATCTTCCCACAGCGGCCAGGACACACTGAAGTGTCTGTCAGGAAACACACTCTGCGGTTACGGCTGTTTAACTTCTGAGGGATGGAATACGGGGTCTAGGATGGGTTTGGGTACTTACCAATTTTCATATTACTTTTCATCACAATTATGTCACTTTTTATAATTAAAGAGAGAGCAAGTAGAAAATAGGTCCTCCGTGCAACGGGCTTGCTCGTGCGTGCCCATGCGCACACGCACCTGCGGCCACATAGACACCTGCCCGAGGTCAGTTCATGAGCTTCGCAGACAGCCCTCCACTCCACCTCACGAGACACGGACCCACTCAGCTTTCTGAACCACATCAGTGACAGAGCTCCTGTCCTCACAGTGGGTGATATGACAGGTTCCACAGCACACGCTGAAGCTCTCTTCTTGTGCTGATGGTTGACTGAAGAAGTTTCTGTGTCACCAAATCCTTGCTTTTTACTGGCTGCATAGTATTCTACAACCTTAGAATTGCTTATTCCTGGGACACTGTTGGCTATTTACAGGGCCAAGGTCATTTCATTATGTCTCAGTTTTAAGATGTACATTCATTTTCCTATTCATATTTATATATGGTGTGGATAGGATTTATTTTCAAAGGACCATTAAAAAAAATACTTTTTAGAGAGAGCCAAGAGCAAGCAGGGAGGGGCAGAGAGGAAGAGAGAGAATCTTTTTTATTATTATTATTGTTTTAAATTTCTTTTCAGTGTTCCAGAATTCATTGTTTATGCACCACACCCAGTGCTCCATGCAATCCGTGCGCTCCTTAATACCCGCCACCAGGCTCTCCCACCCCCCCACCCCCCCGCCCCTCCCAAACCCTCAGATTGTTTTTCAGAGTCCATAGTCTCTCATGGTTCACCTCCCCTTCCAATTTCCTCCAACTCCCTTCTCCTCTCCATCTCCCCTTGTCCTCCGTGTTATTCCTTATGCTCCACAAATAAGTGAAACCATATGATAATTGACTCTCTCTGCTTGACTTATTTCACTCAGCATCATCTCTTCCAGTCCGTCCATGTTGCAACAAAAGTTGGGTATTCGTCCTTTCTGATGGAGGCATCATACTCCATAGTGTATATGGACCACATCTTCCTGATCCATTCGTCCGTTGAAGGGCATCTTGGTTCTTTCCACAGTTTGGCGACCGTGGCCATTGCTGCTATGAACATTGGGGTACAGATGGCCCTTCTTTTCACGACATCTGTATCTTTGGGGTAAATACCCAGGAGTGCAATGGCAGGGTCCTAGGGAAGTTCTATTTTTAATTTCTTGAGGAATCTCCACACTGTTTTCCAAAGTGGCTGCACCAACTTGCATTCCCACCAACAGTGGAGGAGGGTTCCCCTTTCTCCACATGGTGGGGGGGAGGAGAGAATCTTATGCAGGCTCCAGGTGCAGCACAGAGCTGGGCATCTCGCTTGATCCCGTGACCCTGAGATCATGACCTGAGCCAAAATCAGGAGTTGGGTGCTTAACCCACTGAGCCACCCAGTCACCCCTCAAGGCACCACTTTTACATTTGTTAAGACATAATGCACTGGGGAGTGCCTGGTGGCTTGGTCAGTTAAGCATTGGACTCTTGATTTCGGCTTGAGCTGTGATCTCAGGGTCATGGTTTCAGCCTGCCCTGGGCTCCACTGACCGTGGAGCCTCCTTAAAAAAATAAATAAATAGGGGGCGCCTGGGTGGCTCAGTGGGTTAAGCCTCTGCCTTCAGCTCGGGTCATGATCTCAGGGTCCTAGGATTGAGCCTCGCATTGGGCTCTCTGCTCGGTGAGGAGCCTGCTTTCCCCTCTCTCTCTGCCTGCCTCTCTGCCTGCTTGTGATCTCTCTCTGTCAAATAAATAAATAAAATCTTTTAAAAATAAATAAATAAATAAATAAATAAAATAAAAATAAAAGAGAGAAAGAAAAAGGAGAGAGATAATATATACCCAAAGATTGGTTGGTTGATTTAGAATCGGTTGCCATGGCCTCGTCCGATGGTCTTCGGGGTAGTCTCATGAATGTTTTGAAAACAGCATAGTGTCCTCTGATTGCTCAGTTACAACAGTGAACAGCAAGTAGGACCGAGCTTATTACATGGCATCCAACTTTACTCTTTTTATTTTTTCCGTTTCATTTGTTAGTTTCTGAGATTTAAATTAATGTCTCTTCCTAGGCTTGCGATTTTTCTACTCGTATTTATTTGCTTTGTGTGTTTTTAAGCTCTGTTTTTGGGCCCCACCATTTTCTGATGGGCACATCGTCTAGTGCATTATTCCCTTTATGTCGGGACAGTCTGATTTTCCACTGCGCTTTCATTCGAATCGTCCCTTATTTCGCTCCCGCATGGCTCCCTTCGCCTGCTCTCGGTTGACGCGTGACGATCGCGCCCCATGCTCCCGTTCTTTCCCGCTTCGCGTTTGATGTGTGTCTAAAACGGACTTGCAGTCGGATGTTTTGACCCAGTTTGTAAGATTATCTCGTTGTGACGTCAGTGGAGCTCACTCACGTTTATCGCGAGTACCAGCCTATCTACGGAGCTTTTCTTTGCAGGGTATTTTTGTTTGTTTCTGTTTCCCTAGATACGATGTTTTCCCGGTTCACTCTTTATAAACTTCATTTTCCTGAATTGATCATGCTTTCTCAGGTAGTTCTCAGGTTCCCTGTAACTGTTTGTAGGCACATCTTTGGGGCATCACTTTAATGTGCTCATTTAGTGGCTGTTGAGAACGAAACTGCCGGGAACACTCGCAAGCTGGTCCTGGTGTGGAATGTGCTCTCATTTCTCTCGTGGAAACACTTTGGAGTTTCTATGCTGGGCCACGAAGGAAGCGTTTGCTCAACTCTGTAGGGATCTTCCAAAGGGCTCTCGCAAGGGCTCCTCATTCTACCTCCCCACCAGCGCTTGTTGGAGTTCTCAGCCTCCGTACCAACGCCTGCTGTTCTCAAGATTCAGAATGTCTTCGTTCCAGCAGGTTTGCACCGCTAACTTCTTGGGATGTTCATGTGCGTTTCTTCGACATCGGAAAGGAGCACTCCGCCATGTGTTTATTGATCATTCACAGATTTTTGGCTTATAAATGGCATGTTGAAATATTTGTCAACATTTTTAAACATTTGGCTGTTTGTATTTCTTTGTAAAGATTACTTATTTGAGAGAGAGAGATTGCAGGATCAAGCAGTGGGGGTAGGGGCAGAGTGGGAGAGAGAATCTCAGACTCCCCACCTTGCTGAGCACAGAGCCGAAGGCAGGACTTCATCTCATGACCCTAAGATGGTGACCTGAGCGGAAACCAAACGGTCAGACAGTCAACGGACTGAGCTCCCCAGACACCCCATGGCTGTTGATCTTGTCATCACGGAGTTGTGTTTTGGATACAGCTTTGGTCTGACGCGCGTACGGTGAATATTTTCTCCAGTCCGTGGAAGCCCTTTTCCTTTCTTCGATGCCCTCCTGAGAACAAGGTCTTTCGTTCGGTGACGTTCAACAGGTCAGTTTCTCGTTTAGGAGGTTTATGAGTTTTGCATCCCAAGTGATCTTTGCCTGCGCCAACGTCACAAAGATTTTCTATCATTTCTTCAAGAACTCTGATAGGTTTCAAGTCAGACCCGTGCTTCATTTCAAGTTAAAACTGGTGTTGGAGGTCTTCCTCGTATCATTGGGGGAGGACGGTCCTTTCCGTCTCCGCAGACGTTGAGTTTACCAGGCAAGTGTCTCTGATTCTCCTTAGCAGTATCTGTAGTTCTGAGGGTATAGGAACCGTATACATTGGGATGCTTGTTCCCGCATCATGCATTTAATGCCATCAAGAATGGATACTGAATTTATTTTCCAGTTGCTTGTTCCTGGCATAAATATAATTAATTATTGTACATTGACCTTTCATTGTTGACTTTGCCAGGTCCCTTTCTTAATTCTAGAAACTTTTGATGACCCCTAAGGATTTAGGATTCACGCTATAAAATTTACATTATTTACAAAATATGTCACCCACAAATCTACCAATACAGCTTTATCTCTCCTTTGGGAATCTGTATGGTGTTGGCTTCTTTTTCTTGCGTGATCCCTCGAGGTAGAGCTTCTGGTACAGTGGTGACTGAATGTGGAGAGAGCAGACACCCTTGGCTGCTGCTGAGCCCGGGGAAGGCATTCAGTCCCTCTCCACTAAATTCGATGCTAACTGCAGCTGAACTGCAGATGGTCGTTCTTGGTTTAAGGATGTTCTCTTCTCCTTAATTTGCTGACGGCTCTTCCTTCCTCCCTCCGTGCTCAGCGAGAGAGGGTACTCCTAACCCCTTTTGTCCATTTCCCGCACCAGCCCGCACTTCCCCTCCGGTGACTGCTAGTTTGTTCTTTGTAGTTAAGAGTCTTTGTTGTGGTGGTTGCTTCTCTTTTTCTTTGTTTGTTCATTTGTTGGTTTCTTAGATTCCTCATGCGACCGAGATCACGCAATCGCCATGCTCTGACGGACTGACTTCACTGAGCGTCACACCCTCTGGCTCCGGCCCCCTTGTTGCAAATGGCAAGATTCCTTTCTTCTTGACGGCTCGATACTATTCCTCGTGTGTGTACACCACAGTTCCTTTATCCATTCATCAGTGCGTGGACCCCGGACGCTCCGGCTGCTGCCTGGCTTGGCTCTTGTAAGTAATGCCGCAGTCAACATGGGTGTGCATGTATTTCTTTGATTTAGTGCTTTTGTCTTCTTTGGGTAGATGCCTGGAGGGGGAATTACTGGACCACAGAGTAACTGGGTTTTTAACTTTTTGAGAAACCTCCACACTTGTCCCTCCCATGGCTGCGCCAACTTACCTTGCCTCCAACAGAGCAGGGGTGAGCCTTCTTCTGCACGTCCTCACCAACACTTGTTATTTCTTGTGTTTTTGATTTTTACCCGTTCTGACAGGTGTAAAGTGAAGTCTCACAGCAGTTTTGATTTGCGTTAGCCCGATGATGAGTGATTTTGAGCATCTTTCCATGAGTCTGTTGGCCATCTGGATGTCTTCTTTGGAACAATGTTTATTCAGGTCTTCTGCCCATTTTTAATTGGATTATTTGTTTTTTGGGGTTCAGCTGTATAAGTTCGTTACATGTTTTGGACATTAACCTCTTGTTGGATATAAAATTTGCAAATATCTTCTCCCATTCAGTCGTTGCCTTTTTATTTTGTTGACAGCTTCCTTCACTGCTCAAAGCTTTTTATTTTGGTGCAGCTCCAATAATTTAATTTTGCTTTTGTTTCTCTTGTCTCAGAAGACATATTTAGAGAAATATTTCTATGGCTGATGTCAGAGAAATCACTGCCTGTCTTTTCTTTCAGGAGTTTTATGGTTTGGGGTCTCACATTCAGGTCTTGAATCCATCTTGAGTTGATTTTTGTGTGTGCCGTAAGGAAGGGGTCCAGGTTCACGCTTTTGCTGTCTGGTTTTTCCAACGCAATTTGTTGAAGGACGGTGTTTTCCCACTGAGTATTCTTGCCTCTTTTGTCATAGATTAATTGACCATCTAAGTATGGGTCCATTTCTGGGTTCTCTATTCCGTTCCATGGATCTATGTGTCCGGTTTTGTACCGGCACCACAGAGCTGTACTACAGTCGGAAACCTGCGTTGTGACACCTCCAGCCCCGTTCTCTTTCCTCTGGCTGCTCTGGCTGCTTGGGGTCTTTCATGGTTCCATACAGATTTTAGGACAGATCGTGTTCTAGTTCTGTGAAGATGCTGTTGGTATTTTGACAGGGATTGCATTAAATATTAGATTGCTTTGGGTAGTTTGGACATTTTAAGGATTCTTCCAATCAATGAAATTGGAATATCTATTTGTTCGTGTCATCTTCAATTTCTTTCAGTTTGCCGAGGTTTTAATCATGAATAGTTGTTAAATTTTGTCAGATGTGTTTTCCCCCATCTATGGAAGTGGTCATGTCTCCTCCTCCTGCTCCTGTAGTTCTCCTTCCTTCTTCTCCTCCCACTCTTCCCCCCCCTCCTCCTCCTCTCTGTCTTCTCTTCCCCTCCCCTCCCTTCTCCCTCCTTCTTCTTCTCTCCTGTTAATATGGTGAATTGATTGATTTTTGAATGTTAAGTTAATCTTACATTTTTTCCATTATTTTATTTTTTTGATTTCTTTTCAGTGTTCTAAGATTCATGGTTTGTGCACCACACCCAGTGCTCCATGCAATCTGCACCCTCCTGAGGACCCAGCACCAGGCTCACCCACCCCCACCCCCGCCCCTCCAAAACCCTCCGTCTGTTTCTCAGCGTCCACAGTCTCTCGTGGCGTGTCTCCCCCTCCAGTTTCCCCCATCTCTGAGATGAACTCTATGTGGTCACAGTATTTTCTTCATATTGCTAGTTTTAGTTTGCTGGTATTTTGCAGAGGAATTTGTATCCTTTTTTTCATGATGGATTTGGTAGTTCTCTTTTCTTATGTTTTTGGTGTCTTGGCGTCAGAGTATTCCTGCCTCACAAAATGAGATTGGAAGCATTTCCCTCCTCCTCTCTTTCTGAGACATTTTGCACACTATTGCTATTATTATTAATATTATTACTATTATTATTTTTCTTTGTAGGGAAGTTTTTCATGATAAACTTAATCTTTAGATTCACATAGGACTATTCAGACGTTTTATTCTTTCTTAAATTTCTTATCTTTTAAGGATTGTCTACATTTCTTCTGAGTGACTGAAAGCATTCACATAAGACTATAAAGTTTCCTTATTATCTCTTTAATATCTGTGGGATCTGTAGTGATGTGCCTTCTTTGATTCTTGATATTAATAGTTTTTATCTTCTCATTTTTTCTTTTTAAGTCTACTAGAGATTCATGAATTTTATTGATTTTTTTTTCAAAGAATGTGCTCTTGATTTCATTGACTTTTACTTATTTCAAGTCTTTTTTTTTCATTTACTGATTTCAGCTCTAATCTTGATTATTTTTCTCCTTCTCTTATTTACTTTGATACCCCCTCCCCTTTTTTTTTTCTTTTTTGGCTTCTAAAGATAGAGGCCTAGACCGACTTTTGTTCTTTTTAACATAAGCGTATTTAGCATTAAGCTACGAAGCATCTTCTAAGCGCTGGTTTTGCTGAAGCCTGCAAAATTCTGTATGCTCTGTTTTCACTTTTATTTAAACTATTTTCTAATTTCTCTTTGTTCTTGCCCTCCTCTTTGACCCACTGGTTAAAACATATTTTGCTTCATTTCCAAATCTTAGGAATATCATAAAAATGTATTCTTTTTTAAAAGATTTTATTTATTTATTTGACCAGGAGAGAGAGACTGTGAGAGGGTGCACAGGAAGGGAGCAGCAGGCAGAGAGAGAAGCAAGCTCCCGCTGAGCAAGGAGCCGGATGTCTGATGCGGGGCTCGGGGCTCGATCCCAGGACCTGGAATCATGACCTGGAATCATGACAGACACTTAACCCACTGAGCCACCCAGGAGCCCCTCATACGTATTCTTATTGTATTTTCACCGTTTACTTCTAATTTAATGTATTCTTATTGTTTATTTCTAATTTAATACTACCATATCAGAGAATGTGTTTTGTATAATTTCATCCCTTTTAAGTTTATTGAAATTACATCATGGTCAATTATTTGGTCTATGTTGGAGAAGATTCCAGATTCACTTGAGAAACTATGCATTCCGCTGTTGTAAGGCCGAGTATTTTAAATACATCAATTGATTAAAGTTGTTTGATGGTGTTATTTAGGTTTTCTACGTTCCTATTGATTTCTTTCTACTTGTTCAATCAGTTGCTGAAAGAAGAGTGTTCATGTCACCAATCATTCATGGCCATTCCTTCTTCACTCTATCAGGTTTTTTGCCTGATGTATTTCAACACATTATTATTAGGTGCATACAAATTTAGCATTGTTTTATTTTCTTAATTAACTGCTTTACCATTATGAAATATCCTTATGCAGACATGCTAATACTCCCAGTTCTGAAGTCTGTGTTCTCTGATACAAGTTAGCCCTTCAGGTTTCTTATGATCAGTGTTTTCATTGTATACCTTTTTTCCATCCCTTTATTTTAACACAGCTTTTAAAAAAAATATTTGAAGCTTATCTTATAGACAGTTTATAGTGGGGTCTTGTAGTTTATCATGTCTAATAATCTCTGCCTTTTAGCGGGTGTCTTAGACTTTTTCATATTTAATAATCACTTGTCATGGTTTTGTTGAAGTCTGCCCTGTTGCTGCTCACCCCTTCTGTTCTTTTCCTGTACCTTCCTCTGTGTTTGTTAGATTGATTCCCTGCTCTTATTCCACTTTATTACCATTATTGCTTTATTAATTATACCTCTTTTTGATAATTTTTAGTGGTCACTGGAGTTTACAATATGCAACTTTAATTCAGTAGAATCTACTTTTAAATATTATATATCTATGTATATAATGTGAGACTCTTGCAAGACAACTCCCAAGTCATACATTCTATTTATTATTATGATGTAAACCTCATAATATGTTTTTTACATCTTTGCTTTATAGGGTCAATTAACCTTAAACAATTCAAACTTAAGAAAAATAACTTTAATTCATATCTATATATTTTATCAATCCTGGAGCTCTTTATTCCTTTCTGTAGACTCAAGTTCCTATCTAGCATTATTTAACTTCAGCATCAAGAGGTTTTTAAACTAACATTTCTTGTAGTGAAAGTCTTATGGTGGTTAAATTCTTTCTCTTTTATTGACCTTGAAAAATCTTTATATTTCTTATTTTTGAAAAATATTTCTCTGAACGCAGAGTTATAAGTTGACTTTTTTTTTCCCCCTTTCAGCACTTTATAGATTTGTTTCGTTGTCTTCTGGCTTTCACTGATCCTAAGAAGAAGTCTGTAGTCACTGTTACCTGTGTTCTCTGAATCATGTGCTCCCACCCCCTTAACCTCGGCTGCCTTGCACGTCTTTCTTTGTGTGTATCTGGACTGGGCTTTGTAGTTTTTTTTTTTTTTCTCATTAATTTGTAAAAATATCCAATGTTATTTATTCAAATATATTCCTGATCCTTTCCCATTCTCAGAAACGCCAAATGTATTCATGTTAGATTGTTTGATAGTTTTCCATGGGTCACTAAGGCTTTAGTTTTGTTGTTGTTTTATATTTTTTCCTCCTCTGTGTGCTTCATTTTGGATACATTATATTGCTGCATCTTTGAGTTCCCTAATCTCTCTTTTTGTGGTGCATAGCACTCTCTCTTCCTCTCTCTTTTGGATGGTGGCCTTATATTTAACGACATCAAAGTAGATGACTGTTATTTATTCAATCATTTCCCCAATAAAACATATTTATATTATTTCTAAGTGTTTGCTATTTGCAATGGTCATACAAAAAACATCCTTGTGCATACATTTTTGTTTAATTTTGTTTCTGTGTAACAAGGTTCTGTGTGGGATTTCTGAATTGAAAAACTTACATATATATTTTTCATTTCAAAATTATTGCCAAGTGTTGCTGTTTTTCCCATATTCTGTCTCACACGTCTGTTACTATGCACGTACACCGTTGACACAGAATAGTTAATGAGATGGTTTCATACATTTTCATACATTTTCTCCGTCTCAGTGCTTGAAGTCTGCTCCCTCTGTCCTCCAAACCATACTTTTCTGTGGTGCTTAATCTGCTAAATCCATCCGTGATTTTTCTTTTTAGATATTGACTTTTTACCTCCAGAAGTTGCATTTGGCTCTTGGCTGAATTTTTATAAGGTATAGCATGAGAAGCACAACACATAGAATTGAGTACAATATAAATCAATGACCCGAACCAAACGGACGGAAACCCTGCCTGTGCTGTTGTGGAATGATATGTACATATTTAGTATAAAATACGTACTAGATTGCCTAGGGAGAGAAGGTGTAACCCTGCCTTAAATGATGCCCAAATTAACTTCCTTATATGAGAACCCATGTGCATACATTTCTCTATAGTTTAAAATGAAGTGGAAACACTAGAGTGTAAGGGCTGGTTTCCCCAACTCCACCAGACACATCACGTGACCTGGTTGATGGTGGCCATGATGTCATGACAGAGAGGATGAAGCTGGGGGTCTGTATTTAATCACTGGATCCTTCTCTAAAGAGCGCATAGGTTTATTTATAATATTCCTTCTGGCTCTAGTTTTAGAAGTGGACATTATTCTTCTAATTGGCTCATTTCATTTAAGTTTTCAAATCTGATTTTTAGGAAATAGTTTAGACTAATCTAAGCAAGAAAGGAAAAGAAAGCATCACAGGGAAAATATTTAGTCCATATGTATTTCCTTGTCAAACACTCAATTACTAAATACTAATAACTAATTGCCATTATCTAGAGTGAGCATGCTGTATATGCCATGTTGAAAATTCATTAATAAGTTAAACTTGTGGAAAATCTTTGCTAAAAAAAGGAAGACTAATACTTAAGAAATTGTGTGATTTCTCTTTATAAAAGTCATTTTTGAAGTCTCTCGGCAGATCTCAAGATCCTGTCTGCCATGGAAGAAAATAATATATCTGATACCAATGAAAATTTTTAAACATTAAATATCAGTCTCTTAGCAACCATAGAGATTTAAAGAGTTCACTTTCTTAACACCCATTGAGAAGTGTGTCAATGATTAAACGCTTCCTAGAAGAAGACACGGAGCGCCGCTGGCTGGGGAGGGTCCCCGGGAAGGCCCACGTGACTGATGGTGCCAGGCTCCCTGATAACACTCGGCAGCGGCCTTGATGTACGGTCCCTCCTTCACAGCCATCTCGGTAAGCGAAACTGTGTCGGGGTCTAGGATGGCATCTAGTGGGCTCTTAGGTGACTTTCTGTGAGTGAGTCTCATTTGTAATCCATCTGATGACTTGATATATAGTATTATGTGAAAGTAAATGTGGTATTTCTGAGGATTGATATTCAAATTCCTCACAATCCAAATGTTTATATTCTGGGTTCTGAACCAAGCAGATAACAAGAGCTCAGTTAGTCATTTCTAAGAAAGGAAAGTTATATTCAAGGAATGGAATAATTTTACAAATATTATTCTACTTCCAGTACTTAGTCAAAATAAGTGCCCAGTTTGAAAGAGATTCTCCAAGAGAGCATGGAAGACACCAAATGAGCTGAAAACATTATCCTCACAGTAAACTTTTCTAATGTGAGGACGTCATTTTAGACCTCTGATATGATCTGTAATTTGGCTCAAGTTCTGATCATCCTTGGAATACTGAAGATTCCCTCTGTTGTCTTCTGACTCATGTAAGGCAATGGTTTTTCTCTCGCTTGGCCCGCTCCTCTGGGGGTTGAGCTGGTGCAGCAGCAGCGACGCGGTGGTCCTGGGAATTCCCAGCAGGTGGGAGGGGGCGTCTCTGCTCTTCTGGGCGTCCATTCCCATGGACAGTGCTTCTGTGGAGGTCTCTGCTCTGTGCTAACTGGGCAGTAGGCGCCGAGCGTTCTGTGTGCCCTGCCAGCCGTGCCACTCTCTGTGATGCGACATTCCATCTAGGAAGAGTAGGAAGGTCTCCATCTGGGACTCGAGCTCTGCGTGGGGCTTCCCGTAGGCTAGAGCGAGGAGGGGAGCCGGAGCTCACATTTGCTGAGAAGAAAGATCTAGGGGCACGCATCTAGTCTAAACTAAACTAAAAGCAACTTCAAAATGTCAGACAGACAATGAGTCATGTATCGGCACGTAAGAACATGTGTGAAAACGATGGAGGGCTTTTCATTAAATATAAATTCCCAGTGGGTCAGTGCCGATGAGGTTCCTCTCACAACCTCACGCCATCGCCGTCCTTATTCATAAGTACCTGGTGTCCGGCTGAGTAGGAGGCCGAGTGTGCTTGTCAGACAAAACCCAAATGAGCCGCTTAATCTGGGGGCATGAGCTGAGAGACGAGATAACTGGGTCTTGGGGACATTCCAGGGCCTGGAACTGAGGGACAGAACATTTTCTTATTCCGGAACGAAATAGCGGGATGGCGCCCTAAACTGACACAGGTGGGATTTCTGTTCAAAGAAACCCACCAGGGGGACCCTGCAAGGGGCTGTTCATTCCGGTAGACGAGGAACCGCGTCCTGGGGGCCCCCGTGTGCCCGGCCATCGCACCGGGAACCTGGGGGGAAGCTGTCAGCCGTCGCCCGGTGCGGCGGCTTAGGGATGGCCTCTCCGTCCTCCGGGGCAGACACAGACTTACTTTCCCAGTTTGGAAGCTGGAGGTTTCGGACCTGGGTGAGGGCGGGAACGGTCTCTGTGGCAGCGGCCTCCTTGGCTTGCAGGTGGCTCTCCGGGAGTCTCTTCCTCCTCCTGGAACACGAGTGCTACAGGCCTCGGGCCCAGCCTCGGGTCACATTAACCTGCGTTACCCCTTCGCAAGGGCCCCTCTCCCCCCAGCCACGTTCTGAAGGGCTGGGGACGGGGTCTCAACGAGCGAGTGGGCGGGACGAGGCGAGACCTAAACCGTTCATCAAGACAAAGGTGGCTGTGAGCGACTCGAGGTGAGTCGGGTCCTCCCGGAGGCCATCGTGTTGGAGGAATTTTGTCTTTTTCAAGTTTAAGTACTGTATGTGTGTGTGTGTGCCCCCTGTCTTTGACAGAGCCGAGGCTGGAGCCCCCTAACCATGCCCATGGCACCCACTTCCAGGAATAATAACATTCAGGCTAGACGTGAAGGCACGGAGACCTGCCAAGTGGGCTGCCTGCTCTTTGGATGGGTTTGTCCACGCTTTCTCCCGCGCGCTCCGTGTCAAGGCTCAGCAGCCTTACGGCGGGTCACCGCGTGGGTGTGGCTTCTGGCTCCCGCTCGTGGGCCCGGGGTGTCCGGCGCATGCCTGGGTCACCAGCAGAGCCCACTGCCCAGGCGCCTGGGTCAGGCTCTGCCCTCTCACAGGGAACAGAGCTCTGGGGCACCTAGCGACACAGCGACTCCCACGTGGTCAGAACCTGTGGGCAGAGAAGAACTTGTCACGGCTTTCCAGGAAGTGTCTCGGGAGACCAGGTGCCGTAGGACCACCGTGTCACCCTGCGACAGGTTCTCCAGTTGTGGGGGCAGATGCCTGAACGCGAGGCTAGAAACCCCACGGGCCACGTGAATGAATGAACGGATGAATGAATGAAACGGTCAGATAAATCAATCAAATAACTGGGTTCCCTCCCAGGGCCTGCTGAAAGCTGCCTTTTGCATTTTTGTTTTACGGTACTGGTAATTGCTTCTTCTCTGGGCCCTGTGGCTACAATAGATTTTTTCCTCATCATTATAATTTCAGCAAATTTTTTGCAATTGTAAAATCCTGAAATTTTAAAGAAATCCAGCTGTCACTCCCCATTGAGCGGACCCTCGTTGTCTGTTGTTAATTCGGTCGTCTTCCTCACTCTGGGCACCCGGCTCCAAGGACTCTTTACGGGGACGGATTTATGATGGATGCCATCTGGTCTGATAGAAGGAAACAGATATTGATTTTTAATATTTTCTCCCAACGTGTTTACTCTAGGATAATACCGCAGCTGTGTGGCAGCTTGTCTCGGAGTGGAAAGGATTATTACCACTGCCTTTTGATGAGATAAATTACCTGGGATGACTTGAATAGCTAAAGGCTATACTTTGATGTTATGTCGCTTCATTTACCCTTATGACTAAATGATTATTGATTTTATATTTTTAAGCTCTTGAAACGTGAAAATAAGTTGGTGGAGGAGCCCGGCTGTGTTAGTTTTATTAATTTATTTCTGCGGGGCATAATTCACTTTGGACCAGGTTGTGAAGGTTTTGGGTTCATGACCGGCTGCAGATACAGTTGCAAAGAAATGGCTTATTTATATAGTCATTGCAAGTAGTCCCAAAATCAATACAGTCTGGGATTGGATGATTAAACCCAGTCCCTTTGTGGGACTCACTCCTGTGGCCACTGCCCGCATCAGCTCGGCTCCAACAGACCTGTGTGAGCAATGGACAAATAGCAAGTTTGTTCAAGTTGAAATATTATTCTTTTTGCTCATTTTTCTCTGCTATGCTCACTCGATGATATTTTAAGAGCCTGGGGGGGTGGAGCGTGGAGAGGGTTGATTGACTATGTCAACGAAATCAGTAATCAGCACGGAGGGGTGTCTCCCAGACCTTCTAGAACGCCAGTGCGTGGGCTCGGAGCACACCTGGATCCGAGGTCCCAGGGCACACGGGGTCAGTCCTAGGTTCTTCTGCCTCACCAGGAATCCCCGGTGAGCGCCCACCGCGCCTGCTGCACCGGGCTCCAGCCAGCTGGCATCTCTGCGAGCCTGCGGCAGAGGCGTCCGTGTCTCTGGGAGGTGTCCCCTGTCCTGTGCTGCTCTGATGTGCCAGCTGTGCACCGCCCCGTTTCTCACTGGCCGCCCCCTGGCACGCGCAGAGACGCTGGTCTAGAAGATAGAACAAAACAGTCCGCTTTGTTTTACTTTTCATAACTTTCCCCTTTATCTTCACTGATTTTTAAACATAATGCACCAGGTCCCGTGTATTTGCTGTTCGTAATCAAGTCTCGTTTGTTTGCTGAGCCCCGTGGGAGTTTGCACTTACTGAGAGTGTGTGTGTGTGTGTGTGTGTGTCTGTGTGTGTGTGTATCTGTGTGTGTCTGTGTGTGTCTGTGTGTGTGTGTGTGTGTGTGTGTGTGTGTGTGAGATCCCTGCTCGCCTCACAGTCAGAGCGGAGGACAGCCTGATGCTGGGCGGGAGGGCAGAGCGCCAGCAGGAGGACGGACACTCTCGAAGACGCTGCATTTACTCGGGGTGAGCCGAGCAGGGAGGCGTGGTGAGGAGGGAAGCCCAGGGTTTATTTTTCTCAGCAAAGTGCCCAGTCGGTGATCTCCCTTCCCCGGGCCCGGTCCCCGCCTCAGCGGCTGGCCCTCAAGTGTTTGAAGGGGTGGGTGAGCAAGGTTCCCCGATGGGGCCTCGTCCTGGGAAGCTTTTCTAAAAGCTGGAATTGTATCTATCGATTGAATTTGGTAATATTCTTTATTTTTCAGTCTTGGGCACTTAGGTCACATAAAGCTGCATGTCTGTACAACCTGAACCACGGTCACTGGGCCGTGTTCGCCAGGGAAGCAAATGGCCGGCGCTCCGTTTCTCAGGCGGGACTTCTCAGTGCCGTAAGTGACGGCGGCACCTTTTACAGAGTTAAAAAAGGTGTAAAACACTTCTTTCTTTAGTCAGTGTGTATGTATAATTAATGTGGAGGAAATTATATGGCTCCGGTTTAAAGCTTGTTTAAATGCATAGAATTTGAAGTGGAATGAAGAAATAAAATAACTTTTGGAGCTCTGTAATGTAATATGTTGATCAATTTTATAGGGGAGTGGTGAATATTTAATTAATCACCTTTTGACAATTATTCACACTGGTCGGGATCAAGGTCTCCATTAAAGCCAAAGAATAGCTTCATTACAACCGACCCATAAAAGTGTCAAGTGCCGGCCGGGAAGACGAGTAATTTCCTCTCCCTTTAAAACCATTAGACGGGGTGATGGGTGGGGAGGGTGACCGCGTGCATAATCGCGTGATTACAGAGAAAAGCTTAAACAGTAAATTTGACAGCTAGGTTGGAGAGGGTGAGGATAAGGTTATAAAGCGTCGCCTGTCTTCCTTCCAGGAGCTGTTAATTCTCTAAGGCGACAGGAATGACGGCACTCTAGTTTTTGCTGAGCTTTCTCTTCGTCCTGCCGTGCTGGCTTAGGGTCCGGGTGTGCCAAGTGTGTCCCCCCCGTGGGGGCACAAGAGGAGCGACACGGGCAGTTTCCAAAACGCCTCTCCCGACGGGGGTCAGCAGAGCGAGAACACGGTGGCTGCCGTCTTGATTAATGCCTGCAAAGGGGGGCCTGTTGGGGTGGCGACCGGATGGCGAGGAGGGACCGATATGTCCGTGGAACCGGCACATGCGTTTCCGGGGTGGCTCTGAGGGCTCGGGACGGACGGTCGTCACGGCTCCTCTTCTGCCCGAGACCAACCCGGAAAGCTGATAAGCGCTTACGTTACTGGATCCGCTTCCTGATTCCTCAATCCTGGCCAAGAGTCCTTGTCGTGCGTCAGCTCTCGGAGGCCGGACACAGGTCTCCGGGACTCAGGCCCTCTTGGACGGTATTTCCCGAGTGAAAACTGTTTCCTTTCCCAAATGACTCAAGGGTGAAAATCCGTTAGTGAGAATGTTGGGATTCCACGGCCTTGAACAAAATAGCGCCAAACCCACGTGCCCTTAACGACTGTCACTTGCCCTCCTCGCTGCGAGCGGCGCGCCGGGCGCTAGGACCAAATTCCCGCTGCGAAGAGCCCTGCCAGATGCTTGCGGACCGCGTTCTCAGGGTTGTCCCGAAGGCTCCAGACCCTTGATTGAACTATAATTACAAAAGCCTCCTTAGCTGTTAGACTTTTCCCAAAGATCGAGCTCAAGGCCCGCAGCTCTTGCCTGCTTTCCTAGAAGCAGAGAGCGCGCGGGTTGACGGGAGTTCAGCAAGTCTTCGCCGACGCTGAGACGCGTTTCCCAAAGCTGGCTTCTCTCTAGTTCTTTGAACCTCATCTATTTTAAGATCCTACACCCATGGGGAGCTGGCCCCAGGGCACACACCCACACACACAGGTTCAAGTGTCCACTCTTAAAAACTAATGGCTATTGACTCTCGTTGGGATTTCTGCGATGTTATCTCGCCCCGTAAAGACTTCGCGGTATGCCGTTTACATTGTATCTGGTGATTGTATAATCGTTATTGATTTTCCCTGTGTGTAGTACCTCTGTCAAACAACCTGATATATTTAAATGGTGATTATTTCAGTTCTGCATCTACTGTTAGATAAGATCAAAGGTAGTTAAATGTGCGGTAGATGGGGAGAGAGATAGCGCCCCGCACTTGCGCTCCGCCGGTGCCATTACACAACTCAGCAACAGCAGAGAGTAGTTAACGATTAACTTTCTAAAGCTTGTTGAGATTTTGGGCCGCAGAAGAATGAGGCTGGCAGATGGAGGGAACACGTCCCAGACTCGCGGCGAAAGGCGCCACGGCCGTGTGAATGCCAGCCTCGCGATGGATTGCCTTTCAAAGATCCTGGGAAATTACTCTGTGTGCTTCATTGATGCCTTGTTTTGTACAAATATTCCCGAAGAAATGAGAACCAAATCTAGACTATCGTGTAATTTCCCCCAGGATGTCGTCACAGCTAATCCGAAGAGTGGCTGCCCCGGGAGCGGGGGGCCGTGGCGAGGGGCCCCCAAGGTCAGTGGTTATTGTGCCTCAGCCTTCGGCGACCGGGCCTGGCCTGTGCACCAGGGACGTGCGTCGGGGCAGGCCGCATTTTTCGGGAGGTACGGCTGGCTCATTTTGTGGCTGCTCCTGGATTTTCTTAGTATCTTCTTTTTTTTTTCCCCCAAAATACATTGTGGACTACAGTTTTTGGAATTCTGTGTGACCTATGTCAATAAATGCTTATTAATTTGAATGTATTTCAACAGTCTAATGAAAATTAGTAACAGAAAAACAAAGTTCCACAAAAAAACACATTTAAAAATGAGGCTTAACAGACACACCACAGTAAACACCTTTGAAGACTGTCGTCTGTCTGTGCTGTGACTTCGGCCACATTTTGGCTGTCCCCTGCCTGCTGTCTGTCCCTGGGCTCTGGGTCGGTGGGCAGCCACCACGGGGGGGACCAGACACAGGCTCCTGGCTTCCAAGGCAGCCCTCAAATAGGTCCCTAGAGGGTCCCCTGGAACCATATGTTTTCCCATTTGCACAACGTTTGTTCAAGGTCGTCTGTACGGTGGGGGTGGTGGACCGAGCTCGAGGCTTTCCCGGGAGGCCCAGTGTTTCTGCCGGGATGGTGTACCAGAAAGTTCTTAGTGCAAAACCATCGAGACGTCTTGTAAGGTGTTAAAATGTGTTTGGATCCGGTTTTACACAGAGTCAGGCAATAGCTGGAGGGAGGGATGAGACCAGGGGACCCACGTGGGGGTCGCTGGCCGGGGTCGCTGGGCCCGGGCTCCGGGGGACCCACGTGGGGGTCGCTGGCCGGGGTCGCGGACGTCCTCGTTCTGGGCTATTGCCTCCCTCACAAGCCACCCGTCGTGGGCCTTGAGGGACACAGATGGACACGCTTTTGTGCGTTTTCTCAGTCTCCCCGAGCACCGTGCTGTAGTTGTGACGTAACGGAGCTCCGGAAGACTCCTGTGCGCGTCTCACCGGGCCGCTGCCGGCATGAGGCAATCGGGGTCATTCCTCTCAAAGTCCAACAGCCTTCCTGAGAAACTTTGATTGGTTTTTCATTTGATTTGCTGATTTTAGCTGATTTCATACTTAATTTCGGAGCCAAACTTGTTATCCACTCACCCCTTAAACTAATCTCGTACGTTTGGTCACCTATTTTTTTTTAACTTATTTATATCATTTACTTGCAGAGCAGGTCATGGCCTGCTCTTAGAAGCGATCTTGAGTCTTAGGGGGTGCGTATTACTGTTTTCTTGGGGGCGATCGTATTTTGAAATTTGAAACTTTATGCACCATGAGAGACGGCCACTCTTGAGCGCAGTGACACAGGCAGCCCGCGGTCTCCTCGCCCCCGAGGTCACACTGCGGTGGGGACAGCACCATATCGAGGGAAACGTCTCGTGAGAGATGGGGAAACCATTGTTCCCTGCTCTCGGGACACCTTCCTGGTGTGGCCCCGGAAGGAAAAGGCAGGGTGGGCCCAGCCCGCAGCCTTCAGGGGTAGCCGAGGACCACGACCGTGGACCGTGTGCAGCAGGAGCCGCGCGCAGGGAGGAGGTCTGCGAGCACCGGAGGCGGGGCGGCCGTCGCAGTTGCCAGCTCGCCTGCGGGAGCTGTTCCGTGGGGACTGGGCAGCCTCCCCAGGGCAGTCCTGAAAGCATCACCGCCAAGAAAGAAGACCGCGCTGTGTCGGTGGCGATCCAGAGTCAGCTCTGGGGTGAGGACTCCTGCACCACAGAGGGATTCCGGAAGGATTAGTCAGGGAAGCAGGCATGGGATCTGGAAAGGGAGGAGCCATGCCGGGCATGGGTCCCTCCAACTCCGTGGAGGGAACTCTGGGTGACGACCCAGGAAGGGATGGGGTTTTGAGGGGAGGGGGTGGGAGGGGGGTCGCCCCCACCCCTCGAGGATTGCTTAGGAGCAGCCTGGGGACGATGCTGCTGTCATATGCGGGCCACGGCAGCTCGGGCGAAATAGGTTCTGAAAGCAACAGGTGCCTGACAGTGACTTTGGTGCCCGGCGAGGGGGTCCAAGGACACGTGGGAGGCACAGAGACCACCACAAGCCCAGGAGACACGTTGGCTGCAGGCCATTTCTTGCAGTGTGGGATTCCTTCCCAGGGCAGCCTTTGGGCTGAAACATGCATGAGGTAGAGAATATGCTGCATCTGAGCAGTGAGAAAGTGTGCACGCTGAGTTCACGACGGGAAGAACCCCTCCGAACCCTACCACACTCGACGGGGGCTTCCTCACCTGCACACACGTCTGAACACACACCGCACATGCCAGGTCCACCCTGCACACACGAACACAGGCACTCACCTGAGCATGTGCTCATGTGCACACGCACAAACCCTATGCACTCCTGAGCACTCGTGTGCGCGCACACACGTGTACATCCACAGCCTGTGCATGGTCACCTCCTGCACACACACGCACGTGTACACCCATGATCAGTGCACAGCCATCTCTTGCGCGCACACGCACACACACACACACACATGCACTCCTGTGGTCTGTGCACGACCACATCCTGCACGCACACATATGTGTGCCCCTGAGGTCTGTGCCTGGCTACCTCTTGCACGTACACACACGTGTGCATCCCGGCGGTCTGTGCACAGCCACCTCCCGCAGACATGTGCCACCACCACCCCTTGTCAGTCTCCTCCACTGTCCTCTGTCCCCGGACTCGCGTGAAGGCTGGCTACCCGTAGGTGGGATTTCTTTCTGAAGCTGTGGGACGGTGGTCATGGTCCGACGTGGGAGCATTCAGTCCCCGGCATCGAATGGCCCGACCAGACCGCTAATCCGTCTGCTCTTAACAAGACAGGCTTCTCTTGGGAGACGAGTTTCCAGGGGCAGCCGTGGGTCGGTCTGTGGCCTGAGGACTTCCATCCCCTGTAGCACAAGTTGACAGACCCTAACTACCTCTTCATATATGTAAATAACGTTTTCCTTTTGATACATTTTTATATCCAGATCGCAAGCTAACTTCCCAGCGGTTGTCCAAAAAAAGCGAATTGGGCTGTGAAGGTTCAGCAAACGTGGTGGCAGATCGCAGGCCCTGCAGATCTGTGGGGCCCGAGGTCCGAGCTTCACTCACAGGGGCAGGTGTGCGAGGTGCGGGCGAGCTCCACACTCATGGCCATATGGAGCCTCAGACGGCGGCTCTGAGGAGGGCGCTCAGTCTGGCCCTTTTTTATTTAAAAATCAAGGAATATTTTTATATTTTATTTCATAGCGTTTATGACCACAAGAAAGAAAACAAGACAGTGAACCAAACTTTTCCTGATTGTAAATTTAACGCAAACCAGACGGGTCACCGTGGGAGCCCCGTGGCCACGGCTCATCACACCCTCGTCGGGTCCCACCGACGCCGCAGCTACCCGCTCCGTGCTTGTTAAATTTCCGTGTCTTCTGCTTGGAGAGCAGCGTTGTGCTGCGGCCTCTGCGTGGACAGCGTCCGTGACAGGCGGGCCCTGTGTGTTCGAGGAGGAGGTGCTCCCGGAATCTGTGCAAACCTGCCCAGGGCAGGACGGGCCCCGGGCTGCGCCCCACGTGGGAGCTGTCTCGTGGCACTTCCTGCTCAGGAGAACTTCTCTGGCCATTGAAAACGTGCTTCCGTGTCAAGGTGTCGTCCCCCAGTGGGAGCCTCAGCCCACCTTGAGTCCTTTTTGAATGACCCGGAGAGCAGCACGGGAGAGAAGTGCTGGTTTTCACTTGTTCCTGGTGATTCTTGCCCAGTGACCCCAGCGATGACTGTCCCGTTGGAGGACTGAACAAGCGCTGCTGTGAGAGAGCGCGCAGTCCCGAGGGGTTTTCTAACTTGGGTGGTTTAAAAAGGTGGGCACCAACATTTTAAACTTGAAAATTTAACCCAGAGAGATGTGTTCACCAAACACGTAATGGGTTCCTATTTCCAGGAGTTAGAAAGCTAAATGCCTAGAAAGATTTTGGACGCTTCTGAAGTTGCTATTTCTTGTGATTCTTTCCAGTTTATGAACGGGAACAGAGACTCCGGTCTGCGGAGGTTTTGTGGTCTCTGCAGAAACCTTGACCCTGACACATCAGTGCTGATGAACACTTGGTGGGAAGTCCCAGGCTCTGCGGAATGGAGCGCTTGGTTTTCACTCCCATAAGCTGTGGGAGCATCTCTGGCTGTGGCCGTTCTATGAGGAATCTCTCACCTCCCACCAAGAATTCTGCAGCGCCATAGTGCTGGCTCCCCTCAGGTAATCCGTCCCTGCCACGCATGTAGAAACGTGCTGCACGGTTAGTTAAAAAAAAACCTTTGGGATCTCTCCTTGCCCCTAGATAGTCTTGTATTTTATTTTATTTTTGCTTTTGGAAATCAGGTATGGCGTGATCAAGCGTCTGGCTCGTTTAGCTAAAACTGTCTTAGAACTGCCCTCCTCTGCGAAATCACTTCTCTCGTAGGGGAGAAGAAGGGAAAAGCCCTACTTCGCACTTGGCTGAGCATGCCGGGCCGTCCTGAGAGGATGACTTCTCCAGCTTCATCCACCTGAATGGGATCATAAGGCTCTGCTGAACCAGGACCTAGCCGGGAGATTGGGTTGTGTCCACTGACCTTCCATTGCCGTGTGCCTCACTGCCGGCGCTGCTCCGTCCGCTTCCCCCGGAGCAGAGAGCATGCCTGGAGGGGTGAGGGATGCCGTGGTTGTCCATGTACGTTAGCCCACGGAGAGTCACGGATGACGTTGATCAACCTGTTGCAAGTTTCAGGAATTGGTCAAGGTGATGGGAAAGTCTCTGAAAAGAGGGCCGAGAGAAGCTGTGCGCCCCTCCCTCAGCCGGAACCTGCCCGCAGCCCAGTTCACGGTGCAGGGAGCCCTGTGCTCCAGGTGAGCTCACCTTCTCTGCTCAGGTAGAAGTGCCCCCCTCTGCTCTCACTTCCTTTGGAGCCACCTCCTAATCCTTCACCCTGCCCTCAAGCCCAGACTCTGGCCTGTCGTCCCCACACTGGGAGCATAGCTCTCTCCTGCTACATTGGGTTCATTCACTCTCCAGCCTGGAATCAAACGTGGGCTTTCAGAGGGACGCCCTGCCCAGCCTTGTCTCTTACTGGGGTCCTTCTGCACCTGACAGCTGCCCGGGAAGACAGGGGTGGGCTTGGATAAGTACATCAGTGTTTCCAGGTAGAGGAGAGCCTGTGACGTCACCTAGCTCTGCCAAGTGCTCAGAGTGACCCAGAGGAGCTCCAAGGCCAAGCCCATCAGTGGCTCCTAGAAAATCCCAGGACCACGTATTCAATGATGTTCCAAGAGAGCAAAACAGCCAGGTGCTGTGAGTAAGATGACATTTAAAATCATACTCCTGACCTCTGGGTGCTTTCTGTCTGTCTGTCTTCTTCCCCCGCCTCTGGGATACAAGCAATCTGTGCAGACAACCACAAATCTGCTCTGACAGCCGCTTCTCTACCTAAAGGACACTGTGCTTGCTACTTTCCCAGAGTCAGCGCCGCTGTGGAGGTAGCCCAGGGATGCTCTGAGCCCGGTCTGGGTGCAGCAGTGAAGTGCGGAGGTCTGCCTGGCGTCCCCTGGAGTCTTTATGAAGGAAAACGTTCCTTGGAAAATAAGAAAGTCTGGGAGCTGCAGGGGGACCCCTGGGCTCTGTGAGTCAGCTGGACTCCAAGGCCAGGCTGAGGCCCGGTAGGAGACCACCCCTTGCCCCGGGCCCTGGCTGCCGAGTGTGCCCTTCTGTGGTTCACCGTGGCCTCGAATGGCACATGTTCAACAGGAGGAGGAGACAACCACTCCTGGTGGCTGAGGTGGGATCCTGCTGTTTAAACAGGAGCATCAGTTTCTGGACATTTCCCCATTGAGGACCAGAAGTGACTAAGAAGCTAGCAGACCCCTCGGCAGCCACGGTGCGAGCCGACAGCCTTTACTTTGTGTTCAGCCTTTACTTGCCACATGGTGTGTAGAAAGCTGCCACGATGGAAGCGACCCCCAACCCCACAGGTGACTGCCATTTTGCAAGCAGCCGCAGCGACCGCCCAGCCGCCCGGCCGCCCAGGGACGGCGCAGCCCCGCCGAGACAAATCGCTTCTGCCTCCAGCACGGACGGCAGAATTTCCACAATCACATGCTCAGACACTTAAGGTCGGATTTATTATTATTGCCAATAATAATGAAAATGAAGACTGCTTATGCGCTACCCCAGTGCTCTACAAAAATTGATTTTCCTGAGGTCTGCGTGGCACTCTAGGTCTTCCTTTGCTTTGGCCTCCAAGGTGGATGGCTGTTTCACTGCATCTTTCCCCTAAATTCCGAATGAACGATTGACACGCTGTGGGCACCCTCACAAGAGGACGGTTCTGAGATCACATGTCTCCATCTAACGCAGTCGATTAGAGACACGGGGCAGAACCTTGGATTTTTAGGAAGGAATTCTTTTGAAGCTGGGAGAGTTCTCTTGCATGGAGACATCTTTCCCTCCAGACCAGCAAGCCCTGAGTCTCGGCAGACCGTCCTCTGGCCGAGGAGGTGGGTCTGGGCAGGGGCTGCCCGGCTTGTCCCAGCAGAGGGCTTCGTCCGGGAAAGGCAGCCCCGTTATTAAGCGGTAATTAAGCCCTCCAGGTCCAGTCCTTCACGCTGGCTAATCTTGGTGACTGTTTACATGATACTATTTGTTAAATGGCAGAGTTTATTGATTTGGCAAATTCAGTCCTGCATTGTAGATTTTCTCTCAGTCTGTGTTGCTACATGTGGTTCAGCATTTTTAAATGTCAACTGCAAAGTATTATTGATCGGTAATTAAAAGTGTAGAGAAAAATTAGCATAGTGGAAGTTTACGGTCATTAGTACAAGGACCGTCGGGCAATTATTTAGTATGTTTTAACATTTATTCCCCCTCTCGGTATTGACATAGAGTATCATACTCACCCAACAGTGTTGGCTTTGCTAAAAAGGAAAGTTTTAACATCAATAAGAATTAATGACATACAATTCTTTTTGAAAATTTGCCTGTCGGTTTCCCTGGTGCTTGAATAAGCTAATCCCGAGAGCTCTTCCTGCTCCGAGTGGACTGAAGCAGGGTCTGAGCTCGGTGGGCCGTGGGGGCCACGTGAATCCCCAGGCCGGGCGGCGGGGGGTCCTGCCTGGAGCCACACGCGGGAGCCTCGGCTGCGAGCTGGGCAGGGCGAGACGCCACACTTGGCTCCGTGCTCAGTGCGACGCTCTCAGACCGTGGCTCCAGGGTTCAGCACGGAGTCTCTGTGGGGGCAGGTACGTGCATCAAGTCCTTGACCAGGGCTCATTCGGAAAACACGGCCACCCTGTCAGCTGTAGCCAGCACCTCAGAGATCTGTACCCCAATCACGGTCAAACTTCGAAGCCACAGAACCAGCATCACAGGTGTGCCCTCCGGGGGAGCGTGGCCCGGCGTGGGCTGGGGAAGAGAAAGACTGGGAGGCAGGACCCCGGCCTCAGGAGCGAGCGGACGTCACCACCATGTCTGTGTCAGGAAGGGGACTCAGGCAGGGCCTCCGCACCGGGGTCCGCGGACTGCAGGGAGTCACTGTAGGACCCTCGTGAATCCCAGCCCACAAGCCTGTTTCAGAAGCCTGGGCACATCTGACATATGGCGAGTGCCTGGGAAGCGAGTCTCATAAGGGGAAAGTCCTGGGAAAGGGAGGGGTACGGGGCCTGGCCCAGGGTGGAGGCTGGGAGAGCTCGGCAGAGGGGAGGCGGCCAAGATCCCCGCAGACCGAGAGGAAGGAAAGGTGAGAGGGGGTGCCGCCGGGCCCTCCTGCCCTCCGCCCGCCTCCCGCCTCCCAACGGATCAGCGTTTACACGTCCTAGAGCCACTTCGGAGGGCTCATTTCCCAGTCGGAAACAGTGGGACCAGAGCGACTTTCATGCACAACGATGACTTCTGCGGTGCTGCTGCGCCGGGACACTCGGCACAGCCCGAGGAACGCCGCGGGCATCTGCAGCTGTGGAGGCTGCGCACGTCCCGGCACGGCGGTGGCCGAGCAGCGAGGTGCTCGGGAGCGCGGAGGAGGGGGCTGGGGCCTTTCCACTTCGAATAGAAGGGCTCCGGAACGGTGGCCGAGAAGTGCCAGGCAGGGCTGCCGAGTCCAGCATCGAACTTGACAAGAAACAGGTGGCCACGACCCTCTGAGGGAAGGTTTCTGGTGCCGCAGCCCCAGGGAAGGCGCGCTGCAGGAATTCAAGAAATGAAAGTGTTGGAAGCACATAACTGTCCCTCGTGCGCGTGATGGAGGCAGAGGGCGAGCAGGCAGGGGGTGGAGCAAACAAACGTGCACAGGACGGGAGGGACACGGGGCTGCGGGGCCAGCGGAGGACAGCGATCTCGGAGGACGGCGGCGGGAGGCTCCGCGGGGCTGTCTGCCGCACACCCGCTTCCCAGCGCCTGCTGCACCTGTCGGCCTCGGGCCGCTGCCTCGGGACCCCCGGGGGAGGGTCAGGAGACGGCCAGGGCCCAGCATCGCAGTGCCCAGCTGGACCACGTCCAGGGCTGGGTGGAGTCACAGGTCAGACTGGGACTTGGTACCAGATGCTGCGACAGCGTCCTGCCCCATCCCTTAGCCGCTGGCGGGATTCGCGTCACGTTACATTAAGTCCCTACACCCGGGGTGCTGACCCTGAAACAAAGGCAAGCCTCAAGCTGCATTACACGTCCTGCTTTGAGAGGCGCCTGGGGGCCGTCACTCAAGCATCCATCGGACTGCTGGTCCCGGCTCAGGTCGTGGTCTCAGGGCCGTGAGATCGAGCCCCGTGCCGGGCTCCAGGCTCAGCTCGGAGTCTGCTGGAGAGTCTCTCCCTCTCCCTCCTCCCTCCCCACGCCCACTCCGGTGCCTGATACCCCTCGCTCTATTGTAAATAAATAAAATCTTAAAAAAAAAATAAAGCTTTGCTTTAAGAACTACATGAGATAAAGTCTGTAAGATGCTTGGTGGTACCTGGAATGGTAAACCCGTAATAAACGTTCTCTGTTTCTACCATCGTCGTGAGGGAGAGTGAGCCTGGGGGTTAGGAAGTGTCCAAGTGCATTGGCACGGAAAGGCCGAATCCACGGGCGTGGGTGCGCACCACGGAGAGAAAGCCACGCGGCATGAAGTGCATTTCCCTGTTGATAGACGGTCGTGTCGGCACACGGTATGCATGTGGTCTGTCGGGTTCAGTGGACATTGGACAGAGGGTCCCACGGACAGGAGGCGACGTGCACGCAGGGGATGGCCGAGTTCCTGAGCGGGGTTGCAGCCCAGCGGCTGGTTAGCCGTCGCTGCTTACCTGGAAAGAGCTCTCGGGGTTGGAGGGAGGTCAGGGGAGGACTGGTGGTGACCCACACACGCAAAGGGCAGTCAAGACACAAACAGGCATCGAGAGGCCAGCATGGAGACAGGGGGGCAGAGAGCTGCGCTTGCATGAAAAATAGCCTACAGTAGCACTTTGTTTTTCACCATTTTTTCTAGAAAACACAGCTAAGAAGCATGTAGACAGTACAGGGACACAGATTTTGGCTCAGTAAGCTGATGCTGCTTCCATGCCAGACGGCGCTCCTGTCCAGGGAGGTGTTCAAATGCAGCCTGATCGCCCTGCTGGGCACCGGTGTCCTGTGGAGGGTTCCTGATGTGACCTCGACCACGTTTCCAACTGGAACGTTCTGGATGTGGTTTCCGAACACCCAGGAAAGGCCTGACTGCCCGGTCCGGGTTGAAGGAAACCCACAGGCATCGATTCTAAGACCCTAGGAGGTGAGGATGCAGGTTTGAGGACACAGGACCCCAGGCTCGCCTGAAGCCGGTAGGTTTGGCGGCTGCGGGTCAGGGTAGGGAGGCGTCCATGGCAGCCACTGGGCAGACTTGGGCCTGATTTTGCGGCCATGGAGTTTCATTTTCAGGAGCTAACTGTTGGGCCCAGAAATTCAGAGAGGAGGGTCCGAGCCACAGAACTGGTCAATTAAGGCGACAGGTCGAAGTCAGAGCCGGCAGAAAGCCGTGGGCACGGTGTCCCGCCTCCCAGAGCCGGCGGCATGTCCTTCCCCATTCCCTCTTCCTTGTGGGCGTGGGTTCAGCTGGTCAGCCGCGGGCTCCTCCACTCATCCCTGAGGCTGGACTGCCTCCGGGGGACCCTGGCGATGCCCAGTGGAGGGGGTGTCCATCCTGCCCTCACCCAGCCTGAGGGTGAGCCTCCCCCGAGGGTGGGCACAGCCACACAGGATCGTAGCCCGGAGCAACAAGCTGATGCCTGGGCTCTCGAAGCTCCCGCAACGGCTCCTTGCGGAGGGCCCCCTGGGGCAGAGTCCCAGCAGCAGGCTGTTTGGCAGCCCAAGGGGTCTCTGCCCCCCAGGTGGGCCTAGGGGACCCTGCTACGGGAGGCCACGCGACGTGCGGTGGGCACACAGGCATACGCATGTGCCCAGAGAGGAGAAGCACTGGGCTCAGCACGCTGCCACCGGGTCTAGAGAAGGGAGCTCACTGTGCAGCCAGCGGCATTTGGGTTCTGTTCTGTGATGGCCTTGGGCCTCCAGGTAGGTTTTCCAACACTTGAAAGGCCACCTGAGTCCAGGAACTCGTACACTTTCGATGTGGGCTGGGGACGCAGCGCCGGCCAGGACTGTTTCCAGATTCCCACCCTGCCGGCCCCGCAGGAGGTGAGGTGCAGCCAGGACCGTCCGTGCCAGCCGGCTACCCGCTGAGGTCAAGGAGCCTCCGTCTCCAGCAAGGTCAAGACCGAAGATTTTAAATGAAATTCAGTGGAACACGACCTCCCGAGGAGCGGTTCCAAGGGGAGGTCCCGGCCCGGGCCTGGGTGTGCCAGCCCGCAGAGGAAGGGCACCGTGGTTAGGCGGGCCGGGGGGCTGGCGGAGGGACCGCCAATCCCGGAGGGGATGTTGCCATTTAATAATTCAGCGAGCTCGTCTGTAAAAGAATTGAAATCTATTAAAAGCTGTATTTTCATTTCATTAATAAATGCTATATAGGAACAACAAATAACCAAATAATTAAAGCAAATCCAATCTCTTAATGCAAACAGCCTTTAAACAGTCTTTAATTTGCTTTTAAATATAAATATGGAATAACACCCAACCCTTCAAAGGGTCCCTTCCCGAGCTCTGCGTTCCGGAGAAATCCTGCTCCTCCGTGGTAGCTGCGAACGCGAAGCCTTTCATCCGGGGCCACAGGGACGGCCGCCCCCGCCTTGCCGTGGCCGACGAGGTGTTAGCAGGAGTCTTTTTCGCTGGTGATTGATTTGATACAGTGAGTTAAACATCTGTCACTTAAGGTCACTAATATCTTGGACATTAAAACTTGAAATTGAAATTTGGAGTTTCGGGTTGGACATGAAGCTTTCTCCTTTGATTTCTCTGATTTATTTCATACATTATTTTTTTTTTTCCTTTTTAAACAATTGCGCAGTCTGTTGCTTGGCGTATTTATGAACTGCTCCAGGGTTGGGTGAAGCAGCTGTGAAACAGCACTGCACTTTCCTAAGATCACCCGAAAATAAACAAAGACAGAGGAGCATTGTACGTGCTGCCTGGTAGAACGCGCGAGGCTTCCTGTGAGGAGCTCCCCGACTCCCACCTGCCGTCTGGCAATGCCGGGCGGATCTCACAGAGGGCGAGGGTGAGGCTGGTCAGGACGAGGCTCAGGAAGAGCTGAGAGATGGCTCACGGTCAGGTGACGAAGGTCCTCAGCTCCTTCCTGGGTGTTCCCGATGCGGCAGGTGGAGCACAGCGGTGGGCCGGCAGGGTCACAGCGGGAGGATGGTCCACAACACAGGTATCTTTTATTGTTCACGGACAAGCATGTCCCATCCCAATAAAGGGGGGGAAAGAAATACTTATTTGCCTACAAAGTAGATACACGCAAAAAGGTTTCTCAGAAAATGTTCCAAAGCAAGTGAAAAATGTACCAGTATTTCCTGTCTGGAAAAAACGTTTCTGCATTTCTCTTGTTAAGAAATATTTTCCATGTAATACTGTACCTTGGTACATTCTCAGTTTATTTCTTGTCTGTTTGTTTATTTACTTGTTTAGTATTCACAAAGTAGAGCTCATAACCCTTCCAGGGTTTGGGAGTCCGAGTCTAATGGTGTCTCTGGAAACCTGAGAGGAAGATCTGCTTATTGATGATTCCTTAAAACAGAAGGTCTTCTTTAAAATGGGAAAGTGTTGAAAATCTCCCTATGATTTGTGTTTTGGTAATGGGAAGGCTTTTCTTACATTGGATGGCTGAGGATATCTCAAAGTCCTAGACCGCTCCCACAGCCAGTCAGTCACCCGCAAACGGAATATTGTCCTAAATATTCTTCCGTCCCTTGTACAACATCGTATCGTATATGCGTCTTGACAGAGAGAGATGGGCGCGGCAAGCATCTGCAGGACATGGAGCATGACGGAGTGGGAGCCAGGCCACTGTCCCAATCTTTGATGGAGTTGAAATCAATCCCTTCGAGTGGAGGGGTCTTATCCATCACCTCAAACCATGTATTAGCACGGCTGCTAGCTAGAGGCCGCACCTGCTGACATGCACGGGGCCGTGTGTGGTCGCGCTGGGGGGCCCAGTGAGCATCAGCATGGCGCCTGGGCCCAAGACGGGGGCAGTGCTCAGACCTTCGTGGGCTTGAACGAATACACCCACTCCTGCTGCTGGGTCATGTGATATCTCACACCCACCAGGCCCCCATCTCGCGCCCACCGTAGAGCTGGTTTCTCCTCCCTAGCTTTAGTGATTGTCTTTCACGCGCTGGCCTTTTCTTCTGCAGTAGCTGTGAAGAAATGGAGTCGTCGTTCAAAGACAGACTCTGACTGCTTGCTTCTCCCAGGGCTACTGACATGGAGACTTCAAAGGGAACCAGGGCCAGCAGGTCGGTGGGGAGCCCGGTCTCCATCACCCAAGGATGCCTGAGTGGGCCAGTGCTCCACCCACACAAGGGCCAGGAGCCCAGGTCACCAGCCTGCTGACGTCAGCTAGGAAGGGAAGGGTGGCGCAGGCCAGATGACCCCGGTGGGAGGGGTCCTTTCCTTGTATTACTGGATGCCACAAACACATTCTTTCGTCCCACAGCTTTGTGGGTTTGAGGGCATCGTGCCTGGAGCGTTAGGGGCTCGGACAAGAAGATCGTTCCTGGCAGCTTTCACACCGTGCCCGGACAGGACGCTCCAGGAAGGGAGCACTTCTTTCTGCAGATGATCATGTCTCCCCAAGGAAGAGGAGGCATTAGGCGGGAGAACCTGACCAGTTGTGGGGTTTGCCAGGGATGGTTGGCTTGAAAGAAGCAGTAGGACGGTAGGGCAGTAGGACCCTTCACAGTTTCACAGTGTCCCCTGTGAAGAACCCGTAGCCCGGACCAGGTTGGGCATGCGGGAGGTCCCCTACAGCTTGGTGGTGGTTCTACGGCAGTGGGCAGACACGCGGTTCATCCCGTGACTTGGTTTTCACTTAGCCTAGTGGGTCTTGGAGAGTTCTTCCTTACCAGAGTGCATATACGCAGTCGTGACTGGGCAGCACCTGCTGGCGCCACTGAATTAGAGCATGAACCAGAACCCCGCCGAAGCGCTTGCTTGCTGAGTTTGCATTTCTGTGCTCCTGGGTTGCTCCTCGAGGTGGGATCAACAGTCAGTTAGTTTTGCAAAGGAGAGAGTGGAGTCATACGGAAAAGTGAAATGCGGTCTTCTGAAAGAGAGACAGACGGAACACGCAGACGAGTGGAAATGGTGTGATAATCCGACGGCAGGAGGACCCCTGCCTGGGACACAGAATGAGCTGCGTGATGTTACACGGACACCCTGCGTGTGTCGAAGAATGTCCCTTCCACGGGCAGATATCCCGCTCTGTGTGTGCGCTGCGCCGCCCGGGGACGGACCCTGGGAGCCCTGAATACACGTCGCCACACATTTAAATCCACCTTCAACGAAGACGAGAAGGGTGAACGCGGACCCGGTGCAGTGAGAATATGCCTGCGGAATCGGAGTGGAGGGCCCCAGGGAACCTGTGGGCAGACGCAGAGGTCACGTCTGCTGGGACGGCCCTCAAGCGGGCTCGCTGTCAGCCTGACAGCCGAGTGCTCCTGGGAATGATGTCCCCGAACCAAGGGCACGTAAGAGTTACCCCGTTGGACCGTGGTGGGGCGGCCGCCGCAGGACAAGAGCGTGGCCGCCCTTAACCAGCACCACACAGCGTCCTGGAAGCCCCCAGCACGTGCTGTTTCTCCAGCATGAATCCCACACCCAGATCACTGCTTAACGACCCTGGACATTTCCGTGAGGTCAGTGCCGTCCTAGTAGATCCTGAAGATTATTTGGAAAATGTTCATTTAACAATCAGATTTTTGACAGTTTGCTTAGTGCCCTCGGGAGACGTTTAGTTCTTAGACCCAGAAACCATAAATACCGAGGGCCACGTGAGCTAAGAAAGAACTTTTCTTTTCTTTTAGCTTCTTTACATCAAAGTCTCACAATCTGGCCATTATTACACACATTATGAGTTTTGAGGTCACTTCAACATGGACATGCGGCCATTTTCCATATTCTGTTAAATTCAAACACGCGTGGACATCTAGGAAAGGCCACCACGTGGGGCCGTGACCTTCCGTGCGCTGGTCTGGGCCGGAGCAAGTGATGGCCGCGGAGCTGCTCCCTGCGGCGGCCGCTTCCCGCTCTTTCCAGGCAGCAGCGTCTCACCTCGGAAATGACCTGTGTTGGAGGACGAGGGGGAAAAGGTGCAGCTTCCCAGAATGTTCTGAATGAGAGACAGGACTGAGGAACATGTGTGTATATATTTTATTGTCTTAGAATAAAAAATGAGTAAATCCTCCCCAGCCTGGGCCACGCCACGAAGGCTCCGGATGAGGGCGCGCCGGCTGCGGAGAGGCTCCCGGGAGGGCCCGGCCGGCCGCCTGAGGCGCCGCTTCCTCTCCCCGCCGAGGCCCCGCAGACCCGGCTGAGACGGGCCGCGCCGCGGGACGCCAGAGCCCCGTTGGCCACGCACTGCGCTGCGACCCGGCCGCCGTGAACGCACCACGGAGCGACCGGGTGGGAAACCTACTTCATTTTTGGGCAAACGACTTTGTGACCTTCCAGGCAGACGTGTTTGCCGACCTGCATGATAAAAGCGGGCGCGCGCACAGGCGAAAATAAAAACACGCTCGCTTTACTTTTCTGGAAACGTCCGCAGGCGCATCAGGAGGCCCGAGGAGCTCGGCCGCACAGAGCGGGAGGCCCAGGCGCGGGCACGAAGCGCAGCGGGCCGGGCTCCAGCTCCGCTGCCCACGGCCAGGCGCTCCGCAAGGCGCTCCGGCCTTCTGTCCACTGCCGTGTGCGTCTGGCCACCTCATCCCTGAGCGTCCGGAAGGACTTGGAGGTCCCTCCCTGGTTACTTCTCAGCCACCCGTGGCTGGGCTTTGGTCGGCTTGTCCGTTTTCGTGACACGCGTCCTTATAACAACCCAAATAAGGGGACGGCCAGCCCTGACGTCTCCATCTTTGAACCGGGAACGCCGCTTCCTTTTCCGACTCTCCGGCTGCAGAGACTGTGCCGTCCATACACGTGTCCGCGTGGCACGGGTCCCTTTGAACCGTACCCTGTGGCGTCTGCAAGCAGGGCTGTGTGTCTGTGTACACTGTGTACACAGGCAAATGTCGCCAGGAACCCTTGCGCTGTGAGGGTAACCTTTCCACACACTTCCCAACTTGTCTGGGTTTTCTTGAAGGTCGATTGGGTTTTCAGCTGTGCGATCTGCTAGGTATTTGATGGTCCAGATAACAGGCGAGAGCAAAGGGAAGAGAATTTTTTGAAGATCAAAAGTGGCTGTTCATTTTGTTATCTGACCCCATCTGTTGTCATAGTAACAGGTTTCTTTTAACCTCTGTCATGGGATGATTTGTCTCTATCTGCTCCGAATTCTTTTGACTGAGGACCTGCTTCTACGGCAGCCGCTGCCCCCCGTCTCTCCGGGAAGCCCTGCAGAGGGGGCCCAGGCGCGGCCCCCACGCCGGAAAGGATTTAAATCACATTTTCAATTTAAACTGCTATCTTAATTTCGGAGGAGATAAAGCCAACAAGATGCTCTTGCCCCTGGTTTTACCGTGTATAATAAATGTCATTTAGAAATGAAATGCATTAGCGTGCTAACTCGGTAGCATCCGGGCCGGGCTTGATGCCACGCCGTGTCCGTGACGGCCCGTGTGACCACGTGCAAGGCGCTGTGTGCTGCGAACGTCTAATGACAGGGACCGAGGGAGAGCTGCCTCACTTCCTCCGCTGCTGCGGGTGCCTCACGCGGAGGTGTGCGGCTGCTCCCCGCGAGCCCCGTCTCCGCACCGGCGCACATCGGCCCCGAGGGATGCAGACTCTGCTTGATTTTTAAACAAAGCTTTTGGGAAGGGGGAGTTCCCCTGTTGGTCATTTTGGCAACGGAATGCAACTGCGAAATTCCTTTAAGGTTTTGCTCCTAAAGAGATCTTAGGGAGGAAGGGGGCAGTGGCTTGTGGTCCATGGCCAGCCTGGTGTGGTCCCTGGCCAGCTCAGGGAGTTCTGGAACCCTCTCCCTGGCCCGGGTTCCCGCTCACTGCTCCTTCTGCTCTCAGTGTCCCGTCAGATGTGAAAGGCAGGAGGCCCCGGGCCCCAGTCAATGCAGGGGCCCCATTTCCAAGTGCCAATGATTGGAGACATGTGGGCTTTGTTCAGTCAAAATGTGTGACTCTACAGTTCTCCTCTGCCTAAAAACAAAAAACAGAACAACGACACGACACAGAACAAAGCCCTCCCTGGAAGCACAGATTCCCGGACGTACATTTCTGAGACGAAACTCAGTAAACACGATCAGCCGCTGAGCAGGCCCTGGCAGGTCTGCCGAGCCCAGGGAGCCTTTCTAGTTCCTGGCTCTGGACCAGCCCCTGAACTGCTGAAGGAATCTAAGAAGGTTCCTTTTTAGAACACCGTGGATCTCCCAACGGAGATACGGAATCTCCCGGTTCCGGCCGTCCTGGCGGCGTCGGTTTGATTGTGGGGACCTCGGCGTGCTCACAGCTCTTCGCCCACCCAGGCTGCCTTCTTTTCCGGCCTGTTCTGCACAAGGTCTGGCCTGAGGAGCAAACGTCGGTGCCATTTTGCTGATAATCCCCCCCCCCCGCCCCCCGTAACCACACTTAGGCATCACCCAGCAAAACCAGCAAGTAAACACGCAAGAAAGGTCTGAGCTACCGGGGCAGGTGCCGGACACGCCAGCCCACGCTTCTCACTCCAGGGCGGATCCTCAAGCCCCGCGGAGCTCAGGTTTGCTTGTGGGTGCCCAGTAGGTAGGAGTCTGCAAACCCACGAAGGAGCAGGGAGTTCTCAAGGCCAGAAGGCAGCTGCCGCCGAGGCCAGAGGAGGCTGGAGGGGAGACACCCCATCCCGGGGGGCTGCCAGGCCTAGCCCAGTGCACAGGGGCCTTGAGAAATCATTGGGACCGGCAGAAGTCACGGGGACAGGAGTCCTGATGGTGAGCCTGGGGCGGAAAAGGCTGAATGGTCAGACTTATGGGCAGAGCAATGACTAATATCTTCTCATAGGAAAATTACCCCAAATCCTCATCTCCGTAATCTCTTGTAAAGATTGTCATGTGAAACGCTTGGTGTTCAGGGTGTTTCCTCCTTGCCGCTCCGCAAAACGAAGAGTCTGGAAGGAAAGGGAAGCAGGAGGGTGACTTGGGGCCTTTAACTATCTGCGGAGACAGTGAGACCAGGACGTGCCTCACGGCCCTTCACTGCTCCTCGTGGATTCTGAGCAGAGACACGAGGGCTTCCACAACGGGGTGCCCTGAGCCAGGAATGATGCTGTTGAACATGTTCCTCAGAATCCTGAAGGTAGCCTCAAATCTGATAAATTAGATACATTTTTAAATCTGATTTTCAAGAATTTTTAAAGGTAGAATAAGTTCTGTTCTCTAAAGAGCTATCCAAATTGCATTTTTCAACTAATGGGTTAAAGTACAACTTTCTGGACATTCCAAATATACTTTAAAAGCATTACAAGTTCTGTTTCCTAAAAACAGTAACGCTAATTTCAGTGGATTACATTTAGCCTTTTGGCAGCTAAATGTGCGTTTCTGCAAATTTCTTTATTGCCTGACACATAGTTAAACTGGAAATATACGTCATTTTCCTTTATTTTGTGACTTCACTGTTCCCTGGGCGTGTGGGGTGATGCACGCCGCTTCTCTCGGTCATAGATCAAAACAGGCGAACAAGGAGCTCCCGGAGACAATAGAAATAAGGTTTTATTAATTCCCAAGGGTTACAAGGACATGTTGCTCCCCAAGGTGAGGTTTTAGGGTTGTGGGAACAGCATCCTTCCTGGGGCAGGTTTTCCCCAAGAGGTGACAATGAACCGAATCCCCCAGCATCCGTGTGCGAGGCCGTCCTGTCACCCGCTGGGGGACCCGGCTGAGTGGAGGCACGCGTTTGTAGGGACCCCGTGAACCAGCACCGCACCTGCCTCTGACCCCGACAGGTGCGCCCACTCCCCCGATGGAGGAGTTTGCTGGGCCCCGTGTGACGGGGCCACCCAGCGACGGGACCCTCCAGCACCCGCCTTCCTTGCCAGCTGTGCATGCCCTTACATTTAATATCCCGGGTGCCCCGATGGGACGGCTTCTGCTGTCAAGCCCGTCATCTCCCAGCGACTCTTTGAGGACCATTACACGGGGATACTGATATCAGCAGAGCTCCTGTGTTAAACCGTCCGTCATGGGTCGCTTTGAATCATTCTGTTTTCTCTAAACCATGCGAGAGGTCCTGACTGAGAGGTT
Source organism: Mustela lutreola (assembly GCF_030435805.1). NCBI lineage: Eukaryota > Metazoa > Chordata > Mammalia > Carnivora > Mustelidae > Mustela > Mustela lutreola. The sequence continues at coordinate 1,908,290 of NC_081294.1, forward strand.
GGACGTCGTAACCTCAGACCGTGCCTCGCGTGGGTCGCAATTGGAAATTAGAGCATGAGGAACTCCAGACAAACTGTGTGGGTGTTTCTGGGAGAATCTATTTTCCTTGTTTTCATTTTACATAAAAATGGTTTCTAAAAGCCTCCCGAGCACTTCAGAAGACAGATCTTTTGCAGTCGGTGGGGAATCACTTACCGGTCGTGTGTGCTATGAGACCCTTGTCAGAAACGATGCGATTGAACAATATTTCTTGTATTAATTGTACTTCATACCTGGTGTTAAGCACGTACCTAAAAGTGAGTAAAAAGGTCAAGAGAAAATGATTAACATTATATAATGGAAAAGGTAGAGACGAAAATCCAAAAACGAAAAAGAAAAAAAGGAATCCCAGGAATCCGTCCCGGTGTAGCCACGTCTAGTCGGAGAGACCATTTAGAAACTGAAGGTGATGCGGAAACACGGCTGCAGTGTTTCTAATTAGGAAAAGCTATTACTATCTTATTGATTAAATAAACACAAAAATAGTAAAGAAATCGTATCTGACAAAGGCATCAAAGGCAGCGAGCGGGCGCCCGCGGGAACGGACTTTATCTCACATGACGACTCTCCTCCCTAGTTGTCCTTTTTTTAAAATTCTAAAAACCCATTTAAATAAGAGTTAGGTTTTGAACATTGTAATGTATGTGGTTCTTTTCTCATGAAGACCCCCCCCCCCCAGAAGGCATATTCAAGTAGTTTTCAGAAGGTCTCCCACTGGACCTGCCTGCGAGAAGCCGGCAGAAGAGGGTCCGGCTTCTTCAGATCTGGACACTTCGGCTCTCCCGGAAGGTCAGACCTCAGGAGAGGACTTTGTCATATGGAAATGTTTAAGGGTCCAGCTCACAGCCTGTGGAGGCCGCCTTTTATCTTTGCAGGGTTTGAACATGATCCTTTCAAAGCCAGATAACCCAGGAAAGGCCTCGCAGTGAGTGCCCGATGCGCACTCCCAAGCCCCTGATGCAAGTCCCCGTGGAATCAGTTTCTAGAATTCGATAAGAAGGCTTTCCTGTTGTGTTGTACAGGAGCTTCCGTTTCCATGTCCCTGCAAAATAATATGCTCTCATCGTTTTGGTTTTCTTTCTTTCTTTTTTTTTTTAAACCAGTAGAAGCGATTTTAAAATTGGAAAAAAAAAATGTTAGCTATAAAGTCAAGCTTTGAGATTTATTTGAATCTGCACATCTTTTAAGTGTGTTGCAGCATTTGAATTCACCCTGAACACTCCAACTTCTCGGCTGCATTTGAAGATCCCTTGCCTCTGTCTGGTCCCCAAATCTACACACTCTGATTTCTTGGCTGGCTAATTTTAGAAAAACAAACAAACAGTACATTTTACTAGTTTTTCACTAGTGTTTTAAGTGATGAAGACCTTGCGTTTTATACAGATGAGAACAGATACGCGCTGTTGCTGTCAGTGTGGGTTGTTTACTCACCAACCAGTTTGCCAAGAACCCAACCAGCCCTTGACCTCAGCTCGCCAGCAGTCCTGACCGCTGCTTCCCCAACCACCCAGCAGGAAGGACAAGGATTGCCCGGCCCCAATGCCAGGTGTGTCATTTTGGGGCGGTGGGTAAATACAATAGCAATTAATTTAAATAATGAAAGATAAAATTTTAACTTATTAAATTCAATAGACATTAAATCGTCATCACGATGCTTTCACAGTCTCTAAATGTTTTCTTTCAACTTCGGCTCTTAGCTGCTAGTGAACCCAGGGTAAACCACTTGTAGACTAAGACTGCTAAATTGCTGATTTCGAACAAGGTGCCAAGACCATTCATGAGGAAACAAGAGTTTTTACAAAAATGGCGCTGGGACAATTGGATGGCCACATTCAGAAGGATGAAGCTGGAGCCTTATGCCATTCACAAAATTAACTCAAGACGCATCAGTGACCGAAATGTAAGAACTAAAACAATAAAACTCTTAGAAGAACACACAGGGGTACATTTTTGTGACTGTGGATTTGGTGGTGAATTGTAGGTATGGCAGGAAAAGCAAGAGCAAAGTATGAAACAGACACATTGGTCTTCACCAAAATGAAAACATAACAAAACAAAACAAAACAAAAAACCCAAACAAACAAACGAACAAACAAAAAACTTCTATGTCCAAAAGGATGCCATGAAGAAATCGAAAAGACCATGGATAGAATGGGAGAAAATATTCAGTTATGTATCTGATAAGGGGTTGTTGTCTGGAATACAGGAGGAGCTCTTACACTCAAAAATGAAAGGCAAATAATTCAATTTTTAAAAAAATGGACAAAGGATCTGGATACACACTTCCTCAAGGAAGATACACAAATGTGCAGAAGCACATGAGAGGAGGTTCAAGTCATTAGCCACAAGTGAAATGCAGATCAGAAGCCCAATGAGATTGCACTTCCCACCTACCAGGAAGGCCAGAATCCAAAGTTGGATGAAAACGCACAGGGGCGTGAATACAGAAGCGTCAGAGCCGTCATCCTCTGTTGGCGAGAAGGTACAGCGGGCGCAGCCCCATCGGGAGCAGCCTGGTGGCCCCTGCAAAGACGGAACATGGGCTCACTGTAGGACCCAGCAATTCCGCTCCTAGATCTGCTTAAGACCAACAGATACATCTCCACGCAAACCTGGGGCGCAAACGTTCGCAGAAGCAAGCGTCCTGACAGCCAAAAGGTGGAAACAACCCAAATGCACATGGACATACGGCTGCACAAGCAAAGGTGGTCCGTCCACGTGACAGAAGATTCATCCGCCACAAAAGGGAATGAGATGCCGACCTGGGGTACAAGATGGGTGAACCTCAAAAACATGAGGTGAAAGAAGCCAAAAGAAATCCCGCATATTTTAGGACTCCAGTTACAGCAAATGTCCAGAAGAGGCAAATTTACAGAAACTGAGAGAAGAGTGGTTTCTTAGGGCCGGGGCCACGGGGGGAATAAGGGGTTTGGGCTGAAGGGTTTGGGTTTCTTTTGAGGTTCTGATACTCAGTGTGTGACAGTCATCCGTAACAGTAAGTAAATCCAAATCTATCGAGTTGCATATTTCCTGTAGGTTGTGAAAATTATATTTCAATATGGCTATATTAGAAAGGAGTCACAGGTAAAGCCCTCACCCTCCATGTACCACCTGTGACCTCCCCAGGGTCAGAGAAAGCCATGCTCCCACTCCCGAAATGCCCCCCCTCCCGAGGTGGCTGCTGTTAGCACCGAAGGCAAACCCTTCCAGTCCAGGACAGGCAGCATTCTATCGCAAATGTGAGGGCGACCTCCCAGGTCGTGGAGGCGGACGCTGTCCGGGGTCCAGCCCTGCCGATGGCACGATGTGAAGGACCGTCCCTCCTTCCCAGGGGTTCTGCGTGCTGTCCCCTCTGTTCCCTCCCCTATGGGCTTTGCTCCCACAATGCTCAGAAGACCTTTCTCCAGGAAGCTGTGCAGATGAACGCAGAGGAGAATCTCCCCAGAACTGGGGGACACTCCACAGTCCAGTGCACCTTATATCACAGTAGATGGTAGAGGGCACTCTAGGGCACCCGCCCTGAGACATGATTTCCCCCACTCCCAACCTTGCTCACCATCTCACCGTCTACTCACTTTCCCAGACACAACACATCTTTCTTACTCAAGGCAGCTGACATTATGGCTGCCCTGGTGACCCTGTAGAGAGAAACGGTCCCCACAGCCCTGGCCAGGCGCTGATCTGGATTTCAAGTCTATGACCCATCAGCAGTTACATTCAGCATCTAGTCCCCTCCCCAAGCCATGTGACAGGATTTCCTGCTGTTCAGGTCAAGAGGCCCGGAGCTGAGTGGACAGAGTGTCATGGACAATGCCACCGCCCGTGGATGGGTTTCTGGGTGCTGGAGTTTTCCTGCGACGTGGCTTCATGGACAGGCAGGAGACCGTTCTCAAGGGAGATTCGTTCAGGGATTTGGCCACTTTTCCTGGAAGTCTACTCCTGATTCATTCTGCCCCGTCTTTAGAATTATAAAGAATGTGGGATATGCAATCGACATCATAATGATCTATTTAAACGGACCCATAAGCCTAATGAAACCAAAACCTCTTGGCTTCACATAGAAACAAGAAGATTAACATTGTCTATACAAAAATCTTAAAATTTTTGAAAAGAAAAAGAAAACAACGGAGCTGCTGTTTCTGGTTTGTATCAGCCGTGACAGTGCTAGTGGCTTTGGCCATCGAGACCCAGACCCAGTGGCCGGTCTGGGATCTGACACTGGCAGCCTTGAGACCGACAGTCCGGTGCGTGACGGGCGTGACTGCCCAATGTGAGCCCACACAGCCGCTCCTGTTCCACGGGAAGTGAGGTCATCCCACCACCCAAGAGTTTTGGGTCCCCAGATGTCCTCCTCTGTCCCTCCGTGGATGGTCGCCTGTCCCCCAGCTTGTCTTTAGCAAACACGTGTCGGTAGGCACAGGCTGCAATATTGGGGTGAGGCCAGCCACGCTGTTTTTAAAAATTGAGAGTCATGAAACTTTCTTCCTGCCTGGTGGTGTGTGGTCCTTAGCCCTGGGCTTCCCGGCTCCTGCTCTAAAACACAGATCATCTTGGGAAGGAGAAAAAGCGGTAAGGGAGAAAGTGAAGAGCATTCACAAGCCCCTCTTCTGCTACAGGCACTCGTACATGGACCACTTTCCAGGTCTTGTTACGAATCTTTGGATCGTAGTCATATTGCTGTTCTAAAAACAAGCCACCTGACTCTAAAGATGTTTATGGAACTGTGAAAGATTACAAAGAAGTTTACCACATGGGACCAAGAAAGACCTGGCCACCCTGTCTTGTGGTCTGCCGTGTGCGTAGTGGACTCTCACTGTTACTCATACCCTTGTTGTCAGCAAGCTTTTTGATGTCACCAGGATGGATCTTCACCCACCCAATCCATCCAGAACATGAAGCCTTTTCAAGTTCCTGCCAAGGAACTTCAAGTATTGGTATTTTGCTCCTGTGATGTGCATGTACGTGTGTGTGTGTTGCAGAGGTGGGGGCACATTTATAAACTAAAGGTGTCATTAGCTGATCTAACTAATGTCATCAAGCCCACCTGTTTAACTAATATGGACACACAGAGCATCGACAATGAAACATCAGTATCTCTTCAATTGGATGGTTTCACTTCATTGTGTGTTTATCGGTAAGAGATTTGAGATAATATCAATTCAATACTTTTTATTTTATTTTTTATTTTTTGCTACAAAAGGCGGCCCAATAGAGAAGGCAGCTTTTATTGAGCACCTACTGTGTACCAGAACCCGTGGTAGGTGTTTTGATTTTACTGCACACCCCTGCAAGGTCCCTGGACTCCAGATGGTGGGCTGGGCTCAGGGATGGTCAGCCCCTGGCTGTGCAACTGGCCCACTGTGGGGCCTGGGTGTCCATGGTGCACTGCTCTCTCTTCCTTGTCTGCCACACACACCATGGAGACTCTGAGCTCAGAGCTGCATTCACTGAGTCTGACCATGTGCCGACGCCAGCATTAGTCATTTCCCATCCGGAGACTGAGAAGGGGCTGTCTAGGTGGTCGTCGGAGTCCCTATGTCACAGGTAAAGGAACGGGTCCATAAAGATACCTAATGAGGAGCCCCTGGGTGGCTCAGTGGGTTAAGTCTCTGCCTTCGGCTCGGGTCATGATCTCAGGGTCCTGGGATCGAGCCCCGCATCGGGCTCTCTGCTCAGCGCGGAGCCTGCTTCTCCCTCTCTCTCTGCCTGCCTCTCTGCCTACTTGTGATCTCTCTCTGTCAAATAAATACATAAAATCTTTAGAAAAATACTTAATGAGTGGCCCAAGTGGATCCACTGGAGCTCTGAAACCCTTCCTGGTCCGCTGGCTTCACCGCCCCACATCCCTTCAGGCCCTGACAGACTCTGTGAGAAAAGGCTTGACAGGAAACTTCCAAGAGATTAATGTTCTGTAAAGAAGTGTTGAAACACACATCAACAGTGTCCCTTTTAAAGCTTACTTCATTGACGTACGATTTACATGCTATAAAACTCATCCATTTTGAGGGTCCAGGTTAATGGTCTTCAGTAAATGCAACCACCACCAGTCTCGTCTCAGAACTTCTGAGCGACCCCCAAGAAAGCAGGTGTCCTCCTGTAGCTTCTCTGCGTCTTCATCCACAGCCCTAGTCACTTTCCCTGTAGATCTGTCTCCTCCGGGCGTTTCACATAGACGGACTCCTAACGTACACGGGTGACCTCTGTGGCCGTCTTCTCTCCCCCAGCCCAGTGCCCCTCACCGGACCGGCGCGCGCTCCGTTTCACGGCTGACTCGCGTCCCAGGAACAGACGCACCACGTTTTGGTCATTCACTCGCCAGCTGATGAGCGCCTGGGACGCTTCTGCGCTTCCGTGAGCAGCACTCACACTCGAGTCTTTGTGCTGACGCGCGTTTCCGTTTGGGGGTGGGGTTCCTGCTATTGTCTCTCTCTCTCCCTCTCTCTCTCTCTCTAATAGGCTGCATGCCCAGTGCGCAGCCCAGTGCAGGGCTTGAACTCCCCACCCTGAGACCAAGACCTGAGCTAAGATCAAGAGTCAGACACTTGAATGACGGAGCCACCCAGGCACCTCCTCACTATTAACTCTTTCATGCACATATAATATACAAACTTACAAAAGTCTAAATCTTCTTGTTTTCCATTTTGAAGGAAATCATAGTGTTTTGAGAACGTAAACACAGGTATAGATGTTCTTTCTTAACTTGGACTGGGGTGATGAGCTCAGTGTATGAGAATGGATCGACGTTGTCTGAATTCCCCGTTCTCAGCACTACATATTTTCTTTCCTTTTTAGTGTTTTTGGAGAGTCTGATTAAGCCTGTGATTGGTGTAAAAGAACACAGAAGAGAAATCTGTGTTGAGGGAAAGAGCAGGAAGAAAAGCTTATTTCTAAGTCAGCAGGGTTGACTAAGTGACACTTGCTGGATTGGGGGGAAATCCTGCTCCCTCTGTGAGCCCCATTATCTCTCCAACCAGAATAGTGATTGTCACAGTGATCCCCAGGGTCGTGGAGGTGAAGCTCCTACAACCTGGTCTGTCCAGAGAAAATGCCAGATAACGTTTCTCCCAGCGACAACTGCAGGTAGGGGCTCAGATGGGGTCCTGAGCTGAAACCTCTAAAATTACAAGGGACGCGGAGTATCTCAGGCACTAGGTTTCTAAGTGTAAGATTCGAGCACAGAGAAGAGAAACAAGATTTGGGTGAGTGAGATCATTCAGCTGAGTGGAATCCAGGTCTGGAATCTTGGATTCCAGGTCTGGAATCTTGCTGGGTCTGTGCTGTGACCCACCTACAAACTAGACAAACGGATTTGGAAGAGTTTTTTCCTCTCCCCCAGCAGGCACCAGCCTCCAGGCTCTGGGGAGGACACCAGACTGTTGTCCGGTATGGACCCCACCCCAGGTCTGCTCAACTGCTCGACTGTCACAGAGCTTTATTCTGCGGGTTCTAGCCAACGACACAAAACAAGTTAACATGCTGGGAAAAAAGAGACAAGAGTCACATAATTTTCAGAAAAGGACTGTTCACCCAAAAATCTCAAGAGTGGCGGTAAAAACTACTCGTTCTATGAGTTGAGCAAAAATCTGGGTACAGAACAATGGGGGATGGCTCACTGTGCTCCAGCTCGAGCCTGGCCGTGCTCACCACAAGATCCAGTGAGAAAATATGACGGAAAAGGAGTTCCTTCTCTGTAACACAGAATGTAAAGTGTTCCTACGACACTAAGAAGGAGAACGTAACAGAAACACGCAGAATGCCAGACGACAGCGACCTACTCTGGAAATAACCAGACTGGAGAGGAGATGCCAGCCTCCCGGACAAGGTCCAGCACCGTCCCCAACTCCTCTCCCCTGGGGTAATTTATAAGTACTATGTGATTCTGATCAAAATGCTGAGGTTCACCTAAAAGTCGAAATGTATGCTCTGGTGGAGATGTTTTAAAAGAGTACAAAGAGAGATTTTCTACTTGCTGGACGTACGAGCATCAGTCTGAGTCATAACGAAAGCTTCGGCGGGAGAGGCGGGAAGCATGTGGGATGATCCAAGAAAGGTCTCTGTGCAAAGGCAAACCCCACGTCGGCTGGAGTGCGGGACGGGGACTGAAGATGTCCACACGAGTGCAGACAGCACGTCTGTCTCCTTCAGAGTAACATCAGAGACTGCAGCCGTCAGAGACGGACAGAGCAGTTAATTAAAAAGTAAGAAAAATCCTTCAGTATGTAAAACGGTCAACACCATCCACACATTGATGGTCAAACAACAAAATGCACAACGTCATGCCCCTCCGTGGCTGACAAAGGACTTTTATTCCTCCTGTGGAATAATAAGAAAACCTATGATAAAGAAAAACTACATAATAAAAATGGGAAATAATAATCATGTTTTACGAAAGACAGAAATGCATGAGCTTTAAAAATATTCAGATTCACTAGCAATAAGAAAAATAAAACCTAAAACTGTGAGAAGATTTTACCTGCCAGATCGGCTTGGATTCAAAAGAACATCACCGTTCAGTGCTGGCGGGGATGCCGGGCTGGGCGAGAGGTCCTTGACGTCTATCGGACATGGTCATGCGAGGTCTCATGCCTGTGTGAGAACTCATTCTGTTAAGTGTGGAAACAGTAATAATACACCCACTGGGTAAGAAGGGAACATTTTGATCCATACATAGGGACATTTCTTTCCCCACAGAGGTATGCCTCTGCAGTTACAACAGGCACATAATGTCTCAAGTATTACAGTAGTAACACTGCGTGTGCTTTGAAATCTGTTTTCTAAGCTCCTGTGTTTTCAGCATTGACTATACTCCGATAACGTAAGAAATCTTTGAAAACATAGAATGCTTTCGTTCATGAAAAGGTAATTCAATAAGAAGTGATTAATAAACAAATGAATAATTTAAAATAGACTGTGACTGATTGTCTGATCTGTAAATAACCTTTCTGCTTCTGAAAAGAAAAGTTTGAGTCAAATGATAAGTCTAAGAAAAAATCTCGGCACATACAGAAAACGGGGGCAGCTGAGTTTCTACCCCTCTGTGCATCCACAGCAGGACGTAATCATGTTTTGGAATGCTGGCTCACTTTTGCAGGATTTGGGGTATCTAATTGCCCTGAATCATGCTGATCCCCAGAGGCCGAGTTCTTGCAGGAATCCAGCACAGCCGCACAGTCTTCCTCATGGGGCCATGCGCGGGATCTGTGGAACGGATGCGTGGGAACCACTCGCAGCCTCGTGACTCTGTTCGAGTCTGCACAAAACACGCAGCTACCGCACATCAGGCGGCGAGGTGAGCGTGGAGCCCGCCTCTGCAGCCCTTTGAGAAACCGAGCCATCTCACGGACACGAGGAGGCCAACATTCACCCGCATGGAGGATTATTTTAGTTCAGGGGCAAGTCCCGTATAGCCCAGTTTCTGCCAAGCTGCTACGGGCAGCTTGCTCACAATCACTTTAAATGACTATGCTTAAAAAAGAAAAAAAAAAACTTACTAAAATATTTTCTGATATTGTAGCAGTTGATGAGGTCAGGGGGTTTTTTGATGTGTTTTCTTTTAAAGTGAATGGATGCTGTTTTGGCAAGTTTGATATTTCATTCGAAGGGGGTATAATAAGCTGTTTTCTTTGTATTGATTAAAGAAATATGGTGCTTATTTTTTTGTTCGGTTTCCTAGTAGTTGTTCAATAGGGTTAGAGGGCAACGCCATCTGTTTCCTAACAGGACATTTTGTGTAAGATTTGCAAGTCCTACAGGCACCTTTAAGCACGGATAAATATGCAGTCTTGGTTTCAGATGGCTAGTTTTTTACTACCAAAGGATGATTATGTTGTGTGCCTTGAGACATTGGCCATAATATATTTCCTGTCCCTTTATTGCATTTTGGAATCATAAACAATGACTGTTTGGCTCAAAGCCATTTATTCAGCCCAAAAAGACATTATTTGCACAACAAAAATCAATAAAAATGTTACTAGGTCTGGCTGGATACTTTGCTTAACTGTGATATTTGTCTATCACTGATGGCACGCCATCTCTCGCAGGAGACTGGGGCCAAAACACAGCTATTGATCCAGTCAGCGATGATGGATACTGGCATTTGGAAAGGGCTGCTGTAGAGAATCTCGATTAAAAAAATATTTCTAGGTTTTGCCTGGAGCAGAGTCAAGATAACCCGACTGAGGAGATTTTCTCTGTTCTGTTGGGTTTCTCCCTCTTGTGGTGGAGAAGCGCTCCGGACCAAAGTCATTATTGAAAGAATTAAGTCAATCTCTGTTTAGCCAAAGGCTCTGGCATCACATCAAGCTGAGCTGATTTAGACCCCGTCCCCTGTCCTTTTCATCACCGCAAAGCTTGGGGAAAGCATTTTACAGACACCAGGGGTGGGAGGTGTCGGGGAGGCTCCTGTCTGCTTTTTCTCTCTTTCTACGCTATCTGTTGATGCCTAGAAAAATAGGACCGGCTCTTCCCCAAATAATTAACTATGAGCACCACTTTGGAAATGAACAATTCAGTTAAGACGGAAGGCGTTAACTGACACCGAGCCGGCTGAGTGATACAGAAAACATACCAAATGGGCTATAGACAATTTATTGCAGCGAGCTGGAGGGAAAAAAAAAAAAAAGTGATATATTATCCTCCTGTCTCATAAATTTAAAATATGAAATTGTTTTTCATTTTTCACTTGCTATCTCCCCCTCCGGCATAAATCTGATCCGTGGAGCCATGGCGGACGGCGGTGGAAGGTGGGAGATATTTTTTACTCCGTTTCATTTTATTTCATGTATTTGAGTATTGATGCCACACCTTTTCCAAGAAGACTTCGTGGAAGAATGCAGCTATTTGAACAGGGGCCCCGCGCTCACGGCGGCCAAGTTCGGACACCCTGAGCTGCACCCTGCGTGGCGGGCGGCCGTCCCAGCGCTCATGGCTCGGCTGTGCTGCCGGCTCAGAACAGGTTCCCGAGCTGGACTCTGTGCCGCCGCTCGAGTCGTCCCCAGAGGGACCCGTGCAAGAGGGGCTCTGCGGTTCTCTCACTGGCCTGAGAGACGGCTCTTTGTTTCAGCCGTTCTGACTGCCCTGGGCCGCCGGGACGGGTCCGACTGCCCTGGACTGCCGGACGGGTCCCGAGCCGCTGTGCGCTCTCGGTCCACTGTTACTGAAGGGCTGTTTCCCTTCTGCTCTCCAGCCAAAGACACTCCCTGCACGTGTCCATTATTAACCATTGATACGTTTAATCTCCAGAATCTTCCGTGTGGGTTGCAGATGATTAGAAGCCACAATTAAAAGTCAGTGTTGGGACGCCTGGGTGGCTCAGTTGGTTAAGCAGCTGCCTTCGGCTCAGGTCATAATCCCGGCGTGCTGGGATCGAGTCCCACATCAGGCTCCTTGCTTGGCGGGGAGCCTGCTTCTCCCTCTGCCTCTGCCTGTCATTCTGTCTGCCTGTGCTCGCTCTCTCCCCCTTTCTCTCTCTGATAAATAAATAAAATCTTTAAAATTAAAAAAAAAAAAGTCAATGTATATTGCCAGTGTTGGTTCTTCTCCGGTGGGAAACGCGATTGTTGGTTTAGATCCAAGTGTGACTTTTCTGTGGGCAGCTCCCAGGACTGCTTCCCCCACGTGGCTGGCAGCCACGGCGCTGTCTGGACTGTGTGAGTTTACACTAATGATAATTGAGGGTTTTTAGTCTTTTACATCATGTGTGGTTTTCTAGGCTTGTACAGTGGCTATGTTTGTTGGTAGAAAAAGTCTTGTATCACAGTAATTTAGAGAACATTTGAAGGAAGTTAAATGGCTAACAACTACTTAAAACATTGTGTTGACATTTTCTGTTTGCAAAAAGTATATATATGCATCATATATATCAGATACAAGTATATTACATATGCATATGTGACATGTCTGTATGCGTGCGTATGTGCCTGTGTGTACATGTGTATACCTGTGTGCGTGTACACGTGTGTACGTGTGTGTGTACTCCAGCGTGTGTGTGTGTGCGAGGGTCATTTCCTGGCCTCTGTAATTGTCAATGCACTTGCCACAATGTATTCTTAGGAGTCTGTTTCCCACCATGCTGGATCTGTTCCCACTAATGTGCTCAGATGAACAGACCTTTTGAGGCTAGCGTTCCGCCTGTCACGCACTTTAGCAATACCAGCTCCAAAAGCTCTCGGTGGGGCCGCATCCACCTGGCTACTCCTGTGCACCCTGCTGCCCCTTCCCTCAACGTGCATGCTCACCAGTGATTGAAATGTACCCCCTTCATCTAGCGATAGAGGAAAAGCCAGCCGGGCTTTGAACCCAGAGCGGATGCCCTTCACACGCTGAGACAGACCCAGACCCGAGGCTTGTTCCGCATGTAGCAGCTCCTGCCGACTTAATAGGAGAGTAAAGACTATGGCGCGCCTTGTAAATGACAGTGAGCAAATCAATTCTGCCCCAAATAGATTTTTGTCTTATCCTGCTGGCTCTCCTAAAATTTAAATGGGCTTTAAAAACGTCTATTTTGCAAGTTGAGGAATAGGCTGGCTGACGCTTTCTCTCGCTCACGTCACCTTATTTGTGTGGCGGTTTTTTCTTTCTCTTTCTTTCTTTTTTCTTTCCTTCCTTCCTTCCTTCCTTTCTTTCTTTCTTTCTTTCTTTCTTTCTTTCTTTCTTTCTTTCCTTCTTTTTTTTAGCAGTTTCCCATCTGGATTTAGCCTGTTTCTTTTAGTCCCTTTTAGTGGTCGGCTTCGTATTCATGGGATCTTACTTTCCAATCCTGGTAAAATGGGTGAACATCTCTTCCTTACAGAGCTGAGGCCGGGCCGCAGGTCGGACAGGAATGTGCTCGCCTCTGGGAGGGGCTCCAAGAACAAAAGGTGGTGGATGTTGTTGTTTTTAGTCAACTGACAAACCACCCTAATTACAGGACTTTAACACGTATTTGTTGAATGACTGTTGAAGTGAACGTGGGTTTAGCTGAAGTTTAATACTAAATCTAGTTAAGTTAATTGCAGCTAAATTGTCTTTTCAGGGACTAATCCAGCAGCGAGTGAATGGTAAATTATCTCCCTCTGAACAACAAAAGACCACCAGCCAGGAATTATTTTTGGGAAAGCGAGGGCCAGGATAACGTCTGTTTTGCAGTAAATCCACCCACAACTGCGACGGCGTCCTGCTTCCGCAGCAGCCACCCCTCTCGGCCCAGACAGCACCGTTCTGTGCTGCTGTCAGGGGAAAGCAATATTTTGTGGTACCAAAACCACGTGGGCGGGGGGCGGGGGAAGGGGTGAAAAATTCATTTAGCATAGAATTCATTAGCAGACGGAGGGTCTTGGCGAAATAGTGCACTCAGACGGGGCTGGAGCAAGCTGGCGCGAGCAGAGCACGCGGAAGGGATGAGTGAATACTTTTCTTCTCCCAGATCGATTCTATCGATCGCCATTACCGCGGCCAGCCCCGAACAATGAAGTGGTTTCTAATTTCCAGGCTCCAGGTGGAGCCTGCTCTGCCTTCCTCTTTCCAGTTAAGAGCATCATTAAATGTCAGCGCAAACAGCACGTTGAGAGGCCGAGTGTTTTATTAATTCATCGTCAGAATTATCTCCGTGCATTAATATTAATAGCCTCAAATTGGATTTCATTTAAGAGGTGGAATAAACATGCAGATGGTAAAAGCCTGCACAGCCTGAGAGCCCTGGGACGGGCACTCACCTGGAGCCCTGCCGCGGCAGAGCCACGGTCATACCTCCCTGCCCGCCCGGAGCTGCCGGGAGGAGGAGCGGCGCCCGGAAAGGTCCACGGCAGAGCATCGCCCCTGCTCAACCTGGCGCAGGGGCAGGAGCGGGGCCCCACCAGGAGGTCCGGGGTACACGTGGGTGTCCTGGAATACTCTGGCCCCTATTTCTCATTCAGCACTGCAGAATGAGATGCCCCTGCCCACTTCAGAAGCGGCAACTTTGACCTTCCTTGCAGAGCTCTCTCGAGGAAAACAATATGTGAGCCCTCTCTAGTATTCTGCGTGTGGAAGAGCTTCCGAAAGCATGAGGTGGGTCATTTCTGCACAAACAAAACAAAACACAATAAGACTTTTCCGAAGATAACTTCACGCCCAGATGAAGGCGGGAAGCACAGAGGTTGGGGCCTATCGAGGCGAGACTTTCTAGGACAGACAAAATTCTTGGGGTTTTGTTAGAAAATATTTGTTATAATTGAGGCTCAGGAGAACATGCTTTGGGTATTTTATAATTACGTTGGCAGCCAGCTGCAGCGGGTCGCGGGCCACCTCGACAAAGAACCAGGAGCTCGTTGGCAACAGGAAGGGCCCCTCGAGGTCTGGAGCCGCGGCACCTGCACTCGGGGTGCAGATAGCGCGGCCTGCACACCCTCCGAGACCCTGGCCAGCACTTCTTCTCACCTCTTGCGGCTGCTGCTGGTGGCCACAGTCCCTGAGCTCCGAGGTTCAGACTGTACCAGTCCAGCCTCAGCCACCCAGGCCCATGGCGTCCTGCTCCCGGCCTCTGACTTCTTACAAGAACTCCAGCCCTAGGGGATCCCACCTGTCTCAATGACTTCATCTTGACCGTACCTGCAAACACCCTCTTTCCAAATAAGGTCACATTGACAGGTACAGGGAGTTAGGACCCGGCCCTATCTTTTGTGGGCAGGATAGGGTTGTCCTGATCACACCAGGATATTTTAAGGAACATATACGTTTGTGACTCAGTATACCTAGAGCTGCAGGAGTGTGTCATTGCACACCTGGAGGAAGTCCAGGCGCTCAAAGACGGGAGGGAGAGGCAGCTAACGGTGACCTTGCAGGTGCTGAAGGATGGCACCCACTGTGGCCCCAGAAGGACCGGAGCTCAGATCACGTCAGAGGCGGCCCACCTCACGTGCGGTAGCGTGAACAGCACGGCCCTCAGGGGTCACAGTTGAGCTCCCCAGCACACAGATCCCAGCCCTGCCTTGCCAGTGCTCTCGGGAGGCTCCAGACCACCGGGAGTCGCCCACACTGAGAGGGTGGCCCTGGGTGGGGAATGGGTCCTCGGGATGGCTGGAAGGTCCAGAAGATTCTGGGTCCAGGGAGCGATGTGGGGAAATGAAGCAGAGAAGAGAAGTGCTCTCAGGTAGGCTGGCATCTTTCTCATGATTGGAGAAAGCTTTGGCTTGTGCTCAGAGGAACCGGCACTGCTCAGAGTCTTGCCCTCCTTTGGCTGGTGTGGTCTCCGCTCAGGAGCTGTGGGGCTTTCGGCAGTTGGTGCCGCAGACGGTGTGACTCGCTGTGCAATATTCAACGCAGGTCGGTGGTGCTCCTGCAACCCAGGGGTACACAAGGGAAGCACTGCCCGCTCCCTCCCGATGCAGGAGCACCCGCCGTGTCTGCCAGTCCCTCGCTGCAGGCCCAGGAGTCCCTCCGGACGTCCAGTCCAAGCTGAGCCCCTCAGTTCCGGCGCGTTTCAACCTTCCTCCCGCTGTGCCGGTCCGGACGGCCGGATGGGCTCCCGCTCCTCCAGCTGCCGTGTGAAGGAATAAGCGCAGGTTCTCATTCTCCCACCTCCGAACACTGAGATACTTGCGTGTAAAGATTAATTCATTGTATTATAATGCATTCTCCGGATAGAACATTTTAGAATAGACACACATATATTCCCACATAATGGATGATTTCTTTCTTAAATTGTATTTCAAATGAGAAGTTAATGATTTCTGAGGCTGGAAACTGAAACAGAAAGAAATGAACGGAACCTGTAATTAATTTAACCGCACACAAAAGTAGACTTCTGGGGAGGAGAAACACGATGGAAATGCTAACACATTTC
The DNA here is from genome assembly GCF_030435805.1 of Mustela lutreola. NCBI lineage: Eukaryota > Metazoa > Chordata > Mammalia > Carnivora > Mustelidae > Mustela > Mustela lutreola. Next base: position 1,924,128 of record NC_081294.1, read on the forward strand.
TATATATAATTTCTTTCCTAAATGATTCAAAATGATATTGTATTAGGAGGAGGGGTTTTTAAGGGAACCTGTCCCTAATCAAAGTTCCGCAGACACATGGGGCCCGAAGGTCCGGCCTGGGTGATTCAGCGAAAGGATTCCGGCCTCGAGCACAGAGACCTCCCCGGGTCTATGCGCCGTTTCTCGGTTGTCTGATTCGACAAGGAGGACATGACTCGTGAATCCGAGCAGTGTGTCTGCGTCACACCCACGCGACGCGGCAACTGGGGCGCCAGAGCACCGAGGACCGTGCACGGTTTCCATGGCAACAGGGCGGGCCCTGGCTGCCACCCAGAACCTCAGTGGAGATGTGGGGGGCCTTGTGGGCGCAGGCAGTCCCTCGCCGAGGACAGCCCTCCGCGTGTGGGCACAGACCCGGGACTGGGCCTCCACGCAGACCTGCCTGGCGGGGGTCCCGTGACGCCTGGCCATCAAGAATGAGTGACCAAATGGGTCTAAGGCTCTGTCACTTGTGCATCTGGGACCGTCATTTAACCCTCAAGGATTTTTTTGGTCACTGTCATTCTCCATCTATTCTTGTAGCAAAATCTTTTAGATGCAAACTTGTTCCTTTTAGAAAGAAAGGAAGTGAACAGAATCCTATAATTATTTTGACCGTAGACAAAAGTCGACATTTGGGGTGGAGAATGCAGTCCTGTGTGCTCATGGGAAGGCATTTGGGCTTTGAAGCACACACACGTACGTGTGCACACACACACACACACATATCACGCATATATCCATGTACGTGTACACACACACGTGTGAGCATGACTCAAGCTTTTGTTCTCCCCCGGATAATTTTGTCAACATTTCTCACTGTGAGTGACAAAGGAAGTCCTTGCGTAGCTTCTCTGCGGCAGAGCCTCAGCCCTGCCCCGCACTCGGCGGCCCTCCCTGCTGAGGATTCGGGCAACACAGGTGGGGGCAGGTGGGGGCAGGTGGGGGCAGGTGGGGGCAGGGCCTTCTCCTTGCTCCCCTTCTTGTCCTGGAGGGACCTTCTTTTTGGAGACTGCTCAGCATCGCTTCTGCTCCCTCCGCGAGGCCCCGTGTTTCCCGCTCCGGTCCAGCCCGAGGCCCCGTGCGTTCCCGCATGGCTGCTGTCCCGCTCGCGGTCAGGAGAACCAGGATCTGGTCTTCGATTGCACACGTGGACGTATGCTTCCCTTCAAACGCTTGGTCACCTCAGACGATACAGGTGTGTACATCCAGATACCGTCTGAGATGCTGGTGATTTTAATTATTTGTAAGAGATTCCCAGGAGTCAGACCGCTAGACCAAAAAGTATGTTATTTTAATCTTTATAGGAGATTCCAGATTGCTTGTCAAAAGTCAAACAATTCACAACCCCACAAAGAATATATGAGAGTTTTTTTTTTTTTTTTTAATTTTCCTAGCAGTCCTGAATGGCATGAAGATGTATTTTTTTTTAAGTTTTGTTTCCTTTTTCAAGCTATGAGTTATTTAATACATAGTTTTTAAATTTCCAAGTTTTGAGAATTCTTAAAATGCTCATCTGTTTTTGTTTTTGCTTTTCTTTTTGAAGGATTTGGCTTACATGACTCTATTGAGGACCAGCATTTATTGACATTTTCTTAAAGTTGTCTCCGATTCAGACAACTAACTTCTGCAATCGTTTCGTGTTCGGGAAGAGTAAACACACTCTTCTGGGTGTACTCGAACCTCACAATCACGCTCAGACCAGACTTGTTATTAAAAGCAAAAGCGTATCCTTTCTTGTTTGGGGGACACTTTATCTGAGCGAACGAAGCATGTCCAAACCGTCCTCCTTGTGCTTTGGTGAACTGCTGCTTTATTTCAAAGTTTTCTTGTTAGAGGAATGAGTCTCATTGACTTGGGACTCCTTGCTAGATTTCGTGTTTATACATTTAGCTGCATAATAGCAGACCCATTTGTTCTTGCTAATCACTGTTTGCAGGAACCCTATTTTCTCAGAGAGCCTCTTGATTACCATTTCCATGCCAGATTGCGTCTTGATTTGCATTGCGTTTGCTTGTCACTGGAGGTGGGCAGCCCCTGACCAGCTTACAAAGGATGCCCACTTCTGGCAGCCAAGTCCTTGAAGATGGGCTTCCCTGAGTGACGGGCTTTTCCGGAGCAGAACCTGGCAAAAGTGATGGATTGCCGTGTCCGAGACGAGGTTACAGAGTCCCGCTTTCCCAGCATCCCTGGCCTTCACACGTGCTTCCTCTGATGAGGAAGTTGCTGTGCCTTGGGCTACCCAGTGTGGCAAAAGCCAGCCGGCGAGGAACAGAGACCCGCAGTCCAACCACACTCAAGGCACCGACTCCTGCCAACGAATGCGTTTGAATTCCGCCCCAGTCGAGCCTGCAATGAAACCACAGCCCAAGGCAACCTCGTGACGGCGGCGGGAGGTTTGACATCAGAGCTCTCAGGTCAGTCTCACCAGACTCCCGGCCTGGGGGCTGGGACCAGCAATGGTCTGCTGTGGGAGCTGAGTTTTGGGGTGATAACTTACACAGCAATAGGAAATGAAGACACAAAAGAAGAGAGCTGGGAAACCTCTCCAACAATGGGCTCTTTCCTGAAATACCTCAGTTTAACCAATTCCATGTAATGATTGTCATTGTCCTTGGTTATCTTTGAACTCACTGTTGCTGCCTTATTTATGTTGGCAGTTCTCTGTGAAATTAATTCAGGGAAACACACTTTAAATTGCACTGCTCCGATAATGTCTAAACTCAGCACCTGTCCTTACTCGGCCTTCTTACTCCTCATGTTAGAAGCATCTTAAGCAGTAGCTGTCTGAGTCAGTTATGGTCTCATTATGACTCAAAGATTCCTTGTATTTAAAGATCGGTTTTCTTGATTTCTGAATTTGTCATAGTTGTTTAAACCCTGCGTTTTGCTTTCGGAGGCTGGTTGTTTGCCATGCCTGAGTGCGTCCCCAAGGAGTATGTTCTTGGTGACAATCCGAATTTGCTGTTCCATATGTTTGACAATGTCTACAAACACTGTCATTCTTTTGTTTTCAAATGTTAAAGCCTTATCTTATTTGGTAAATGGTCCTAGGTTTAAAACATATATATATTTTTTTCTTTTACTTTTACTTGCATTTGCTATATGCAGAATTTACTCTCAGGCCATAAGTTTTCTTTGGTTTCTTTTGGGCTCTTTGTCTCTTGTGCAACCCATTCTTCTGGTGTAGGAGGACTCTGATCGTTTCCCATCAGGATCATCTCCACATGGCAGGGAGAGCTCAGATCTGGCTGAATCTGACCACAAGCTGTTAAGTGCCATGTCTTGCAGGCTTTGTTCACCCGGATGTGCTCAAGACCCAGAGAATCTACATCGAAACCCTTAAGCTCTGCATTAGTCTCTGCAATATGTGCAGTAAAAGTGCAGCGTTTTGGGGCCACAGACCCACGGTTTGGCCTGGGCCCATCTCCCAGCCCCACCATTGCAGTGAGAGTGGTGCACACTGTTTCCGCAAAGTGACATCTTTCGGATCCTAGCTGGCCTTTCGGGTGGGCAGACCCTTGATGGCCTGGGCACTTTCCCCTGTGTTCCCCACGTGAACATGAAGGTTGACCTCTTGATTGGCCTGGTTTTGTAGGGTTTTCTGTGTCAAGTGAATAACAAACCATTTTCAGAGTTCACCTAAGGCTGCTTCAAAGTGTTTTTTTGCTTCAAAGCTATAAGTATTTTCATGTATCAAATCAGGGAGTCTGAAGCCAAATTAACTCTTGTTCATTCTTAAACCATTCAGTTTTCAGTGTTTTGTTTTTTAATGATTCTCCTGTTTTCTTTTTTCTGCAGCATTCTAAAATTTCATCAGGGTACGCCTTTAGAAGTAAGTCGACCTCTTAGAATTTATGATGCTTACCCTTGGGTGTCTGTGTGTTTGCATGACAGAGCACAGGACAGGGGTTTTAACCTGAAATATTTAAATTAAAGAATTTCTGGGGAATTTCCTTCTTCTGACTGATGTTGTAACACGAATTCTTTGGTCTCCTCCCGTGGAGCGCTCCTGAGCACACCCCATAATGGTGCCCGTACCGCAGGTCTCCCAGAGGCTCTGAGGGACATTCACCGCGCGGCTCCCGGAGCACGACCCTGATTCACGTCCACTCTCGTATTTTGTTTGTTCAATTCAATGTATTGAGAACGCCTGAGTTTTCGGTTTTGTTTCGTTTCTAGGTCTCCTCTTCTTTGTATGAGATTTCCTTTGTAATCTCTCTTAAGATATCTGTTTGAATAATTTTAAAGACTTTTTCTGCTTGTTTTATTCTGTTCTCTGGGGATTGGGTTCTGCCGTTATTTAGATTAAAGATGTAAAGATTTTATTGTGTTAGTTTTTCTAAGTGTTTGCAGGCGTGGGGGTTGTTTACTTCTGTTTACACTGAGGACAGTTTTCCCCACAAAGCAGCTGACTTCCCAGACGGCATCTTTTCTCTCTCAGTGTCCTGCGTTATGGTGTTTATTTTTACTCTCAACTTGGAGTCCCTCTGCAATCAGTGTCATCTTTGCAGGAAGTCTGTCTTGCATTTTGGACTGTGACTTCTCACTCTCAAGTTCCCCGAGGGCGTTGGTCCTTCACGGGGAGAGCGCTCTGTTGGCTTGTAGCTTTGTCTCAGGACCTCCAGGATTTCTTCCGGTGCTGGTTATGTTTATACAATTTGGCTGAAAGGACACGTACTCAGAGTTCCTTCTTAAGTCTCTCTCTCCATGAACAAACACAGTCCTATTGGTAAGACACCATGGGCTATTGAGAAAAATAATCATTATTATTGCCAATAGTTAATTCTCCTCTTCAAAGTTTCCTGGAAGATCTGGAATCGCATCACATTTATCTGGATACGCTTAGCTCCTGTCTCCAGGCAACGTCTCTACGTTGGTCAAACAGACTGATCACAACCAAATCCACTTCTTGTTATCGAAAATCTGAGTATTCTTGACAGTCTTATTTAATCATATATATTGTATTAATTAGAATTATCGTGTATTGAGTATTTATGATTAATTAGAAAGCAGCTTTACCTGTCCATTATCCACTCTGTATAGAAAACCCTTCTGATCTGAGGTAAGAACGCGCTGTGCCTAGGATTCCTCCAGGCCTTCCGCATCTTCTCCGGATCCAGCTGCTGTGGGAACAGAGGCTCCTTTGGGGATGGAAGCACGACAACCCCCCTGCCCTCCTCTGAGAGTGCACCTAGAGCGGGGCAGAAGGCAAGTCTGAAGACGGGTGAGAAGCGCTTTTCATTTAGGTTCCCACCAAACCAGACACCACAGGGCAGTGGCCACAGAGTCGGGCAACAATGAGGGGGCGGACATCTCCTCCATCATGTCCTTCTGTGTCCTCGGGGAAACGTGCGTGGAGGTGATCAGGTCTCAGCTGTAAGGGGCCCGAGCCCCAGCCTCACTGACGTTGAGCCCGGGTGGGCCGACCCAATCCCACAAGGCTGAACGTCATTCAGGGGCCTGAGGTGGCTTCCGTGGTGGGCCGTGTGCGTTCTTCATGGAGGAGTCTGTGTGCTCAGGGCATGGACTCTGGAGGACCAAGGCCCGGGGCATCTGACCTGGAAATTGAATCTGCGCTGGCCATACGGACGTCAGCCACGGGCTAAGAAAATAATAGGATGAATTCTGAAATACTGAAAAGAAGTTAAAAAACAAATAAAAATTTTTAAAAAAAGACAATAATAGGATGCGAACTAATAAAATCTCACGCAGTTCTCCATCCCAACTTCTCGGATAAGCTGCAAACACATTCCACAAAATGCAAATGGCGTGAGCCTGTGCAACAGGGCCACCCCCACTGAGGCTCTAGGCCAGCTGAGAGACACACTTGGAACCCACAGGACTGCCAGGCACCGTCATGGGAAAACAGACTAATGAAGGGATAATGAATACAGAAATTCACATTCATCGTGTAGGAAGTGTGTAATCTAAGGGAGCAGCTATACCTAGAAAAATTAAAAATTGATCCTAATCATTGAAACTTTAAAGAACTGAAAGTACATATAGCAACTAACAAAGCAGGAAAATAGCTCAACTTCCACTTATGAGAAGTGACTAAAAGGCACCGGGTGATTTCCCATGGACGTTCTACCCGCGCGCAGACGAGAGTCTGTCCCCAAAGTTTCAGTGCGGTTTGCATGATAATCGCTAAGGACGCGGAGACAACCACTTGCTTTTTGACAAGGTAAGGAAGTGCCTTTAGCAATCTCCCAGAGTAAACGCAGATAATGCAGGTCGCGTATGTTTGTCAATGCAGGCACTATGTGTGTATTACAAAACTATTCTAAACCATAGATTTCTTAATCAAAATTACAATTCTAATGTAGTTAAGGTTTTCTAAGACTTTTTTTTTTTAAAGAAGAGTTTCAAATTCCCAGCAAGACTGAGCAGAAGGTGTAGCCCCTGTGCCTGCCCCCGTCCCCTCCCCCACCACCCACACGCCCTCCGGAGCGGTCCGTTTGTTACGGTTGACGAGTCTGCGTGGACGCGTCAGCCCCACCCAAAGTCCCTGGTTGACCCGAGGACCTGACCTTGCTGCTGTACAGTGGCCGGGCTCGGACAGACGCGTGAGGGCATGGACCCGCCCGCACAGCGCCCGAGAGGGTCGGTGCCCCGAACACCCCCTGCCATCCGCCTGCTCACCCTCCTCCCTCAGCGCCCACGCGTCCCACCGTCTTCTCATTCGTCCTTTCCGGAACGCCGCGTGCACGGTGGCCGTGGTCTAGGAACATGGACGCCAGCTTCCTCCCTGCCTTTCCGGGCTTCCTGGACAACATCCCCCATCTGGAAGGACCCCACCTACCCACTCACCTACTGAGAGTTGGTCTCTCCAAGTTTTAGCCGTTAGGAGTGCAGCTGCTACAAGCATCCACGTGCAGGTTTTTCTGTTGACACAAGCTTCAGCTCCTTTGGGTAAATGTCAAAGAGTGATTTTTGGGTCATATGGTGAGAGCACGTTTACTTGTCTAAGAAAGCACAGACGGTCTTTCAGAGAGGCTGTTGTATTAGTTTTGAAAATAAAATTTCTTTGAGGGTGGAGAGCGTAATTTTAAGTTTCATCATTTCTGATACATTTTTCCAAGTTCCAACACCTTTTCCAGCTTGTTAGTTTCCAACTGTTGACAAGTTTCTTCTAGGGGAGGGGACGGGAAAACACCATCCCGGACCTGCGTGCCCCGCGGGCGCTTGGGGAGGGGACGGGAAAGCACCATCCCGGACCTGCGTGCCCCGCCGGCGCTTGGTCAACAGGCTGGAAAGACGATCTTCCTTTCCGCAGAGGCGACGAACAAATAAAAGTAAATACGTGCACACAAACACACACGCACAAACATACACATGCACACAGACACACACACACACGGGGTGAACGGCAGGGGCCCTTCCACAGCGCAGAAATACAGATGCTAACATCTGGAAGTCTGGATGGCGAAGACGGTCCGTCTCCTAGGGCTCTGTGATAACTCAGCACAAGCCAGGCAGCCTGAAACTGAACTTCACCCCCAGTTCTGGAGGCCAGGAGTGCGGCGTGGAGATGCCGGCCGGACGGCCCCGACCGAAGGCTCCGCAGGTGCCTGGCCAGGAGTGCAGCATGGAGATGCCGGCCGGACGGCCCCGACCGAAGGCTCCGCAGGTGCCTGGCCAGGAGTGCGGCGTGGAGATGCCGGCAGGACGGCCCCGACCGAAGGCTCCGCGGGCGCCTCCTTCTTCGTCTCTTCTCCCTCCTGGTGGCTCCGTTGCCGCTGGGCTTGTGGCTGCATCACTTCACTCTGTCCCCTGCGGGCATCTGCGCTCCCGTTGGCCGTCAGGGACACGGACCATTGCATTTAAAGCCCTCCTAGAGGTGCAAGACCTCGGCTTACCATAATCACATCTGCAGAGACCTTCTTTGCACATGAGGTCACATCAAGGTCCGGGTGAGCACGCATGTTGGAGAAGTGCAGCTCAACGCACTGCAGGGCCACAAGCCCAGGGAGACAGAGGAGCAGTGGACGGGAAGGGAAAGGCCGGGCAGAGGGAGCAGAGGTGCAGAGACAGGACGGCCGACCTTGGGCACAAAGTGATTCAGTCCAGCCCAGGCCCCTCCGAAACGTGCACCAAGGACTGAATTCATTACATGGGTATCACACACTCTCGTGTTTCAAAACGTTTTTAGAAGTATGAGTCAACAGGAGAGGTGATTACTGGTCCCAGAAATAATCGTTTAATTTGGAGCTGCACATACATCATGGCTTGTGAATGGTATTTAATGTGCACTTTCTTTCTTTCTTTCTTTCTTTCTTTCTTTCTTTCTTTCTTTTTTACATTTCCTTGACTTCCTTATACTTTTAAATTATTGCATTAAAACACTTCATGCGTTTGCGGTAAAACTGTTAATTCTCAGATTCTCGCCACGTACTCTTCGTCAGAACGCTTTCAGATTATTCTGTCCCGTTCACGCTTCCCCGACTCTGGTCACAGTGACTCCCAGTGGCCCCGTGTTGTTAACGGGACCGAGCACGCTTGCCGCAGGCGGATGAACGTGGGGACCGCTGAGCGGAAAGCCACGCGAGCCCAAGACCGATGAATCCAGAGCACGGCTGGGCGTCTGGCCCTGAGTCCGGTGTTCTCGGTCCGGCCCTTTACCGTCTGCCCCGCCCTTGGAGTCCCTCCTGCACATCCGGCTGATGAACCCCGTTTGTCTCGACATCCCGAGTCACTACTACAAAACCAGAGAGCGTTGCAAAGAAGTGAAGCTTCCGGGAGAGTTCAGGGTCCGTCTGGAGCCTCTCTGGGGCTGTTCCCCATCGCACTCAGCTGCTAGGATTTTGTCCCCGGCCCTAGTTCGTGTCTGTCCCGGGGCTGGGAGGGCGTCGCAGGCTCCTGGAGGCTCGGGGCAGAGAGGCCCAGCTCCCGTCATGCTCTCCCTGGAGAGGCACGTGGGATGAGACCACACAGCGCGGCTGGCCTCGCCTGTCTCTGCAGGTCCACCTGCTGCCAGCCAGTCCTCCTGTGGGGTCGTCACCTCCTCCTGTAGGGGACAAAGCTGCCTCCACTTCCCAGGAGCTTCAGAAAGCTCTGGCACCAGGGTTGGGTGGTGCCGCCGGGGAGACACGGCCACAGCCCGGGTCTGTGCTCCCGAGCCACCTGCCGCGAGCCGTCACAGAGCCCGAGGTCGGCATCTCCGGCCGTCCCGGTGCTGCGCGGCTCACCACGGAGGTGCCCAGGCCGAACCCAGAGGGCAGTCGGCTGTGCGGACCTTCCATAAACCGGTAACGAGAGCCCCCATGCTTCCATCCCTGTCAGGCATTTTTAAAGGGAAACTGCTATTTGCTGACCCTAACTTAAAATGTCAATGCTACTTCAAGTACGGTGGGAAAAAGACACAATTATTCACCAAAACTTAAAGAATTCAAGTAACTTCTATTCGGAATCTCTGGTTTGTTCACTAAAATACCAAAGAGCACCACACTTCAGACTCTAATGTTTTTTGACTCTTCTTTCTAGCAGGACTGTACTTAACAAATGCGTAAGCGAGAAAATGTCAGTACAAGAGCGTTTTCCCTGAAAGAAAAACCAAGTAAGCAGTGCAGACCCGCAGATGTACACTGATGCGGAGCTCAGCCCGCGACCTCCTACGTGGGTTTGTGCGGGGGGGGGGGGCTGTGCACGTGGACTTACGTCACGGAGCAGGAAGGAAACGCGTCATGCATAGCCCTCCTTTTGCTACATAAAAGATTATCTTAAATACTAGGTTTCTGAACGACAGAGCAAAGCTTGTCTCCAGATGCTCTAGTCGATAGATCTGAATTGGAACTTTAGTACAAAAAAAAAAAAAAAAAAATCTGTCCAAGCGTCTACTTAAAACAAGGAACAAGATATTCTAGTCCAAACATACAGTTTTTAGGAACACAGTATTTTTAGACAGTCAGTTTTCTTATTTCAAGGCTTCCCTGAGATGTGCTAAGTTGAAGCCTGAGTTGAAGATCAGAAAAGAAAAAGGAAAGGAAAGGGAAGAAACAAGTCCCTCGGAGCAGCGCCGGTCCCTCACCTACAGCTGATCTGCTAATTTCTCTGGGGGGGCGGGCGTGGGTTCTGCCATGGGAACCCCCAGGACACCATCACACACCGCGGCTGGTTCCCTGCGGGAGAGGCCGGGGGGATTGCAATGTGAAATCATTTACTTTCTGAGTCAGGTTAATTAAAACTCTCAAGTCTGTGCCCATTCGAGCTAAATAATGTAATTAAAAAGACATTTTGTTTTTCACCTGTTCATTATAGCATTTACGGTAACAAATGTTTTCCCTGAGATTATACACTGGTTTCCGTTTCTAGTCTTCCGGTTCATGATCTTCCACTCCCAACTTTCCTACCAATTCCCTTCGGGTTGGAAGTTGGAAGTGGATCCCACGCTGGGGTTTTGGGAAGTAGCCGTTGCGGGCACACGACTAACGGGCAGTGGGGCGGGTCAGTTAGCCACTGAGCGCCCCAGGCCTGCGCCCGGATGGGGCGTCCGACCGTGACCCCAAGCCCTGCTCTCTTTCTGCCTCATCTGCTCAGGATGAACAAGAGGCATCACAAGAAGGTAGATCATGGTCTGTCATCCTCTTGTTAAGGAAAAGCGTGGCTGGGGTTGGTGAGCTGCATGGTACCAGGGAGTGCTGGCGCCGACCGTCGGGTGACCCAGCTCTCCGCGTGCGGGTGGCCAGACTCCCCACTGCGACCGCCGTTCTGTTGAGAGTCGGAGTCGACAACCATCCCAGATGGGCGCGTGGGTCTTTCTCTATATATTAAATCTAAAAAACAAGTTCATACAAAGTTCACAGAAAAAGGTGAATTTGTCATTCCGAACGACAACCGTACGGGAAAAGACAATGGAGAGCGAACGGATCGGAGCCGCTTCAGTGTCTGCGAGCCACGGCGATACACTGCCAGGACGTTTTTATGGAGTTTCTCAACCTCTGGCCTTTGGAGAGGGGAGATCAATAAGATATTAAGAAAATCATGAATTAATGCTTCATAGAGTGTAGACATCAGTAAGAGCTCTGCGGTTTCGGGGACTGGCCACAGCAGGAGGTGGGCGGCCCGGCGAGGGTCTCCACCTGCGGCAGCGGAGGCTTCCCGGGGGCCCCGCGAGCGCCCAGATCTTGGAATGTTCTGTGGGACGTTGTGAAGACATCTCTAGGGGAGGAACACGAGAAGGCTGTGCGCTTGGGAGGTCGCTCTCCCTAGGGGGGGTGGGTGGTGTTTCCAGGGCTCTCTAGTGGACCCACAAGCACGCTGTGCTGTGGCTCGGAGATGTGTCCATGCACGATGGAAACACGTCCTCCGGCCTCGGCTAACGAGTGTACAGAAACACAGGAGGCGCAGGGCACCCGTCCTCCGTCCGGCTCTCCATCTCCGGCGCCGAGGGCATGCCCAGCTGCGGTGGGCCCTGGGTTTGCAGGTGCAGGCCGCCGCGCAGATCTGGAGACGGGGTCCATGCCGTGGACTCGGACCTTGACTTTCAGGGACACACGTCACCGAGTGCTCGTGGCTGACCACGCCCTTTGCCCCCTCAGCTCCACGGACCGAACTGCAGGAGGCCACGTTCCCGCCGGTCCCTCCTGAGCAGCTGAGTTCCGACTGCTTGGCACGCCCAGTGTCGGGGGTGCGGTCCCCTGTCTCTTCGCTCAGGCCTGGGTCCACGTGTCCCTGAAAAAGCGTCGGACCCCCACCCTCCTCCCGGGATGTTCCCTACAACAGGCTTCTGTGGGGAACTCGCGCGTCTGCTGCTCCCTCCCACCCAGGAGTGTAGGCTGCGGGGGCAGGGCTCCCTGCCGGCCAAGCGCACCCCACTCCCAGAGCAGCGCTGGGCGTCCTGGGCACAGAGCGAGGGGATCAGGACACCTCAAGCATCCACGGGGGTTCCTGGCAGAGTCTGTCTTCTTGCACAGGCTCCTTGTTCTCCCGATGGCTCCTTGAGCAGGAAGGGACTGTGGACGCCTCGGGTTCCGTTTGAGGACACTGAGGCAGGAGGGCTTCATGGCCTGGCCCAGGTCTGGCGGATCCCACGGCAGCACTGGTATTTGACTTGGGAGTTTGAGCTCCTAAACCGTCTCGATGCCCAGCCTGCTCGCGCAGAGGGACCGAGTGTGGGTGTTGGCCTTCTGGTGTGGGCAGGCGTCCATAATGCGTTCCTGCCCAGTGTTCTCATGGTCAGACTGGGCGCAGCCTCCATGACTTCGTGGGGTCAAGCACGCTGGGGCTTGGGGTGTCTGTGGGCTACATAGACGGTCAGAAGTCACCCAGCCCAGCTGTACCCGCTCCCCCACATCCTCCCCCTAAAGGGGAGCCCGGCCCCAGTGCTGTTTCCCCGCACAGAGGAACTCGCCTCCCTGGGCAGAACTGGGACCGACGGTCACCCAGCTGCCCATGCCCAGCTGTCCCGGTCTCTGTGTACTCTCCTCAGCTGATGTCGTGACTGGAGTCTCCAGGGGCAGCTAAGGTGGGTTTAGCCCCATCACGGAGGAGGAGACTGGCTGGAGGGGGCCGGGGGCAGGAGACAGCCCATCTCTCTGTGTGGTCAGCAGGAGAAAGAACCCCGGATTCCTCGGGCGGTCAGGACCCAATGCAGATGTCAGGGAGACACGACCGTGTTCACGCATGTACTCGGGACACTGGGACACTGGCCGTGGCCTCCCCTCCTCCGAGCCCCAGCTGGACTGTGCGCAGGCACAGGGACTGCGAACCAGCGCTGTCCTCAGCAAGGGGCGCTGGGGCCGGAGGTCGGCAGGGAGGGAGGCTGCCCGTTTCAGCCTTGTGAGTTTTGTACCACGTGCACGTCGCCTACCCAGAACTTGTTTTTTGCTTCATTTAAAATAACCACAAAAAAGGCCACTAGGCTTCTAAGTATGTGACCCAGGAATTCGTATTTAACATCTTCTCCAGCCATTCCGCTGCCCAGCTAGCAGCGGGAGGGAAGGGTGTGCGTTCAACGGAGAAGGAGGGTTCAGGGCCCTATAGGGTTAGCCGTGGGGTCTGTGGGGCCCCGAGAGCCACGCGGGGCAGAGAGGAGCAGAGACGTGCGGCAAGAAGCAACTCTGCCTGCATCTGAGGGGCGAGTTTGGACAGACCACGTGTGAGCCACTGGGCGTCCCCGAGCCTGGAATCCTGCTGCTGAGACCTCGCGGTGCTCTGGAGATTGGCCCCACCCGGCGGGAAGGGGCTTCTCCCTGCCTGGGGGCTTGTAGGGCGGCACGGCCACTGCCCATCACCGCCTGACCTGTGGTGTTGGGAGAAAACCTAGAACAGTCATCAAACCCTGGGAAACAATGATAGGTTTATCAGGTGAACTGTCAGAACTAGGAAGAGCTCAGAAGTTTTCCATATGCAGAACTCGACAGCACGTCTTTGAACCAGCGATGGTCATCAGGAAGTACAAATTGTTCATAAAAGTCACAGAAGCCACAAAGTATCGGCAGTTAATTTTACCAGGAACACACGATACCTCTATGAAGAAGCCTTTGAAACCCTAGCGTGGACGTAGGACCCGATCCGAGCGAACCGGAGAGAGGCCCGTGCTCTTAGCTGGGGTGGCTTTAAAGACGTCAACTCCCTCAAACTGAATCTACAGCATTCGTGACATCCTAGTCCACAGACAGAGGCTGCCCTCCCGGACGCGAAGAAACACACAGCCACAGTAGCGAACAGAGTCGGTCTTGCCATAAAACCAGGCGCAGGGAACAGTGGAAGCGAGCGGAGACCTTGTAGCTACGAGGACTGAGGACCGGAAGAAGGTCCTCGGATCGCTAGAGAAAGGATCTGTGGCTCAGCAGGTGCTGTCGGGAAGAGAGACACGAGACACAGAGCTAGTCCTTTTCCTCACACCACAGACGGGGGTGGACGCGGGCAAAAGACCTGCATCGTGGAATGCACGGCTGTTCCGTTACTAGGAAATGTGGGAGCCATGCGGGGATGTGGGGGTGAAGCAGGGCTCCTGGACCAACTCTCCGAAGGCGGGGGCGTCAGAGGCAGAAGGTGACGGGAGCGCACCGATGCGCCAGCAGGACACGGTCAGGCGGAGGCGGGGGGCGCAGGAGCTGGGGGCCGGAAGGAGGGAAGCACAGCTGTGCTCTGTCTTCGTACTTGCCGAGGATCCTGCGTTAGCAGCTCAGAAATGGGTCAACCCAAGTGATGAGTCGAGTGGGAAAACGTCTGGGAAGAGCCCATCACAAGGCCATCAATTTACTGAAGTCGGTGTGCGGTGTCGGACCGCGCCGGCTTCAGATTCCCATTCACGTGGCTCAGAATGATCTTCCCTACAATTCACTGGGATCATAATTGACGAGATTCAATTATTCTTGAACACGTGAGTTATAATGGCTAAAAGGATATGTTCTTTTTTATTCGTGGGAATATATATTTTTAATTGTCTTTCAGAAAGTCATTAGGAAGGGACAATTGAGTAACGATGAAGTTTTCTTTTAACAATGTAATTAAACATACGCTTTTGTATGGGATTTCAGGGTTCTTCTGCAGTTAAGGCCGGGGCCGTGTTGATGGCTCCCCCCGCCACACCTCAGAGGTTTGTTCAAGGAGCAGCACGCCCCAATGTGAGCCAGAACTTCATGGCCTCTTGACCTGGTGTAGGAAAGGGATTCAAAATGATGCATCATAAAATGAAGGACTCCTGCTTCAAGCAGAGCACAGAATGGAATTTGATGACACAAGTCAGCCGGAGTCACACCACGGCCCTGGTGTTCGAGAGGTAGTTGACGTGAGGGTCCAAGGCTCGTGCGGCACACGCCTGTGGCCCACGACGGAGTCCAGGGGACAGCACGGGTCCTGGTGTCTACAGGCAGCGGGATGGGCTCCAACCCGGGCTCCTCCGCATCCTGCCGAATGACCCCGAGAGAAGCGCGGCGTCCACAGCATGGAAGTTAGGTGAGATCTGTGGGGGCCGCGCTCACACCAGCGGAGAGACCAGACTTATCACTGCCGTTCAGGTGCAAACAGAGGTAAAGACAAGCCATTCCGGATCCATCCGCAGAGACGGGATAAACACATGCGAAATCAAACTCCACAAGACTGGGACGGGCGTCCTGATGGGGCAGCGGCAGGTGCTGTGCAACCCGTGGGACAGATGTGCCTCTGCTGAGCACATACGCGAGAGCACGTCCGCCTGCACTCGGGGCCAGCAGACGCTCTCCCCTACAGACGTGCGGGGACGTGTCCACTTGTAAGCCAGCTTCTGCAGGCGTCCATAGGGAGCTCGCAGGCTCTGCTCGCAGGCCTGTCTCCTGCACAGCACTTCAGCGGACATACGGGTAAGTCCATCTCCAGAAGCCAGCCATGGCTCAGCAGACGACCGTGCGTGGCTTCCGTGGGCTCTCCGCTCGTGGGCAGATGAGAGGGCAGGAACAGGACGCTGGACCAGCCCCTCGGCCACGCCTCTCTCTCTGTCCAGTGTCAGCGGCGTATCTTTAGACCGCGGGACTTCCTCAGGGGGGCAACACCAGCACAGTCAACAGGAGGCGGGGTCTGCTGCCAGGTAAGGGACAGGCGCAGCCCTAACCGTGGCGTTGCTGTGTCATTCTCACTCAGCTTGGTGCTCAGTCCTGTGTCTCTCTCCTCCCAGGCCTGACGCCACGCTTCGCCTCCGATCTTGTGTCCCGATGGCCCTGTGTTCTTCCCGTGACCCCGAGCAGGCCGGTCCTTGGCCCTCCATCAGCGTTACCAGGGGGCTGCCGCCAAACTGCAGACTTGCGATGCTCGGCCACCAGTTACCGTTGGAGATCAGCTGCCGAGTGTTGATATTCCAATCTTGTAAATCGTAGGACTAGAGTTCTACCGGATCACACGTGTTCAGAGGTGCTGGTCGGCCTTCTTGTTAGTGACCCGTGGCCGTGTGCTTCAAGTTTCAGAAGTGCCTTCTGTGCTCTGCACCCCATGCGCTCACACACTATCCCACGTCCCAACCATGCACGCAGCTGTTGGTGTGAACAGGCGGTCCACACTGCGGGTGCGGACGCTCGGGTGGAGACCACTAGTCCCGGGCTTGACACCCACCGTGGGGCCGCAGAGGATGAGGGGTCACTTGGCTCTAGAGTCTGCCCTGGGGCCCTGGCTCTGCTGGGCTGTTGTTGTCGGTCGCTTGTTGCCCGCTCCCGGGGAGAAGACTGTGCTTCCCGGCCCGAACTGCTGTGGCCGATGGAACGTCAGGCGGGAGGACACCTGGCCCTTCCGGCAGCGGCTTTCCCTGCGAACGCATGGTGTTCTTCCCCTCCATCTCCAGGATGGCGGGGGCTGCGCCTTCAGCCTGGACCCTGGAAGGAAGGAGGGACATGGAGCAGAGCTGCAGCTGAGACAGAAAGAAACCGTGTGACACTGTCCCTGCTGCCCGAGCTGCTGGGTCGCCTGGCACTGGGGCACAGCATGAGGGAGCTGAGGGACGCCCCCTCGTGTGAACAAAGTGGCGAGAGAAGCCCCATCCTTAACCATTGGCTCCCCTCTTAGAAGTCCTTCTTGCACATACTTCCACGCTTACCTTGGTGCAGGGCCCTGCAGGTGAAGGTTTTTATGCTACCATCTTGAAAATAATCCCTGATAACTAGTTGAGCACTTCTACATGCTTCACAGACCATTTGTTTAAGACGAGTTCAATGACAGTGTGACTACGACCGACACACTTACTAGTAATAGCGGGGACTCCTCTGGAACTGAGATCTGAGCCCAAGCACGAGGGATCTGGAGTTCAGACTCAAACCTCCACACCCTTCACCCGGCGGTGCTGGTAACATTCTGTAAAAAATGCATGAAATTATTGGGAACAGTGGGAGTGAGGTTGAACATGGACTCATTAACTCCCCTCTAAAGGGAGCCCTGGGTAGAGGTCTGTAAGCATGTTCTGCCGCAGAAGGAGAGCGGAAGAATCTGGTGACACAGGAAACAGTTACCTTGAACCTGGTTGCTGCCTCTGGACCCTCTAACATGTTGCTTCTCCTGCTGCAGGAGGAGAAGCACAGCCAAGTCCTGCAGCTGTAAATCGTGATCCTTCGTTTCCACATTGTCTCTTCTGCTCCCCTCTTTGGAAGGACATCTGGAAGGAACCTCAGCCAGGAGAACATCTGCCTGTGCCCTCACCAACACCTGCCTGAGTGCAGTGGCTTAGAACAAAATGACATCAGGGAGTTGACAGCGCTGACACCCAAAAGCCACACAGAATGTGTGGTACAGTTTTTTGTTTGTTTTCTTTATTTTAAGGAAAAAAAAATACACAATTTTCCCGATGATGAAGTGGTTTATTTTGTATTTTATTACTATAGTAAAAAAGATGGTCAATAGAATTATGATAATTAAAATGGTTGATGGAAATCTTAACTTTGTATGTTTTTATTCAGAGCAATAGGTCATTTTTGAAATTTGTACCACTGAACTTTTCATGTGTGCTATCTTTGTGCTCATTAAATGTACTTTTATAGGCATAAAAATATATTCAACACACAATTCCAACTAGTAGATAATTTATTATTTCTGTTTGTATTTTAACCTGTAGCAATGAAATAGATTCTATAAAGCATTATTGCATTTTTGTCTTTAAAATTTACGGTAAATGATAAATAGAAAAACTCCAATGTCATTAGGTATACAAATGTTCTTCCTAGCAAAAAATTGATTTTATTTCTAGTGTAGGAAAATCTAATTTCTGTGACAGATTGAAAGTGGGGCTGTAGGAAGACCAGGTGAGCTGAGAACACGTGTTCCAGAAGTGGCAATTCTATTTGATTATCATTTCCCACCCACAGTTCCAGAACCTGGAAAAGTCGAACAGAAGCCACATCACCAAAGCTTCCTTATCTGCCTGAATGTTGACATGAAGCCCGATTGCTGGCTGTGAGTCACTTTGCTCTAGGGAGGTGGCTGTCCTGGGACTCTGGGTACTTGTGGTTGGGTCCTTCCACCAGAGCAATTTAATTACAAGTCAGTGACCATGAAGATAAACAAAGCAGCCAAGAAAACTCAGATGCAACATACCCACAGTGACCTCCACCTGAGCTGAGAGCCAGCCTCTTCTGGAGAAAGGCTCAATCATGGTATTTGTGGGAAACCTTCTCTCTGGATGTCCAGGCTTCAGCCCCTCATCTGGTTGTTTGTCTGGAGCAACCTTGGCTTTGGAAGAACTGACTATTGGAAATAGAGTTAATGCTGTAGGTCAGAAGAGAGTTGTGCTTGTTTAGGTGGGCTCCACCCAGTGAAAACTGTAGCCATGACTCAGTGTTCCAAGGTCAGGAGAACGTGAACTAGTTTTTAGAGAAGCATTTTGCAAGAAACCGAAGCATGAGAGTGTCAATGGTCTGGTTCTTTAAGCATCCACAGTGCTGTGTGGACTGTGGCCAACAATAGCAACGACCTGGCTGCAGAAGTCCGCTCATCTCCCACACTCTCGGTCCTCACGCACCATTCCTTCACCTCTGGGAGCAGCTGGTTAGGAAGGACGCTGTGCAGCTGACAGATGTGGAGACTGCTGCACAGACACGCTGTCGGACTCGTCAGAGTGCCCACTGGCAAAGGTCAAAGCAGGAACCACTCATCCTCTGCTGGCGCATCCCTCCTCCTCTGCCCCCAGTGCATGTGTGTTGTGTGAACTTGAGCGAGCTTTGGGCAAATGTGTGCAAGCCAGGGTGAGTATACAGGCAAGTGTTATAATCAAATTTGCAGTTTAGAAATCTCTCCCAGCACACAGTAAGAATAGAAAATCTGCCTTCCTGACCTTGCTGGAAAGGTTTCTATGGAGGGTTAAGAATTGGTGTTGAAGGCAGTCTAAGCAAAACTTAAAGTATGATCCCCCTGACTAAACACCACTCCCCTCCATCAAAACCCATGAGAAGAAAAATAAAGGAAAAATAATTTTTTAAAAAGAGAAATGCTATTTTCAATTAAACAGAGGAATTTCCACAACTAACAAAAACAAACCAGGACGACAATGTGCCAAGTCCCGTAAAATTGTGCCAAATCCTCAAAAATGATACATATGTAACAACCATGCCAAAGATGTTTTTTAAGTGCAATGAGATCTAGGGCCGTGGTTGGACCACAGAAGAGCAAACCCAATTCAATACCAAGTAATGTCAGGGGAGAAGAAGCTGAAGGGAAAATTATGCTGACCAGCATTTCCATCATCTCCAACTTGGCTCCCTGGCAGAGGAACTGACTCTGGGGGTGGGTGGTAGGAGTGAAGCCAGACAAGGAGGCAGCAAGAGCTGCTGGCATGGAGAACTTGGATGGGGGAACTTCTGCAAATTACATGGTGTGCATTCCCCAAATAAAATAATTATCAGATTTCTCAAAATGTGCTTGAGACCCCTGTTAAGCCCTGTTTAAAGGTAAATACTTTTCCAAGTAATTTTCAAGTGTCCCCCACTAACCTCTTCTTAACAAAGATCTGGCACCAGAAAAATGAATAATAATCACAAAGGAACCAAAAAGAGATCTGACCTAAAGATTCAGGAAACAAAAGAAGAAAAGTAATATAAGTAAAAAAGTAAATGAACAACAACAACACCAAAATGAAAAAGGTATCCAAGAGTTCAGACACCTGGTTCACCATAATCTCAAAAATACTGCAGACAATATCAGCTATCAGAAAATAAACTAAAAAAAAAAAATAAATATAAATGTTCAAAAGAGAAACTGTACAATCATAGAAGGAATAGTGCATTTTAAGAGTTCTGGAAATACATTTAAGATGGGGGAGAAAAGACGTCTATAGAAATTAAAGTTATATTATAAACAAAGCAAGAAAGAAAAACTAGAATAAATACAATTAAAAACCAAAGGTTATGGTAAACGTCTTTAGGAAAACATATTGTATTCAATGTAGTGGATCTCTTTCATTAATCCTGGCCACCCACTTATTGAATTTCTTCCTATGTTTGGTAAATATCTTATTTTTTTCAGATTACTTACCTATATTCCTTTGCACATAAGACAATGGTGTGTCACTTGGGCTCTGCCAATAAGACTACAGAAGACTGGATAAAGTAGAAGAAAGTACTGGTGAATCCAAAGACAGGTTATTAGAATGTGTCCAAACAGAAAAAGAGTGAGAGAGAAATGGAGAGGGAGAAATGGAGAGAGTATAGACATATGCACATAAGCTACGGTGAGACCGTCTCACATGAGTAGGGATGGCGTCTAGAAGTAAAAGGAGAAATAATAGGCAGAAGAAATACAGGAAGAGATAATTACTGAGCATTTCCCAAAATATGTAAAAATAAACAAGATCTCACTGATCCTAGAAGCTCATTGAACTTAAAGCAACAAAACGCAAAGCAATTCAGCAAGATAGATATACACCTAGGCATATTACAATCAAGTTCCTTAAAAAATTAAAATATCTATCTATCTATCTATAGATAGATAGATATAGATCAATCTATCTATAGATATGTATCTATAGATTTCTATATATATATCTGAAAGGAAACAAAGACAAGAAGAACGAGAGAAGTTGCATCCAAAGGAGCAAAAACTAGACTTACAGATGACTTTTGAAAGGAAATTATGGAAGCCAGAAGACAATAGATAATTAAAGAGTCCCCGGGGAAATCTATCAGTCTAGAATTTATTACCAGCAAACTTGCACTATAATAATTATTACAGAATGCTCTTCAGGCTATGTAATATAACTTTAGGAAGGACCAAAGAGCACCTGAAAAGGTATATATAATAAATATAAACATATAGGATAATGTTGCCTATGTAAAACAAAACCAAATAGCTGTAATTTGAAGTGTTTGTAATATATATACCTGTAAAATACATTACAAAAATTACATAAAATGTAGGACAGAGTTAATGAACTGTTGTAAGATTTTTTCCCCAAAGTTTAGATAATAGCCATCCTATTTATTTAAGGTAAAGTATAAGTCAAAGATGCACATAATATTTTTGCGGTAGCTACAAAAAGAATGTTCAAAATCCATAACCAAATAGTAAATAAAAAATACAAAATCAATTAAAAAAATTAAGCTGAGAAACACAAAGAAAAATAAAAGATTAGAAATAAACTGAACAAACTGAAAATAAATATCCAGACAGTTGACTTAAATCCAAATATGTAAGTAATGAGACTAAATGTAAATGGATTAAATGTTCCACTTAAATTGCAGAGTTTTCATGCTGTGTGAAAATATAACATTAAACTGTATACTCTTTGCCAGAGGTGTACTCAATATAAAGGCAAAGAATGTATCATTACAGTGTCTATAAACATGAAAAAGACAATAAACAATTTTGTCAATCTATTTGAAATGATCATTTCTTGGGATTGATGCATTCCTGGAAAAATACATGATATCAGAACTGACAGAAGAATAAACTTTATATATGTCAACAATATTGAGTCAAAAAGTAAGAATCTGCTCATTAACAAACTTCAGATTCAAAGAGCTTCACTGGTGAATTCGTTCATATATTTAAGGAAGTGATAAAAATGACTTACCTGGGAGCCTGGGTGGCTCAGTGGGTTAAAGCCTCTGCCTTCGGCTCAGGTCATGATCCCAGGGTCCTGGGATCGAGCCCTGCATCGGGCTCTCTGCTCAGCAGGGAACCTGCTTCCTTTCCTCTCTCTCTGCTTGCCTCTCTGTCTACTTGTGATCTCTGCCTGTCAAATAAATAAATAAATAATCTTAAAAAAAAAAAAAAGAAGAAGAATGACCTACCCTAACCCTTTTAGAAAATTGAGAAAATAAAAATAATTCTAAACTCACTTTATGAAACTGGCATAATCCTGAGATAGAAATTTGGCGAGAACATTATGGACAAAGAAAATTACAGACCAATGTCTTTTAGAAACGTAGAAACAAACAGCTTGAGTACAATCCTAATGAACAGAAACATTATTAGGTCTGATGTGTGATGCCTCCAAAACAGGATTATTGGAGGAGTGCACACAGACTTCCAACCCTGGAAACTAACCCATGTGACTCACACGGTAACAGAAGAGAAGTGGGAAACCACCAGATCATAGATTATATTCACTGAAAAAAAATGGCTAATGGAATTCCATATCTGCTCATAAGAAAAACCATAAGCAAAGTAGAAATAGAAGGAGTCTTAAAATAATATTAATTAACAATTTGAAAGGAAGCTATAGGCAACACTGCACTTAATCATGAAATATTGAACACTTCCTCCCTGAGGTTGAAAAGAGCCTGAGAAAGTCTATTCATACCACATCTGCTCAATAGTCTGTTAGAAGTCCAAACAAATAAGGCAAGAAAAAGAAATGGAAGTTACAAAAATTGAAAAGATTACTTGTGGGTGCTCTCATTTTATTTATAGAAAAGCCAAGAGAACCTACAAACCAGTAAAATTAATATGAATTTAATAAGGTCACTGATTTCAAAATCAAAATAAAAATAATAGTGTTTCATGTACAAACAATAAACAATCAGAAAACAATTTTTCAATAACATGCAGGTATCAGCAAACTTTTTCTTTTTTGAAGGACCAGATAGCAAATAACCTAGGCTTTGCCAGCCACATGCAATCACTATTGCATATAATTTCTTTCTCTCTTTTTTATTTTCTTAATGATCTTTTAAAAACATAAGAACTATTCTTAGCTAAGAGTCACACAAAAATAGATTAATGGCTCAGTCTGGCCCATGGGCCTCCGTTTGCTGGCCCTGACCACAGCAAGAGAATATGAGATAAACAGGAGTAAATCTGAGGGACGCTACACATGACCTCACCCTTCAACTAGAAAACAGCTGAGAGAAAGTAAAGAAAACACAAATAATGAAAAATAGACCATAGTTCAACAGGGATTGTCTTTTTAAGTAGTTGTTCTATGAGAATGTCATTTCTGTGTAAAAGAAAGTGAAGAACTTTTTAAAAAAATATTTTATTTTATTTATTTGCCAGAGCAAGAGAGAGAGAAGCAGGGAGAGGGGCAGAGGGGGAAGCAGGCTCTCCGCTGAGCAGGGAGTCTGATGCTGGACTCAATCCCAGGACCCTGGGATCATGACATGGGCCGAAGGCAGATGCTTAACCGACTGAGCTGCCCAGGCGTCCTGAAAGTGAACAACTCCTGTTCAAGGTGAAGAGAATGAAAAAGATAAGCCAGAAACTGGGAAGAGATATTGGCATTAAATGTCTCTGACAAAGAATGCACACCCAGGACATGCAAGAGAGCCTCCAAATCAAGAAGAAAGAATAAACATCCAAAAAAAGGTTAAAACTTACACCAAAATGCCAGTAAGCATTTATTCTCCATCACTAATCGTCAGGGACATGCAAATTAAATCCATCACCAGATACCGTCACATACCCACTCTAAGGGAAGACCGAGAAAGACGGGCGGATGCCGAGACGATGGAAGTTCTTCTCTGCTGGTTTTGGTGTGTGAGTTTGTACAACCATTTTTAGATCTGTTTGGCGGTACTTGCCGTAGCTAAATATGCTTCTACAGTATGACCCAACAATTCCATCCCTAAGTTTTAGTCTAAGAGAAATTAGCCTATTTGTGCTTGAAGAAAGAAAGGAAAAAAAAAACAAAACCAAAACAAAAAAAAAAACACGTTCATAGAAGATGTATTTATAAGGATCCAAAAGATAAACCAGGAAAGTAGATAAAACTGTTGAGTCATAGACTATAACACTATACAACAATAAAATGAGTCAAGCGATGATTTGTCCAACTACATGCGTGACTCCCTCAAACCTTACGCCGAACAAGAAAAGCCAGACACAAGAAGTGCCTGCCATGTGGTCCTACGCACGAGGAGTCGGAGAAGAGGCGAGTTAATCTCCTGAAGTGAAAGCCAGATGGAGGCTACTTTGGGGCAGAGCAGGAGCGAATGGTCCCGAGCATGCTCTGTTATCGATCTGGACCGTGGCCACAGGGTGTGGGCGACGCCGCCAGCTCCACAGCTCGTTCAGGGCAGGCTTCCAGTCAGCACCCTTCACACCGACGCTGTGGGTGTTACTCTTCGAAAGAAAACATGAAACAAAGGAGGTGCTATTTTACAAAGTTTGGCTATGGAGAGCAGAGTTGCTGTGGAGGAAAACACAAGTTTATTTGATTTCGCTGTTGCTTTTAAGAAGAAGCACGATTGTGTTTCTCGGCTGAGGTGCTGCAAAGGTTGGAGACAAGGAAACAGCCCCCAGGTGTAGACGCTCCCCTGGGGACAAGCCAGGGGAGTGGACTGCCGCGGAGACTATCCAGCGTCCAGGGCGAGGAGGAGGAGAGGGAGGCAGAAGATACACACGGAGATAAGGAATGGGGAGTTGAAAGAACCCACTCCTGACAGCTGAGTTCTCTCCCTTCAGGTCGTGGCGGGATCAGGACGGGGCCAGGGAGGCCCCTGCAGACCGCGGTGTAGCCCTTACTGTGTAAGCTTCTCCGGTAAGTCGGGGCGAAGAGAACACAGATCACGAGCTCGATCGGCGCTCAGAGACGTCACAGGGATGCGGGGGGGTTACAGGCACTGGAGTGGGATCGGATGCAGCTGGTCCAAAGGGAAGGATCTCAGCATGAACCCTGGAGGGTGGCCGTCACATCGTGCCCGTAGGGCAGAGCCCGGCTAGTCTGGGTTGATATGAGGGAGCGTTTCAGGAAGGAGAACCGCCCAGCTGACCCGGAGGGAGATGATAAACACCTGTTTTTAAGCTAATAAAGTTTTGAATCATTTGCTGTACAACAATTAATGTGCACACTTCATAAAACACAACAATGCTCTGATTCTCAGAACACTGGAAAACAATCTCTGTACTAACACTGCTTTTTTAGTAGATAGGTTTTGGAAGATGGTGTCTATCGGACTTGGAACTCAAATGGATCAGGATATTGGACGCCAGGGACACCCGGGTGGCTCCGTTGTTAGCGGCTGACTCCTGATTTTGGCTTAGGTCAGGATCTCAGGGGCATCAGGTGGAGCTGTGCGCTGGGCTCCATATTCAGCAGTGGGTTTGCTTGGGAAGCAATTGAGAATCAACAGATACGGAAGAATCTTCTTCCCTCTCCGTTTCTGCCGATAATCAGGGCATACATTCCCTAGTGCAGTAGTCTTCCTCTGCCACACCCGGACGGAGAGAGCGGTGCCGTCCTCTGGGGCCAGCGGGTCAGCATGGAGAAGAGACTCCAGAAACACATCCCCCCCCCCAAGATTTTATTTATTTATTTGACAGAGAGAGAGAGAGAGTGCATAAGCAGGGGGAGCAGCAGGCAGAGGGAGGGGGAGAAGCAGGCTCCCCGCTGAGCAGAGAGCCTGATGCGGGGCTCAATTCCAGGACCCTGAGATCATGACCTGAGCCGAAGGCAGAGGCTTCACCGACTGAGCCACCCAGACGCCTGCAGAAACGCATCTTACTAAAATAACCGAACCTTCCATTTGTTTCCAATATACTTGTTGGTCTCCTGCGCACACTTTACCATCCCTTGAAGCCCACACTCCTTCCTCTGTTAAAATCACGTACACGCCTGAACCTAACGACCTCTTCCTCTTCCTCAAATTTCACTTTCCTGCAAACTTCTATGCAGGTAAAATACTAATACTAAATTGGTATTGCATTTTCCTAGTAATCCGTCTTTTGTCAATTAAATTCACTGGCCCTCGTCGCAGAACCTAAGAGGTAGAGGAAAATAAAATATTCTACCCTGACGGTGACATGGATCTCTTTTCTTTCTTCCTGTATGTTTCAGGATGTTTTGACTTTTCATAATAAGCCTGAGTTACTTTTACTGTCTGAAAGAAAGAGAAACTCCGCTAACCCAGTGAATACACAGTATGACATCACGTTGCCGTTGTGGAATCATACCTGGTTCTCCTGCTCATCCCCAGGTCTCGGTTCCTCTTTGCATAGCTTCCGATTGCAGGGAAGGACCACAGAGAGACGCGTGGGGAAAGACTATCAGACCCGCTACAGGAAACAGAAGTCCACAGACCCACGTGGCAAGCAGGAACGGGCTTTTTGATGAAGCGGTCTAATTCTCATTAAAATATGCAGCGTGGCAGACCAGCTTTGAAGATTTTTCTCTCTTTAAATTTGTTTCAGTACCAGACAGAAAATAAGATAAAATGCCTTCATTGCTTCTGAGCATTGATGTCTACGCGGTGTTTCAAATTTAAAGTTTTCTTTTTAACTTTACAGTGAAAAATCAAAAAATCAGTAAATGGGTTTGGAGACAGCAGGAAGTGTGTAAGAATCACAGAACGTCTTGCTGGAGTCTATATTATTTCATTATCTAAATCAGTGGGTAATGATTTCTTATATATCAAAGCTGATAATTATTTTTAGGGATATGAGCCACGGAAGGGAAGTAGGAGTTTGTGGACGGTGTAGGTAATAGAGCCAGGGTTTCTGCAGAAAAGTGGAGGAATTTGCCCAAAGAGCAATTATGTAAATAAAATGCGCCTGGGGCTAGAATAATGTGACTGTCACCCACTGAAGAAATGGCCCCGGGCTCAGGCCTGTAAGTATTCACAGAGGGAGGCAGACCCAGTGGGGGCAGAAAAAAAAAAAAACAAAAAACACCTTGTTTTTCACTTATTTCCCTCCTGATTAGGGACTGTTGGGATGCGGGTCTTTTCTGTCTGCCCTTATCCGCCCGGGAGGTGCTCCGGAGAGCAGGGGTTCATGAGAGCCGCCGCCCTCACCTGCAGGCCCCAACGAGCCCCACCTTCGGTGGCGTCCCACGGCCAGGCTCCTCCCATACAAAAAACAAACCCCGAAACACCCAGGCCTCTGGTTCTCTGTGAAGGAGAGAGCCGTCTCCACGGGAGAAAACTTCGGACTGTATGAGGCATCACGTTTTAAAAAATTAATATGGCACCGTTGTCCTTTGGTTTTAACAAGCAAAGACATTATTTTAAAATTATATTTACTACCAACCTTTTTTTTTTTTTTAAAGAAAGTATATTGTACCTTCAAAACCTACAGGAAGGAGATGATTCTGGGCAATACTTAAGCGTTCTGAAAAATTCATGGAGATGCCATTATCGCTATTATTTCACAATTTTCCTGACCGGGCGGAAGCGCTGCAGCCGGTGCAGTGCCCTAAGGCCCGGCCGTGGCTGGCCCTTCCCTTCGCCGTCCTGCTTCCCGCGCTGCTGTCCTGACCCCCATGCCTGCCCCGGGGCCTCCCCTTTCCGCCTGGCCCGCCTCCCAGACCTGGCCTCACCCCTGCCACTCTGCCCTGTCCCCTGAGCTGAGCTCTGGGCGGCCTGGGCGACCCGGCATGCGAGTGACAGCGCAGAGAATGGGACACGCGCCCGTGTCGGTCTCATGCGCTCTGCACCCCCGGAGGGCTCCTTGTCCTCCGTGCCCCTGAACAAGGAGGTGCTTGTGTTGGCCCCTTTTACAGAGGAGGAAGCAGGGGCCACAGGAGATTCGGGAAGCAGCGGGGGTCAGAGCACCCGACTGTGGACGGTCCGCGAGGCGAGGACTGTTGTCCTCCCGAGGCAGGGCCTATAGGGAAAGGGCGTCATGACAGCTGAGGCCGGGAGACTCGGCCGGCTCTTCCCAAGTCCACGGGGACAGGTCGGGGCCCACGTTCGGCGGCGGCGTTTCCAGGTTGTTCACGGTGTTGGCAGACGGCGGCTGGGTCTGGTGAGCTGCTCCGTGTGTGTGGCCCACTTCGCGACCTTAGGCACAGCGCACGGCGAATCCTCGGTGCTCGGGATGTACCCCTGCCCGTGCCGGGCGAGTGCGATCTACAGAACCCCGACCACAGGGGTCAGACGTAACCCTGGAGCACGGCGGACACTGTGGCTGACAAAAATAGTTAAACTACTTAAACAGAGGAGATGGGGCCAGAGAAGACTTTCTGTGTCTCCCCTCCCCTCCCCAAGCCCCCACCCGGCCCCTGCTCCAGTCCTGCCTGGCTGGGCCACCCTCCCCCATTCTCCTGGCCTAGAGACTTAAGACAGGGCTACTGGGAGCCGAGGCTGAGGCCCTCCCAGCTACACAGCGGGTTGTGTGGGCAGAGGGCACACATGAGGCCAAGTCCTGGGAAAAAGATGGGCTTTTCGAGTCCCCTGGAGCAGGTCCTTTTTGGACAACCCCACATCAGGGATGTCGGAACAAGAGAAGACCCCCACGGGCAGACCACCTGTCCAGGACACTGCGCTGTGTGTCCTTGGAGGCAACGGTGCTCATTACTTTGAGGACACAGGCGTATACATTCTGCCGTTTACATTCTTCTGGCTTCCCTTTCTTCTGGGCCAAGGCCATGGGGAAGAAAGCCAGGAGCCCCTGCTTTCCGGAATCTTCCAGTCTAGAGCAGGGGTTGGAAGTCCCAGTGCAGGATGATGGAGCACGGAGAGCGACGTCTGGGGAAGACGAAGGGGTGACCTTGGGTGACCTTGCACCCCACACGGAGGGAGGCAGGGCAGTGTGCCAAGTGGGAGCTGGAGTTGGAAGGGCATAGCAGCAAGCCTGGGATGGCAGAACGGGGGCCCCTGCCTCCCGCCCCCTGGAGCGCGGGTCTCACGAAGGAAGGAAGCCCCAGCCCACCAGCTTCCTCCCTGATGGCTGTCACCACAACCACCCACGGGGCCGCCGCGTCCAGAGAGAGAAGTGGTTGCTGCAGGAAAGCTCGTACATGAAGACCAACAGGAAGAAAGTGAGAGAGGAAAGCATCGATTAAGGAGTTTTTTCCACGAAATCGTCATTTCTTGATTTCGGAGTGCAGGTAGCAGAGCAGGCTGACCCTCTCCCTGTCTCCTCCCAGGTCCCCCCGAGCCAGCCAGCAACGGGTGCGACACTCGGGTGTCTGGGACACGGGCTTCTGTGCCTCTGGCACGTGGTGTGGGGCGGGCTGTGCTCACGGACCCTGATGGCTGCGACCGCAGTAGCTTTGGAGAAGGTCCCTCGCCTTGTGGAAAGGTGGACATCAGGTCAGCCGCTGCTGGCCCAGAGTAAGGCAGCTCCATGCTGTCTTGTACCTGCATGATGCTGGGTTGTCACAGTGTACGCCGTGTGTGTGCACATGTGTGCATGGGTACAAGTGATTGTGTGTGTGCGGGCTTGGAGATAAGGGTCTGTGCGCCGTTCGTGTGCATGCATGGCCGTGTGTGCGTGTTGTGTATGTAAGTGTGTGCGTGTTGCGTATGTGGTGGTTGCATGTAAGTGCAGTGTGTGTCGTGTGCGTTGTGTCAGCGCGAGGGTGAGTGTTGTGTGTATGTGTGCCCTCTGTGGGTCGTGGGCAGATGTGAGTGTGTGTGTGTTGGGTGTCGTACGTGTGTATGAGTGTGTGTGCGTAAGTGTGTTTCTCCCTTCTTGTTCTCGGCCTCTCGTCACGGCAGGAACACTGCTGAGGGGAACCGCAGGACGGCCCAAGGGAAGACCCAAAATGAGGCGTAACGAGACGATGGAGTCCAAGCACACCTACGGTTAGCTCAGCTAAAGAAAATGAAGATTATTTTTAGGGAAGAAAACCATGTTTCATGGTTAGGAATGTAGACTCTGGCATGAGACTTGCTGGCCTTGAACCCAGCCCAGGGCCTTCAGGCTCTGGCCCCGGACCGGAGGTGGATGTGGGGGTGCATGTCCCGCTCCCCGGCCTCCGTCCCCTTCTGGAGGAGGCTGTGCTGGGAGCGCATCAGTGACATTCAGAGGAGGTCAGGCGGTGAGGATGCAGTCTGCGTGGAGGGAGGCCCTGGAGGCAGGTGCCCGCCGGGGACACAGGAGAGGACAGGATGTACGCGGTGGCCGCGGAGCTCCTTGGCGTGGGGCGCTGCGTCCCCGGCAGCCTGCGGGTGCCTGGGGCGCCCGTCCCGCAGCCACACTCCGTGAGGAGTGAGATTCCTTCTTCCCTGTTCTCATCCCGGTTCCCGAGTGGCTGCTGTTCTTGGGGGACGATCAACACTGAAGCACGACCCTGCCGCCCGCTTTACGGAAATCTTGTTTCTTGGTCTTTATGTCTTCCTTTATAAGAAAATGTGACAATGTATCTATGTGACGGGTCATATATTATACCACACGTACTTTATGTAATAATTTAACTTAACAATTTAATAAATTATTTAATAAATTCTATTTAATAAAATGCATATTTTATTGTATTGTTATTAATTGCGTATGATGATGAATATGTTTCATTTATTTTAGAGAACCTTGGAGGAGCTGTTCATGTCCCTCCAAACCCTTGGACGGTGACGAAGACGTGCATCCTCAAGAACTGCTTTATTCTGACCAGGAGCCGAAGGTCCCTGGGGGTGGGGGGTGCCAGAGGCCACCGAGGCTGTGTGTTGGACGATGGGACCCAACGTCCCAGTGAGGTGCGTGCGGGGCTGGGCTGCAGGTGGGAATGATGTCCGCAGAGCTGGGAGGTGTCCAGTGAGGACCTTCTTCTTGTGGGGAAAGTTCTGGGCAGACGTCTGAACCCCATGAGCCAGGGCCTGGGCGTCACACCACATGGAAAGGGGACCCTTTAGGGCCGCGGGAGGGGGCGAGGGCGAAGGCTGGCCGTGTGCAGGACTCTCTGGGGCTGGTGCTCCTACCCATACCCGTGCCGAGGAGCTGCAGCCCCGCAGCCCAGGGCATGTCGGGCTCCAGGCGGCCGTTCTGCCTTGTCCGGTCGGGGCCCTGGGTTCAGAGTGTAGTACGTGCCCAGGCCTGTGTGAAATCTGTAGGAATGGCTGGCGGTGACCCCATGAACTCAAGGGCATCCGAATGGAAAAATTCCAACAAGAGTGGAGTAGGCCCAGCCGCAGCGATCACAGAACATGAGATTTAGAACACCCTTCCAGGTCTCAGCTTCCAGAAGCTTCTTTTTTCTCGTTTTGTTCCTGAATCCGAACGTAGGACATATTCCCTCTACCCTTCTTCTGCCCCCAGCGATGAGCTGCGAGGCCACAGGGAGAAGAGGCGACGCGAAAATGCGGGTGGGACGCTGTGACACGCACACCTGCTGGCCTGGGTGTCACACACACCTGCTGACCTGGGTGTCACGCACACCTGCTGACCCGGGTCTCACGCACACCTGCTGGCCCGGGTCTCGCGCACACCTGCTGGCCCGGGTCTCACGCACACCTGCTGGCCCGGGTCTCGCGCACACCTGCTGGCCCGGGTGTCACGCACACCTGCTGGCCCGGGTCTCGCGCACACCTGCTGGCCCGGGTCTCACGCACACCTGCTGGCCCGGGTGTCACACACACCTGCTGGCCCGGGTCTCACGCACACCTGCTGGCCTGGGTCTCACGCACACCTGCTGACCTGGGTTTCATGCACACCTGCTGGCCCGGGTCTCACGCACACCTGCTGGCCTGGGTTTCACGCACACCTGCTGGCCTGGGTGTCACACACACCTGCTGGCCCGGGTCTCACGCACACCTGCTGGCCCGGGTCTCATGCACACCTGCTGGCCTGGGTCTCGCGCACACCTGCTGGCCTGGGTCTGGGAGCAGCGGCGGCGCAGCCACGGCGACGTCCGGTGAAGCCGTGACGCGGGGAGTGTCTCGCAGGGTGGGCTGCGGTCCACGCTCACCTGGGCTTCTGCTGACGGGGAGCAGACCGCAAGGGCAGGGCCACAACCAGGGAGGTGGGCTTTAGGGAGGAGCGGGCTCACGCAGTGTCCTCCTTGGGAACCGAAGCACCTTGAGCTGAGTCTCAGACCACGGCTTTGAAGGAACATGTCACCCTGGCTTTTTAGGCAGCAAAATAAAGACGTGCTCCCTCCCCAGACCCGCGCACCTCACGATGGCAGCAGGAGCCCGTGGCCAGGGAGGTTTCTGAGAGGGGCGTTTAGAACATCCACTGTGCGTTACATTTCTTGTGGCCAAGAAGTCCTTTGTGAGAGGGGATTAGGTCTGTCTTGTGGGCGCCTGGGCGGCTCACCTGCTTGAACGTCTGCCTTCAGCTCAGGTCACGATCTCGGGGTCCTGGGATCGAGACCAGCATCAGGCCCCCTGCTCAGTGGGAGGCCTGCTTCTCCCTCCATCCTGTTCCTGTTCTCTCGCTCTCTCTCGCTCTCTTATGGACATGGTCTCTTGCAAATAGATAACATCTTAAAAAAAGAAAAAAAAAAAAAGGTCTGTCTTGTTGATAATTGGGAACACATTTACCTGCTGGGGCTGCCACGGCAAACTCCCACAGGGTCCCGCGGCTGGAAGTCCAAGAGCCACGTGGGCAGGGGTGGTGTGTCCTGAGGTCTCTCTCTCCGGGCACATAGACCACCACCTTCTCCCGCATCCTCATGTGGCTGTCCTGCGCGTGTCTGCGTCGGAGGTCGTCTTCTTACAAGGACCCCAGTCCTACGCAGTTGGTGCTGACCCATGGGACCTCTTCTTATTTGTTTTTGCTTTTTAAATATTTTATTTATTTATTTGAGAGAGAGAGAGAGAGAGAGAGCGTGAGAAGGGAGACGGTCAGAGGGAGAAGCAGACTCCCCGTGGAGCTGGGAGCCCGATGCAGGACTCGATCCTGAGACTCCATGATCATGACCTGAGCTGAAGGCAGTTGCTTAACCAACTGAGCCACCCACGCACCCCCCATGGGACCTTCTTTTAATTTCACTACCTATTTAAGGATTTTATGTTCAAATACAACCACATTATAAGGGACTGGGTCTCGGGACGTTAATGCGGGAGTCCGTGCAGTCTGTACTGGAGCCGATGAGCTCGCGGGAGCACGAGTTCACGTCTCATTGAGGTGTGGGGACGGGGGCACGTGCCTGCGCCTAGGGGACCCTATACATGTTTGCATAAGTTATCCAAGGGATGGTACTCGGCCAGCAACTGATGGGATTTTCTTGCCTCTTCCAATTATTTTATTGTACTTTTGTCACGCTGCAGTCGTACTAGCTTCGTCTCCTCCACGTGTTCTTGTCGGTCCCCTTTTTGTGTTTTTTTCCACATTAAACCCTAAGAACAAAAGTTCAATAAAACATTTCCGATATTTACCGAAGGTAGAGGCCCGGCTGGTTCGTTTCCGATTCTTGGAACCCTCTCGTCTCTGGTCCCTTTACCTCGTTAAGCAAGTATTTTCCTGGGTTGTAATCAAGTGAAGCGTCCGCACACAGACTTTTCTCTCCACGGCTGCGTTAACTGCTCCTTTCCAGCACCGTCGTAAGCGCGGGGGCACTAACTCATAAAATTAATTCCCTTTCCGTGGGATTGTCAGAAATGAGGATTGTTCTGACCCCTATTTGAACTCATGAGCTGGAATGAAGTTGTTCACTGAGCTGGAGAAGACAAAGTGGGCTTCCAAGAGATTCATCAGCTCCGTCAGCCCTCGGAAGAGGCCTGGAAACGCCCGTCACACTGACCCTGAACAGCTCCGGCCCGTGCGCAAATGAAAGCCATCACTCCTGGCCAGGAAGATACTAAATTATAGGCTTTTAAATTTAATTTTCAGTTTACTTGTGTTTTCGATTAGTGTGCCATGTCTCATAAAGACGGTAGTACCTTCCAGTGGTAAGCAGCTGTGCCGGCCAGCCCGGCCACTCCGGGCACGGAAAGGCCTGCCCCAGCCTCGATCTGCTACCAAGACACCCAGGAGGGGACACCTGAAGCTGTGATAGCAAATTATTTTCTTCATACCAAAATCAATAACTGCCTTGGAAATCAGAAGTCTCCGTGAGCCTGGGGCCACAGGATTTCCTGACAGGCTCCTAAAACTATCTCCTTGTTGCCAGGAGGCCTGGGACGGCCATCGACGTTCCTCTCACCATGGAGTGGGGCGCTCCGCGGGCCGGATGACAGATCGTCCGTCGGGGAAGGGCCATCCTCCTCCGCCGGACCGCATAGGACGTCTGTCGTGCGCACACAGGATGGGGAGTCTCTTCTGTTCTCCGCGGCGAGCCTTAGAACGGCTGCTTCTGGGAGAGCGCCGGGCCAGTGCCCGATGTCGCGGTCACTTCTGGGATTATTCTGGGTATGGTTCACACTTAACCAGCACTGAGCAGCCGCTGTCCTGGAGAGAAGCCCCGGAGAGGTCCGGGGTCGGACCACCCCGGGAGATCCCGACAGGCACGAGCGCACCCCAGAGGTCGGTCTCTGGGCCTGCGGGCTCTCCCTGCCCCCAGCACGGCCGTCCTCTGCCGCCGCTGCTAACGCCGGCCTCCCTGGCGCGGCTTTGAGCAGAAGCCGCCCGGACCCTGGTGGACGGCCTCCCGCATGGGGTCCCCAGCCAACACACGGTGAGCTGATGTGGGCTCCCGCCAGCTCGGGCTCCCGCCCCCTCAGCTCACCACCGAGATGGGGAGTAAACAGGTTAGAGAGGGAGGAAGAACGTCAGTTTAGAGTGACGTCCGCGGTGCCTGCGCGCCGTCTGTAGGAACGGACCTGGATCCCGAGGGTCTCGCCTCCCTTCCCGTGCTTGCTTTAAATAGTAAGTTTCTAGAACGTGGAGCCGAAGGGACCACGAAGGAAGACTGGCTTCACGCTCCCAGCCCCCATTCAGCTTTCCGCAGCCCTGCCCGGGAGATCTGTGTGTGGAGAGAATGTTCGGACCCGCGGCAGCGGCCTGTGCTAGGACGAGCCAGGTGCCACGGAGCACATTCGGGTGAACAGCCTGGAGGCCCCCTGCCCCCCATGGCGTGCGCTCCGCAGTGACTGCAGGTGTGACAGGACTGCAGCGGCCCCGGAGCCGGAGCTGCTGGCCGGCCGTGGCCGCGTCCTCGGGCAGGTCCTTCACAGAAGGCTCATACCCGGAGGTCCAGCTTGGGAGCAGGGACAGACCTGGCAACCCAGGACAACGGGTGACCTTCCCAAGGAGAGTTCTTCCTCCACGAGTGTTCTTGGGCGTGAGAGGAGGTTTGTCCCACAGAAGGGTGGGGGCACCGTGGACAATTTTCTACCTCGGACAGATGTCATGGACTGAATTGCGTCCCAGCCCCCGAAATTCCCACTTTGGAGCCCAGATCCCTGGCCATCGGAATGGGTCCTGTGGAGGTCGGGTGTTTGGGGAGATCATGAGGAAGGGGCTCCATCAGGTGGGCACTCGTCCAGTGGGAGGAAGGATCGTGACGCAGGCACACGGGGGTGACCAGGTGAGGACACAGAGCAGGCAGAGCCCACACCTCGAGGAGAGCAGTGCCAGGAGAAACCCAGCCCGGGGACACTTTGGTGTCAGACTTCCAGCCTCTGGAATGAAGAGAGCATCAGTGTCCCCAGCCTGGTGGCTGGTCATGGCTGCTCTGGCCGACCTCTGCTACAGACCCCATCGCTCGTGCCCGTCCGTGTCCCCAGCCTCCTGTGCTCCCGACGACGAGCTGGCTTGTGGGTCTCTGTATGTGGAGGTCAGAGAGTCTGGGCCCCGGCACAGAGCCAGAGCGTGGAAGTCCCACCTCTGGTAACGAGAGAGAGAAAACCCGATGTCCCGCGGCACGTGGACCGCAGGGGTCCACTCTGGACACCAGAATCAATAACCAGGAACGTTAATCAGCTGGAGTGCGGGCTCGTGCACATGCGTAGCTGGTGACATCGGTGATTTGCCTCAGACCCGCTTTCTTCCAGGTGCCCAGGCTTCGCTTCTCTCCGTCTCACCTCCACCGCCCAGGCTGAAGCCCGTGGCTCTCTGCTCTTTCCAGTCAGGCACGCGTCCACAGTCGTGTTTGACAAAGGAAACACAAGTGCCTTTGGTTTGTGGGGAGGTGCGATCCGGAAGGTTCCTAGCACGGAGCAGCCGAGCCGAAGAGCGGGAAGGGCCTCCCGGCGTTGGAAGCAGGGGCTCCGAGCTTGAGGTCGGGGAGCGAGCGGTGGACACTCGCTTCGCGCAGATCTGGAGGCCGGAAGTCCGAGATTAGGGCCGCACGGTCAGGGTCCGAGGCTTAACCCCTCACATAGCCCTTCCTTGGGGTGTGCTCAGGGAGAGACATCTCCAGGCTCCCTCTCTTCGTGTGAGGACCTTAATCCCATCCTGGGTGTGGGGAATTCACCCTTCTGACCTCTCCTGTGCCTCGTCACCTCCCAGACGCCCACCTCCGACACCGGCCATCGGGGACCACGGCTCCAGCCTATGAATGTGGAGAAACACAAGGATTCGGTCCACAGAAGCAGCAAAAGAGCATGACCTGCCCAACCCAAAGCAGGACAAGGTTAGCCGCCAGGACACGGTGCCCCAGTCCCCTGGCCTGGAAGCGGGCCAGGCCGAGAGGGTGGTCCAGGGGACGGACAGAGGCTGGCCACGAAATCGGGACCTCGCCCTGCGGCAGTAGGGGTGCGTTGGGTGTGGTGGTGGAGACGAGGGGTGCCATCTCCTCTCTAGCTCTCAAGGCCAACTATGAATGTGTTTACCTGATGATAATGTGTGTTAGGTATGGGTATCTGCTGAGCTTGATAAAGGTTCAGTGGTCCGGAAGGCATAAAACACAGACATGCCTCTCAATTTGGTAGCTTTAAATTAAGCATTTTATTTAATAATGGATGACAACGGCTCTGCCGTCTGGAGTCACACCCAAGCAGGGGCTCAGGGAGGGTCCTCTGGCTTCTCTGTCCGGCCGGTGACAACCCCCAGCTCCGGGTTTTCAGATCACATAACGTGCAACCGTTCAGCACATGATGCTGGGGACAGCCTCCCACATCGGTACCCCCGATAACACCCAGTGACAACTTCTGGGGTGGGCCCTTCGCCAGAGCCAGGGGGTTGCTGTAAGGTGGTGTCTAAGGGAGACAGGTTTAGGATAGAGTAAGCCATTACAGTGCGAGCTCCGAAGAAGATGCAGACACAGACACCGGCCACTGCTGTCCACAGAAGACCGGTGTGACCAAGGAGCTCCAGGTGCCCACGAGAGACGGGCAGCCCAGCTTGTGTAGACGAAACATGTCTAAAGGACATGGCAACTTTTTTTCCCTTTTCTTCCAAAATTAGAAGAGCTGACTGTGTCATCACAATTGGGCCGGTGTTTATTGGACTGTTATCAGACGGGTCGGTCTGTAGGGAAGCCCCCTGAGTTTGGATGGCGGACACCGTTCCTCCGAATGGGCAGGTGCGTGACGTCTGTCTGCGTGTGGGCCGCGTGGCTCCTGCACTCTGGTGGGACAAAGACGTTAAGACAGACGGTCTGATCCTCTGGGAAGCAGAGAACACATCCTAACTGCACGTGTGTGTCCCGGGGCCCTGGGGGACGCATGGAGGTAGAAGTGCTTGAGTAAGTGTATTTGTTGCCGCAGAACGTGCCACCTCAGAGCTCGGGGCGCGGGACGACCGCTGCACAAGCGCCTCAGAGCCTCGGGTCAGGACCTGGGAGAGGGCGGTGGCAGCTTGCACTGCTCTGTGCTGCTCAGGGCCTTGAGGGGGCAGCCGGGTGATAGGCTGGAATGCCCGTGGCACTCTCATCAGGGCACCCCCGAGACCCACTCCTCCGGTCCCTGCCCCCCGAGAGCAGGCCGGCGCGGGCCCCTGCAGGAACGGGAAACAAAGCTGTGGTATCTGTAGGGAAAACGGGCAATTTCATCAACAATGACGAAAAGCTGGTTTCCTGTTCATTACCGTTAGGCACCGATTCTAAGCAGTATCAGTGACCGGACGGTCCTCCCGTGGAGTTCTAAATTACTGAGCAGTCGCTGCTGCAAGTTCATAAACGCAGGTGTCAGCTTCAGACGGTTCTGCTGGAGTCACAGCCGGGACCGATTCCTGACTCCGCCTCCCCAGCAGTGCCACCTGCCCCCCAAGCCCCCGGCCGAGACCGAGCACGGGGCTGCAGCTGGCGGAGGGCCCATCCGTCCTGCACCCTTAGGAGCGCCGGATGCCCTCCGGGTCTGCAGGCCTTCAGTTCTCAAGGCCTCAGCGCCGCCGTTCCCTGAGTTTCCTTTCTTACCACGGCTGACACTCACTCATACCCGTCCACTGTCCCCTGGATAACCCACTCCTGCCTCCCCCACGTCCCCCGTCCCGACAGAACCTCGCGTTATACACGTGAGGCCGGATCCAACGCGGGGACCTCTTACAGTTCAGGCAATCGGTGTTGTGTTGTATCTCAAAACTGGAAGTCTAAGCCTAAAAGAAGATGCATTTCCTGGGTTGCCGGGCTGGCTCGGCTGGTGGAGCGTGCAAACTCTTAATCTCGGGGTCCTGAGTTTGAGTCCCACGTTGGGCATAGAGATTTCTTTTTTCTTTTTTCTTTTTTTTTTTAGTATGTGTTCGCTTAATCATGTGTGACTTGTCAAGTCCTTAGGAAGAATATTGTTGGAAAGGCTCGACTTGTTGACA
Organism: Mustela lutreola; assembly: GCF_030435805.1. Classification (NCBI taxonomy): domain Eukaryota; kingdom Metazoa; phylum Chordata; class Mammalia; order Carnivora; family Mustelidae; genus Mustela; species Mustela lutreola. The sequence goes on from NC_081294.1 coordinate 1,962,288, forward strand.
AGGTGCTTATGGGTGATCGGCTACTGTTTGGAGGCCTTTTCTTGTCATCAGACGAAAGAGCACCCGTGCCCCCTGCAGCTTTGTGGGGCGGCCTCCCTCCGGTGGGCTGCCTCGGTGTCCCCACTCCTGGCTCACTCCGGCCTTCCGGAGCTGTAGCCCGCTGAGAGGCAAGAGGTTTTCCGCTCCCAGAGCAGCACAGCGCTTCACCTTGTCTCGTGCATTATTTATAAGAAAAAAACACGTTGGAGAGAGAAGAAATGCAGTGCTGTTTGTTCTGGGTTACACATGGCTTTTATCTCATTAATCATTCATCTTCTGTCCTCGACCTGCCAAGTACTTACCTGTCCAGGTGTGCTGGCTACGGTCGCACGCTTCTTGCCTGAAATGACGTCCACGTGGCCTCACACGCCCACTGCCAAAGCCTTCGTTGCTGAAGCGAGTCGGGTGTTGTTCGCCCACGACCCGCGGCTTCCACGACCCCCCGTGGTGTCGAGCCTCCACTGTGCACGCGGCTCACGGCAGTTCCAAGTCCAAGTTCTGCGATCTAAAGTGAACGTTCCCTCTGGGATGCCGAGACAACGTCGGCTGTATGGCGATGGAGAGAGGGAAACCGTGGTCAGCAGACCCGAGGTCTGGAGCTGGTGGAACTTTCAAGAGACGAACAGCCGCGTCGCTCTGAAGGCAAGTTTTCTGTCCTGCCTGGACTTACACTCAGCACAGATTGTGAGCCAGATGGGAATCGGACGGAGGCGCGGGTCAGAAAGCACCAGACACCGGCGCTCGCGATGCCCGCTGGATCCGAGGACCCTTTTGTCGAGAAAGTTTTTCTTGGAAACCACGAAAGTGGTGGATCTCCCACGGTCTCTGAAGCTCACGGCGCCAGCAGGAATCTGCAAGTGATTGTCGGCCTTGTAGCCGGATCTGAACGGCGGCGAGAAATCCTAGCAAAACGGCAAACATGTCTTTGCAAGTGAGAAGCTCTTGCTTTTAAGGGTCACTGGTTCTAAGCGGTGTTTGGAAACCCGTTCTGAACTGAAGACAGGTCTGGGTAAACACCTCACAACAGATTTTTATTTTCTCCTTTAGTTTGGGTAAAGATATTTTAGAATAGACCTAAACTCATGACAGGTTTGTATACTCAGGGCCGGTTGGTGGGAGACCAGTAAAGCTCCTCCTCTAGGCACGGGAACGAAGCAACATGTTTTTTAATTAATTTTCGTTTCTCATCTGTGTTTCAGAATAGGTTGGATTATTAGTTAAAAAGGACATCGTTTCAGTGATTGAGATTGTGAATTATAGTTTGATTGTATAGAAGTATGGGATGTTTGGAACTGGGGGTTGCTCTCAATGACTGAATGCATTCAAAATAACTTAATTTTCAGACCATTTTGAAAATGTGAGGTGTGTCAAGATAAAAATGAATTTGTTTATGTGAAAACATCGTGAACTTGCTGTAGAAAATTTAAATAGGCAGCCAGCTGCTGGCGTGCTGGTGAGGAAGCCAGGCCTGCACTTTGCCTCTAAGAAAGAAAAGGACCAACTCAACCTTAACCACGTTTTCCTGCTGGTGGTGGTGTTCAGGACCAGCGTCTGGAGCAGAGAGCCCAGGGCCATCAGTAGGTGCGGGAGTCCCTGGGTGCTGGCCACAGTGGTGATCAGGGGGTGAGTCCAAAGCTCTACACCACGCAGCTTTGGGGAGTGATCCACCCCAGCCCAGGGAGAGGCCCCTTTCTTGGTGGTGGAGATCTCAGGCCCTTGGGTCTCCTCTCCTTGGACTTGGTGGAGGAAGCCGTAGAGAAGCCTGTCTCTGCTGCTGTTTGTTCTCACATGTGGGAACGAAGGCCCTCTGACTGTTAGACACCCAGGCCTCAGCCACAGAGGGTACAGCCCCGGGCAAGGGGACCTTCACGACCCCAGTCTCTGGGGAGCAGAACTTTCTGCTGGCCGGCCTCCGGCTGGAGCTGTAGAAGGTGCTGCGGGCCTTCAGGGAAGGAAGGTCTGGGACCCCAGGCCCCGAAGCTTCCTGCCCGTATATCCTGTGGTTGCCAGGATCGCCCCTGCACAGGTGGTCCTGGGAGCAGTGGGACCACATCCGTGGAAGAGTTTCCACGACTCCAGCGCCCGCCGGTTCACCTGATGATGGACCCGACAGCAAGATGAGGCTGCAGAGACTCAGGGACACAATCCTGACGCAATTCCGGCTACTCTATCAGTGGGCGACAAGAAGTCAGCATGCAAGTGATTTACCCAGGTCCGCAGGGCGCCAACGTCAGAGAGAGACATGAGGGACAGTGAATTTTCCCAACACTGTCACTTTATTTCATTGACCGGTTTCTGAAAGAAAAAAACAAAGGTGATTTGGGTTCTTAATTCCCCCGTCTAGAGCCCCGTTATTACGAGAAGCTACAACAGTGGTCCTCCCACTTACTTTTTAAAATTTCATAGAGTCTGGAGTGAAAAAGGACCTCAAACTCTCTCCCACATAATGTTTCCCCAAGTGGAATTCATGCGACTCTAGGCCTGCATGATGGTTCACTGAGGTGTCCCGCTTGTCTCACGTACGTGACGCAGGCTCGTAATTATGAACAGTGTTTTCGTATACTTCACACGCACGCACAAGTGTGACATATACAAGCCGTACATGCAGATCAGGCTCTGTAGACAGACTTATAGACACATGCATGCTGTATTTTTATAGACTTCTTTTTCTTTTAAAGCTTTTATTTATTTATTTTCCTCTTTTCTAGGGCTTGCTTGTTTATTTTAAATGTAATTAACATATAATGGGTTATTGTTTTCAGAGGTAGAGGTCAGTGATTCATCAGTCTATGTAACGACCAGAGGTCGGTGATTCATCGGTTTATGTAACGACCAGAGGCTGGTGATTCATCGGTCTATGTAACGACCAGTGCGCATCCCGACCAGTGTGCATCCCGTCACTTGCCCTCCTTAGTGTCCATCTCCCGGTTACCCCATCTCCCCACCCCCCTCCCCTCCAGAAACCCTGTTTACTTCCTGTGACTAGGAGTCTCTTATGGTTTCTTTCCCTCTCTCTGATTTCTTCTTGTTTTATTTTTTCCTCTCTCCCCTTATCATCCTCTATTTGGTTTCTTAGATGCCACATGTGAGTGAGATCATAGGATGACTCTTTCTCTCACTGACTCATTTCCCTTAGCGTAATACCATCCACATCATTGCAAATGCCACGATTTCATTTTTGATGGCTGCATAGTATTCCACGGTGTTTATATACCACATCTTCTTGATCCATTCATCAGTCCATGCACATCTGGGCTCTTTCTATAGTTTGGCTACAGAAAGAGGGGACGTTGCTGCTATAGACATTCAAGTGCACATGCCCCTTCGGATGACTGCATTTGTATCTTTAGGGTAAATACCCAGTAGTATGATTGCTGGGTCATAGGGTAGCTCAATTTTCAACTTTCTGAGGAACCTCCATGCTGTTTTCCAGAGTGGCTGCACCAGCTTGCATTCCCACCAACAGTGTAGGAGGGTTCCCCTTTCTCTGCATCCTCGCCAGCATCTGTCATTTCCTGACTTGTTAATGTTAGCCATTCTGACTGGTGTGAGGTGGCATCTCACTGTGGTTTTATTTGTATTTCCTTGATACTGAGGGATGTTGAACATCTTTTTTTTTTTTTTTTTTTTTTTTTTTTTAATGTGTGTATTGGCCATTTGTGTGCCTCCTTTGGAGAAATGTCTGTTCATGATTTTCGCCCATTTCTTGATTGGATTATTTGTTTATTTTAGAAAAAGAGAGAATAAGCAGGAGGTGGAGGGGCAGAGGGAGAAGGAACAGCAGACTCCATGCTGAGTACCAAGCCCATGCGGAGCTCAGTCTCACAACCCTGAGATCATAACCTGAGTTGAAATCAAGAGTCGAACACTTAACCAACTGAGCCACCCAGGGGTCCCTGCATGCTTTATTTTTTTAATGAGCAACTTAGCCTCAATAGTGAAAAGTATGGAGAAGAAAAGCGAGGCTGCTGGTGAACAGTCTCTGTCCACACAGCTCCATCCATCTAGCAGACAGTTTTCTCTTGTTTTCTGGGGCTGTTTTGCATACATGTGAGCCACTCATTTCCACAAACGGCTTCCTGTGCCCTGTGTTCTCTCATTAAATGTTTTCACTCATTAAATGTGATTTTTAAAAATTCAGTCCTTCTTGATGGATAATCTAATATTTTTTATTTAATTTAATTTAAGAATATTTTTTACATGTAGAAGGTTTTTTTCTAAAATGTGAACATAATTACCTTTTCCAATATTCCTTGTTTGGCTTTTGGCTTTGAGTGGTCATTAGAAAGGAACATTCTTTCATGTTTTCTTCTACAACTTTCATAATATACATCTTTAATCCACTTGGATTTTAACCTTTTTCCTCATTTCAGAAGACTACCCATGAGACTGGCAGCCTGACTGCTTCATGGATTTCTGAGCTCCCGTTTGTGTGTGTGAACTTCTGCACCCGCTAGATGTTTCTGGGCTTCCCACAAGCTTTCCGTACATCATCCGTGATGCGCTATAATTTATGTTATGACCCGGTAGAGTATTGCTCTCACGTGTCTTAGAATTTTCATAAATATCACTTTTTATTCCACGTGCTTCCAGATGGTCGTGGTGCATTCTCTGAGAATTAATGATTGTTTCTGTGCATTTTGGGAAACTTCCTGTCCTTCTCTCCTCCCACTGTCACCAGTTATAAACTGTGCTCCCAGAGGGCACACCTCACTCGTGGGAACCCCGGGACCCTCACCCCCTGGGCTGTGCAGGTCTGTGTGACCAGACCTGGGTCCGAGGCTGGGAGACACGCAGCTCACAGCACGAGGACATTCTCCAGGAGCCTGAGGCACAGGCCTGTGCGGGAGCGACGGCCACCCCACGGTCTGTCCCGTTTCCAGGCTTCCTGGCTTTGCAGAGCCCCTCTGGTGTGACAGCAACATGTGTGCACGTGCACACACACGCACAATAGACACTTGACATGCTATACTGACATGGGGGACACACCACACACGCTGTCCACAAGTCTGCAGGAATACATGAAACACACGACACACGCGTGAAAACAAATTTTAAAAATATAAAGTATATGAAGCTCCTGTCTGCTGGGTTTGATGGCCTCTGGTGGTTTCTCTTTTGTTCTAGTCTATTCCTTCCTATTTGTTCTTTTCTAGCAAAAAGCTGACCTCGGGCCTCTGGATGTCTGGATGCTCTGTGCGGGGTGGATGGGTGCTGTGCCCGCTCAGGAACCCCACCCCCAGCACATCCCCCACTCTCCTACTGACCACAGGCTCTTTTGAGAGGTCAGCTGAACCCTGGCTTGATTTCTACAGGCGGAGCCGGTCTTCACACATGAGCACGCAGAGGAAGCACAGACACATTTTTGTGAAAGCTTCTGGATCTGGGCCATGGAGAGCTGCTGCAGGTCAACAGCCCTGAGATTCCGTCTTCCTTCCCAGCCCCACCCGCAGCCGCCCTGTGCTTTCAGCAGGTGGAAGAAAAGGCCTTTGCAAGATGCTTTACATTTCAGAGCCCATTACGGTGGCTGCTCTCAGCGTCTCCAGGAAGAGGAAGCCCGCTCTGCCCGGTGCGAGGCAGGGTCCGCGGTCGTCAGATGTGTGCTTTAGGAAGTATACTTCAGCCTCCACTTCGGAGGCGAATTAATAGTCGGGCACCGTGAGAGCCCGACTCGATCTGCATAAGGATGATCTCCTTCTCCAGGTCTCCCGGGCCGGGGTGCGAGGTGCTGATCGGTGCTTCTCACTGATAAGCAAAATATTTCCAGAGCGTGAAGAATTCCGCAGTGTGTGAAGAGGATAACCGTAATCTGCACCCGCACGCTGGGTCCTGGGCAGCCGCCTCACCGACGCTGCAGCCGACGGGGCTAAGCTCTCTATTAGAGCCACCTCGAAAGGTCCCCGCATTTGAATGAGGCCTCTTCTGCATGTGAAAACCGGGGCTGGGAGGGAGCAAGCCTTTAATTAGGGAGGCATTTGGAAGCAGAGGCCTAAAATGTTCACTTTTGTGATGCTAAACCGCTGAGTGTTTTCAGACGCTTTGTCATCTTCAGTAAACAATTCTGTTCTGATTTATTTCGTAGAAAGGGAACCAGCGGCCCGCCTTCCGTGGACAGGACCCAAGTCGGTTTGTAAGGCTATCTAGGTTATGGGAAATTTAAATCCAACTGTTTGATGAAACGTAGAAATATGTTTAAATACAGGATTCGACTTCTAATATATGAAGCAGTCAGGAGATCAAAAGGCTCAAAAGTCTTGCTGAAAAGTGTGGAGGGCTCCTGGGAGGCTTTCAAGCCAAGTGATTAAAGAGGGTTTGCAGTGCACTCCGTCCAATCTGACTTCAACATGAAAATACAGGCAGCGGCGGAGCAGTGAGGGTGGCGGTGCTCCGGCGGCCCGGAGTTGGGGCCCGGCACCCCGGCTCCCGTTCTGGCTCCAGCACTCACAGGAAATGGGGCATTTGGCCCCCAGAGTGAGTGGGGCCCAGACAATGAGCGGAAAGCCCCCAAGAGGCTTCCCAAGGACCAGGGGCTGAGGGACACCGACAGGAATGTGATTTCTTAAACCCGTGTTGTATTCTTCCTGGTGTGGACAGCAGCACCGCAAACCAGACGGAACCGTCTGGTGTCCCTCACGAGCTTTGGAAGGTCAAGTTCGGATTTCTGGAAGGAGGCTCAGCAGCCACAGGAGACCTCAGCCCCATGTCCATGCCACCGAGGACACCCAGGAAGACCTGCGTGGTCCTTGGAGACGACCGGCAGGTCCACCTGTCTTGGGAACCTGGACCGCCCTTCCGTTTTTGTCCTTTAGAAAGATCCTTTTAACATTTTCCACACGTTGGTGAGCGCGTTCATGTTTGAAAATGTTCACGTGGGCTGTAATTGAGGAACTAAGAGATAAAATTATTCAAAGTAGGTCAGCAATCCAGCCAGGACTAAGAAATGTCTCATTTCTATTCCTCTATTAATCTGCCAGACTGCATATTTCATTCACAGTCATAGACGGTCTCTGTGTCTGTCTCTCTCTATACCTAACATTTCATGCAAGTGAAAATGTTAAGAACTGGACTTTTAATACCACTGTTTAGAATCTTATTTGTATGACTATTTTCTATAAATACAATCTTGTGCGTCACTCTTTGCATAAAAAAGTAAAGACTGATCGTTATGTTCTTTGTTATAGACTTAGAGACATTTCCATGTCTTCTGACTCTGCTGCAGCTTTGGAAAATGTCTTGTTACAGGATCTGTCTCAGCAACCTCCCCCGTTTTAATTAATTTAAATGCTATTAAGTCTACGGTTCTTCCTCCGTTTTAGAGATTTTTAAGTATGTTTTGAAAATGCAAAACATGAACTTGTCAGTCAAATTAAGAAGCAGCAAGAAGCATTTCTGTGCACAGGAAGAGGCTTCAGAAGGCCACGGGATGCACCGTTCACCGGCGCACCTCCCGCGGCCACGGCCTCCCCGTGGACCGAATCGACGCAGGAAGCCCAGGTGGACAGAGGCGCAGAGCGGCCGGCACACTCGAGTCCAGCCCCGTGTGTACATCACGGCTGCGCTCATTCCCGTCCTGCAGTCCTGAGAAATTTACTCTCTCAGCCCTGACAGCTCCACCTGTGAAATGGGGACAGACGGTGGTGACCCCAGGCACCTGCCGCCGAGCCAGAGCGTGTGACAGGTGTGGCTTGGAGCCGGCACACGGCCACACTCGAGAGGTGGACTTGAAGATCTACCCCAAATGGGATGCTAAACTGTTGGCAGAGGACTTGGTTTTGACTTTCAAGAATTCCCTGAGTGATGCTGTTTGGGGGGCAAGCCCGGGAGTCCGCCTGCGGAAAGCAGCCAAGGGGAGGGGTCTGTAGACCCTGCTCTCCTGGTTCCCCAGAGATGCCTGTTGGGTTCCAAACACTTGGCATGGAAGTTTCACGCCATTTCCTGGCAAAGTTACTGGCCCATCTCAGATGTCACTCTGTGCCTTGTCGCTTTGAAGGTGATGAGTGTAAGTACTTCCTAATACCTGTGGAGGCCACGGGACTGTAGGGCCCTCCAGCCGGATTATGGAGGTCCCCGGACCTGCCCCTGGAGCAACAGAAGATGCCTTTATTGTCACGTCCTCAAAAGTCTTTGTTTACAGACATGAAACTTGATGGGGCCTCCTGGGTGGCTCAGCGGTTAAGCGTCTGCCTTTGGCTCCGGTCATGATCTCAGGGTCCTGGGATCGAGCCCCCGGCCAGGCGCCCTGCTCTCCCTCTCTGCCTGTTTGTACCCCCTCTGTTGCTGTCTCTCTCTGTCAAATAAATAAACAAAATCTCTCAAAAGTTAAATAAATGAAAATTGACAATAGACTGTATTCTCCACGTACGCTAGATTCTAGTTCCATGACCCAAATATTTTGTTTCCTGAGTTATGTATTTGTTTGACTTTTCCCTAGAAACGTGGCTGTGCCTCCCGGTCTCATCACATGGGCTTGTGCGGTGAGGTCTCCGGTCGCCTTTCCCTCAGCTCACACGCTCTCTTCACGCCAGGAACCACCTCCCTGTGGGGACAGTGCGGGATGCCCGGTGTGGCGGCCCGGCGTGGGGCCGAGGTGTGCGCCTCCCCTCGACAGCGGCCGCGCTGCGCGAGCTTCAGTCTTCCTTCCCAACTCTCCGTCTTTGCTGAGCAGTTGACCGCTGACGGATCTTGTCCATGCGTTGTCATCGCGGGTAAAAGAGCAGGGGGATGGGTGGCCTTTGCCTTCCGCGGGCCCTGGGGCTGTGTCACTAAAAGTCTCTCAACAATCATAAAGGCAAACAGAGCATAGGGCCGTGGGGTGGGCACACACCCAGTGCCGTCGGTGTCCATGCTGCTGGACATCCATGGCAGTCCCTGTCCCCTGCCCTGGAGAGCTGCTGGCCCTGACGGGTGCCTCCTGCAGCTCTGGGGGGACCCAGGCTTAGATGTGGGAAGAGTACCCCCAAAGTCAGTGTGAGCCTGGGGGTACCGAGCTCCTGACCCCTGGCTGCTCACCTGTACAAATTCCTACCCCTGGGCCCCCGGTCCCTGCTCCAAGGACAGCTGTCCCCGCCCTGGGACCCACCCTCTTCCCAACGGAGTCTTGCGGGATGGAGATGGCCCCCAGTGCGCGACAGCCAGTCTCCACCTAGAGAGGACGGCTCAGAAGAGGAAGAAGAAAGAAAACAAATGCTAGAAAAACAGAAAAGAAAGGTGGAGATTTTCTAACTGGACATGGAGGGAACATGGGTCGCTGCGGCCAATGACTGGCCCCGGCTCCAGCGGGTTGGGGGGTCCGGAGCTGTTTGAAGCGCTCTTGATACCCAGGGCGCAGGGCAGGGGCCCACAGTGCCCATTCCTCCTGCACCCTACAGGGGTTGAGCTTCAAACACAGAAATTTAAATTAATTGACTATTAGCTATGTGAACAGTTAGCTAAAAAAATACAGAAATTCTGTAAACATGATGCTCAAATCTTCTGGAAAACTTTTTTTTTTTTTGAATCTTGAATCATATTCCGTGGTTCTGGTGGGAGAAATCAAATTACATTTTATGTAACTTCGACCCAAACTCCTACAATCTTTTTAACTCCGCAAAATGATTCTCAAGTTCGCTTCCGGGAACATTTTTGAAAACAAGACTAATGGGGGAAATTTGCAGTAAGCGGCCAAATAATGGAACATAAAGTTAAAGTAATCTGAGCAGAATATGTTAGCTCAAGGATTGGCAGGTATGTGGACAGAACAGAAGGGGAAATGTCAGAAACAGTATGAAGTGTTTAGGATGTGACCAACTTGAAATCACCATGTGTAGGGAAAATGGGTTATGAAAACATCGCACTGGGACGCCCGGGGGGGCTCAGTCTGTTAAGCCTCTGACTCCTGGTTTCGACTCGGGTCCTGACCTCAGGGCGGGGAGATGGAGACCCGTGTCAGGCTCTGCACGGAGGGGGAGTCTGCTAGGGATTCTCTCCCCCTGCCGCTCACACCTCCCTCTAAATATACAAATAAATCTTAAAAAAAAAAAAAAAAAAGATTGTATTTAAAAGACTGGCGTACTGTTTGGGAAAAAAAAATGAACATCAATGAACACTACAAAATGGACGTTAAAATAAACATTTAAGTTAAAACTTCCAGTCCAAAAAGAGAAAACGGTGGTATTCTGAAAGGAAATACACAAGAATATTTATTTCATTTGGGGGTAAATATTTATTATTAAACATGACATCAATTAGAACTAAGAATTAGAATTATGAATTAAGAAATTTAATCGACTTTGCTATCTGAAAATTGTTAAAAATCCATAGAGAAAGACACTATCATCAATGACAAAAGAGAGTAAGTTGGGAAAGGCGTAAGAATGAAGTCAGAAGTTCGTACCTTAATATATAAAGAGTTACTATAAATAAAGAAGTCACAGTGACTTTTAAAAACATACTACGCAAAGGATATAAGCGGATAATGTGGAGAAGGGAAAAACTATGAGTGTCAGAAATTAGGAAAAAATGCTACAGGCTTGTTAGTCATTAAATAGATCCCGTCGCTGCTGTAAGAAATTGGCCTCGACAACACAGACCTGCCGCCTGGCAGCAGGCGCATGGGGTGTCTTCCTCTCTGGGGGGGCTCCTGTGGGCTCTGCCCACACCCTCCGCTCACGGCCCTGTCCCTGTCACGTCCTCCTGGTGCTGCTGGCGCTCTGTCCCTGGGTTCTCCCTCCGAGCTTCATCCGTGTCCATGTCTCCTCTGACCGCAGCCCAGAAAGGCTCTTTCCTCTTAAGGGGGAGTGTGACTGCGCTGTGGCCAGCGGGTGATCCAGGACGGGCTGTCTGTCTCGGGCTGCTAAGGAAATTTTCCCACGTAAGGCGCCATTCACAGAGTCCAGAAATTACGATGTGGACACCCTGGGAGTGGGGGCATTAGTCTATCTACCACAGGCATTTAAGAAATTTAATATGACTTTATTTCATTTATACATATATATATGATATTTGAATATACCTTTCCTATATATAAATTCATCTGTGTTTTAATGTGTATTATATAATGTTACAATATGTAACATGTTTATATCATTATGTATTTATACTTATTATATATAATAAAGAGATGTTTCAGAAATTAACACATCCTTTAACATCTGTTGAGATTGCATGATTTTTCCATGAATTAATTGATTTTTCTAATGTTAAACAAATCTTTGATTCCTGGGATAAACAGCTTGAAATGATACGCAAAACGACTTCTGCGTATCTCGTGATCAGTTTACGAGTGCGCCACGATCGTTGTACTTCGGGATGGAAGTGAGCTGCACCCGTAGCTTGCTCTTCTGCATCATCTCCGTTAGGTTTGGGTTTCAGGGTTACGCTCTCCACATAAAGGAATAAGAGAGGATTATTTTCTTTTTGTCTTTTTCTTCTTTATTTTACTTCACTTAACTCTGCGCATGTTTGTGTAACATTGAAATTATTTTTTTCTTGACTGTTTCACAGAACTTGCTGTTCAAACCATCTGTGCCTGAATTTTTCTTTATAAGACAATATTTATTTGCTAATTTCCATTTGTTTATGGTTCTGAGACAAATCAGATAATTTATTTTTGTACCTCTTGAAAGATTTTTAATGTCATTCATTCTTTTGCGTATCCTTCCAGTATATATACTTCTGAATTCCAAACAAATGCCTTAACCACTCTGTTTCAGCACAACAGAGTAATCACAGTACCTACTTCATACAATATCATTAAAATTAAATGGTTTAATATATACACACATCTTAGAACACTGCTTGCACGTGGAATGTGCTACGAAGGGACTGGTGTCAAAATGACTCACCCAGCTTTCCTCATTTCCAGAGCAACTTCTTCTCTGGGCCTCGAGTTACTTACAAGTGGTTTTGGTCCCAGTCCAAGATGGCAATGAACTCCCCTCCTCTGGGGACACAGCCCGTCTACACTTCCTTGTGAAGACCTGAAGGTTGACTGAATATAAAGGCTTTCCTTGACTGAATACAAGAGTTTTCCATGCGTACGCTTTCTATACCTTCAGGCTGGTCCAAAAATGTATCCTGAGTCATTTAATCCTTTGAAATTTGTCAAGATTTGCATGATGGGCCAGTATATGGTCAATCACAATAGTATTGGGTTTTGAGTTCTACATTTGCTTGACATTCCCATGTGCTTGAAAATAACTTGCATTTTGTTATTTTTGGAGGGAGTATTTTAGATCAAGCTTGTTAAGTATGTTCTAATATTCTGATTTTTACTGATTTTTAAAATCTGCTTATTTTGACCTGTTTTAAGATGTGTTTAAACCTTTTATGATTGTAGATTTCTCTTTATAATCAAAACAATTTTTTAACATCTCTATTTAAATTGCAGTTACCATACAGCGTAATATTCGTTTCACAGGCACGATGTAGGGATTCGGCAGTTCCACGCCTGCCCCGGTGCTCGTCACGACGCGCGCACTCCTTGGTCCCCATCACCTGTTTCTCTCCTCCCCCACCCCCCGCCCCCGGGTCACCCTCAGTGTGTTCTCCGCAGGAAGAGTCCATTTCCTGGCTTGTCTCTCTCTCTCTGTCCTTTTTCACCCTTTGCTTCTTGGTTTTGTCTCTTGGAGTCCACACACAAGTGAAATCTTACGGTAACTGTCGTTCTCGGGGGGACTGGTTTACTCAGCATCCTGCACTCCGGCTCCGTCCACGTCATTGCAAATAGCAAGATTTCATTCCATTGCATGTGGGTATGTGCATGTGCGTGTGTGTGTGCATGTGTGTATGTGCGTGTGCGTGCATGTGTATGTGTGTGTGCGTGCGTATACATCGTATCTTCTCTGGCCGTCCACCTGTGATGGACACGGGACCTCCTTCCGTAGTTTGGCTACTGTAGATAATGCTCCTCTAAGTGTCGGTGCATGCGTCCCTCTGAGTTAGTATTTTTGAATTATTTGGGTAAATACCTAGTAGTGCAAATCAATTTTTGCTTTGTATGTCTTAACTCTCTTACTGAGCTTGTGCAAATTTCAATCTGTTCCATCATTTCTCGGCACTGACTCTTATCAGTATGGACTGAACCCCTCCATGTCTGTACGTCTTCTACCTGAATGTAAGTGGAACGGTTTTTGGTTGATGTTTTCCTGTTGTATCATTTTTCACCTTTTTGTTTTCTTTTTTTTTTTCCTTCTTTAAAAAAAAAAAAATATCTCTTAGGCATCTTGGAGCTTGCTGAGTAGACACTATGAGCAAAGCTTACCCTCCCGAGCTGAAAAAAAATTTGTGGAGAACAAATTATCGTCGAAATTAACTGATGCAGACGTGCCCAAGGAATGTTGTGGGGGCTCGATCCTTTCATGAATCTTGTGATAGAGGGATGTGTGGAGGCGGCAGCCCACGGAGCAATACTGGAGCGGCTGGTGGTGATCGAGGAAATCCTATCAGGTTAGGAGCCTTGCGACGAGTACAGGCCGTGCGCGTCCATCAGCAGAAACAGCTGCCTCGCACGCCCCCTCCCCACCCGACCTGTTTTACTACAATATAGACATCAGGTGATGCGCATTTTCATCGTGAACTCCTTTGTTAAATAAACTTCTATCATAGTCAAAAAAATGTCTCTTAGAAAGGCTTACAGATTTTGTTTTCCCTCTATCCATTTTGATAAAATTAGAATTTTAATTAAAGCTCTTACAACATTTCTAGTAATTATATTTGATGGTTTATTTAGATTTATTTCTATTGTTTTATTTTGCTGACCTGTTTCTTCTGCGGCAGGGCCAAGGTCCGGGGCGTCTCACAGACGGCTCCAAGCGCTCCCGCAGGCGACCAGGGAAACACCGAAGACGTGGCCTTGAAGGGCTGACGGCCCGGCGGGCCTTCCACCCTCTGTCAGGTGCCCCCAGTGTCCGCCGGGGCCTTCCTCGCTGCAGGCCCTCGAGCCCGAGCCCACACGTCCCTCCCTCAGCCTCCTGCCTGTGCCCTCAGCCTCATCGGGGACCCCGAGGGGCGATCTGCGGACCCCCGACTCACCGGGACCCCGAGGGACTATCCGCAGACTGAACTGACTGACCAGGGAGCGAGAACGGGCAGATCCGTGTCGCTGCCTCAGGCGGCTTCGCGGGCGCCCGTCCTCCCGCTGTGGTCTCACCTGCTTCTTAACAGAGACAGCCGTCACCTGGCATGGGCCTTCCTCTCCTCCGCGTCTGGCCCCCTGGCAGGCGGCCGGCCCCTCTCTTCTCTGTCTCCTGCCCGCTTGCTTCCTGCCCTTGTCCCCACACGTCCTAACACTGCGCTTCCTCCATTCTGGAAAGGACTTTCCTAAACTACAATTTTTCTCCAGGGAAAACGTGCCCACGTTGGGGTGCAGACGGGGCTGGTCAGCCACCCCGATCTTTGCTTGGTCTCTGCCTCCTCCTGGTCTATTCTCTGCCCCGCCCTTCATTCTAGAATCTTCATTCTTCCCGAGAGTGACTCCTGCAGGCTGTCCGAGCCCTGAGCGGAGTTCTGCCCTTCCCTTACTTCTCTGGACCGTCTGGCGTGGGTATGTTGCATGAGCGCGTCTTCAGCACCAGGTATGTGACCCTCATGTTCAAGGCAGTGGGAGCATCAAGAAAAAAAGAGATGAAATTCATTGTTTTCATTTTTTTCTTTCATTTCAGTGGAGGGGAAAGGAGCCCATGGACAACGACCGTGGTAGATGAGTAAGTTATCTGCAGCACTGTGGAAGGTGCTAGAGGCCGCATGGACAGACAGACAGCTGCAAGCCGGGTGGCAGCCGGTGTGGGAGCGGTGACGGCGCCCAGGCTAGTCCTCACCGGGAAATGGCTCCCGCCCAGGGGAAGGCGGTAAGGGTGTGAGCGACACGGACACCGAGGGAAGGGCCGATCCGAGGTTCTCAGCAGGCCGTGCTTGGCACATGGGCTCACACAGGAGGCTAGTGTGGCGGGAGAACCAGCTCTGCGGGTCCTCTTGGACGCTCGCCTCTTGCTTTCTGCCTCTGCTCCCCACTGTGCGTGTATCTCCACGACCCTCCAGGACCATCCCCATGACCTCAGCCCCTCTGTTCCTTAAAGTCAAAATTTAAATATGTTATTGTCTTCCCAATCTCTTTCACGTCCCAGGCTGAGCAATTTCTCTGGTGTGTGACTGTGCTCAGCCTTTGCCCCACCCCCTCATCCTCCCTCCCCTGTACAGGTACACGCCTGCACACCCACACGTGCACACTCACACACGCACACGCGTCTTCAGTGTTCTCCCATAACTCTCTGGAACGTGGCTGGAATGCCTTCATCTATGCCATGGGGACCGTCGTGAGTTACTGGCTGTCTGGGTCCCTCAGCACCCAGTGTCCTTCCGCCAGCCCAGTGGAACCTCCTTGCTTCTCCTTGCTCAGGGTCTCTAGCTCCTGGACGTCAGCCCTTGGGGTCTCTCCTTCCCAGTCTTCCTCTCCCACAGACTCCCAAGGTACACCATGCGGTGCACCGTGCGCCATGGCCTATGGTCAGGTGCTCCATCTTAGTACGTTGACCAGCAGCAATGAGCCCCCACACACCACAGTTTCGGTTTGATGACTTGTTTCTCTCTCCTGCCCCTGTTAAATTCCTTGAGGACAGAGATGCACCCATGTACTCTCCAACCTTCCAGCAATACTGGGCACCTGTAGGTCCCAGCCAAAAGGACCTACTCACATCCTGTAATGTTGATGGAAAGCTGCACCTTCCCTTGACCTGGAAGACCCCAGCCCCTCCTCTCAGACCCAGGTCAAGTCTCCTCTTGCTGTTTCCAAAATCCACTCAGTGGAAATACCTGCTTTTGTTACCAACATCACTTTCTGCACTAGGCGTTCTCGTGATCTTTCTCTTCACAGCCAGTGGAATCCTTTTCTATCTCTCTGCATATCTCCAGTCCTTAAAATTATGCCTGACACGTGAGAGGTGCCCAACAAACGCTCAACGAACGGAGAAACCAAGTAGTCAAAGGTGCAAAAGCAGGAGTGCGCTAGCCACGCCCCTCACCGGAGGAGGACTCCAGAGGGAAAGTGCTGGGGTGTGTGATCCGCTGTGCGTTCTTCTCGGCCGTCCCCACCATGATGCACACCGGTTTTTCCACCCCCTGAGTCTGGCTTTGGCCTTATGACAGATGGGGACCGGGGGGCGTTAGCAAACGTGCCTCAAGCAGAGCTTGTGCATTGGACCTTCGCTCTTCTCACGGCGCTGGGAACGGGCACCCCGGTCTCGGGCCATCCTGCTGCCGCGTCCCCTGGGGCAGAACCCAGAATCCCAGCTGAGGGTCATGCAGGGGAGCCCCCTCTAGATGTCCAGCCCCAGCTGCACTCACTCTGGGTGAGACAAGTGGGAAAACCAGCCACTGGTGCCTAGTTCAAGTTGCCACCCACAGAATCGTGAACTGGTGACTAATGATTATTTATTTATTTTCATTATGTTCAGTTAGCCAACATTCAGCACATCATTGGTTTTTGCTGTAGTGTTCGATGATTCATTAGTTGTGTGTAACACCCGGTGCTCGTCACAACACGTGGCTTCCTTAGCACCCATCACCCTCTAACCCTCCTCCCCTCTGAAACCCTCAGTTTGTTTTCTGAGGTCCATAGTCTGTCATGGTTTGTCTCCCCCTCTGGTTCCCACTCCCCTCTCTTCCTTCCCCTACGGTCTTCTGTACGATCCCTTAGGAATGTTCCCTCTGCTCTCGCCGTTCCTTACGGATATTCTTCACTCCTTCGCATATGACTGAAACCATGTGTTAGTTGTCCTTCTCCACTTGATCTATTTCACTCAGCATCACGCCCTCCAGTCCCATCCAGGTCCTTTCTGATGGCTGAGCAATATTCCACTGTAGGTACTGACCACATCTTTATCCATTCGTCTGCTGAAGGGCGTCTCAGCTCCTTCCACAATTTGGCTACTGTGGAGGTTGCTGCCGTGAACACTGGGGTGCAGGCGCCCCTTGTTTTCACCACGTCTGTATCTTTGGGGTAAATACCCAGTAGCGCACCTGCTGGGTCATAGGGTAGCTCTATTTTTAACGTCTTTAGGAAACTCTGTATTGTTTTCCAGAGTGGCTACACCAGCTTGCACTCCACCAGCAGTGTAAGAGGGTTCCCCTTTCTCCACATCCTCGCCTACATCTGTCATTTCCTGACTTGTTAATTTTAGCCATTCTGACTGGTGTGAGGTGATATCTCACTGTGGTTTTATTTGCATTTCCCTGATGCCGAGTGATGATGAGCATTTTTTCATGTCTATTGACCATTTGAATGTCTTCTCTGGAGAAGTGTCTGTTCATGTTTTCTGCCCATTTCTTCACTGGATTATTTGTTTTTTGGGTGTTGAGTTTGAGAAGTTCTTTATAGATCTTGGATTTTCTTTTAAGCTATTAAGCTTTGCAGCCACTTGTTAGACAGTAAAAATCAACTGACATATTGGTTGTAAATTACGAAGAAACCCCTTGAATAATAGACCTTTAAGTACAAATTTAATTTTGATAGCAACACAGAATTCACACAGGCTATTCCTCTCAGCAAATTTGTGTTATCCTGTTGACGCCATTTTAATTAGTTTGTTAGTTTTCTGTAATATTTACCCCTTCTACCACAAGTTAGTTCAGTTTACCTGAAATAGTGTTACTTTATTTTTTTTTAAGATTTTATTTATTAATTTGGGAGAGAGAGAGCACGAGCAGGAGGAGCAGCAGAGGTAGAGGGAGAAGCAGGCTCCGTGTTGGGCAGGGAGCCTGACAGAGAGCTTGATTCCAGGACCCCAGGATCATGACCTAAGGCAAAGGCAGACACTTAACCAACTGAGCCACCCAGATGCCTTAATTGTGTAACTTTAAAAAAAAGGACTCATGGAAACAATTAACCAACGCTTTCAATGGACTGGGTAGGACAAGAGGTTTACACTAAATGATGATATTCATATTTGTCCCATTATTTCTATTTAAATGAAGAAACTCATTATTTGGCAACGGCAGGTTTGTGAAGGCCTCAGAGGGAACTCACAGTGAACCTGAGGCCTGAGCCAGGCCTCTTGAGAAATATCGGCTGTATGAGCACCCAGGCTTTCTGTGTGGGACAGAGCGCAGACAGTGCTGGAAGCGACAATAAAGGTTGAACAATATTCCATTGTGAATATAGACAACTTCTTTATCCATTCATCTGTGGATGGACATCTGGGGTCTTTCCACAGTTTGGCTATCCTGGACGTTGTTTCTATAAACATTGAGGCGCACGTGCCCCTTTGGATCACTGTGTTTTTGTCTTTTGAGTAAATACCTAGTAACACAATTGCTGGGTCGTAGGGTAGCTCTATTTTCAACTTTTTGAGGAACCTCCACGCTGTTTTCCAGAGTGGCTGCACCAGCTTGCATTCCCACCGACAGTGTAGGAGGGTTCCCCTTTCTCCGCATCCGCGCCAGCATCTGTTGTTTCCTGACTGGTGTGAGGAATACTACTCAGCCATCAAAAAATGAAATCTTACCATTTGCAATGATGTAGATGGAACTAGAGGGTTTTATGCTGAGCAAAGTAAGTCAATAAGAGAAAGAATTATATGATTTCACTCATACGTGGAAATTAAGAAACAAGACAGAAAGTCATAGGGGAAGGGAGGGAAAAATAAAATAAGATGAACTTAGACAGTGAGGCCAACCGTGAGAGACTCTTAACTCTAGGAAACGAACTGAGTGTCGCTGGAGGGGAGTGGGGTGGCGGGGGATGGGCTTTAAGGGCAGGGGTGTGAGGAGCACTGGGTGTTCGGCGCAACTGATGCATCACTGAGCGCTACCTCTGAAACTAATAGTGCACTTTATGCTCATTAAGTGAATTAAAATTCAAAAGAAAAGCAGTGACAATGAAAGCGTCTACCACAGGCGGAGCCTGGTGAGGCATGAAAGGGAGGGCGGCTGCAGCGCTGGCCGGGGGCTCCGTCGGAGAGCGGCGGCGCGTGAGCAGGCTGAGGGCGAGCGGGGCGGCGAGCAGACTCCGTTCTCCCTCCAGAAGGGATTGCCACACCGGTGGCTCGTGGGCGGGCTGCAGAAATTGCTCCTTCGAGTGGAAGAGTTCTAACTCTTAGGTGCAGAATCACGTTTGACCACTTTTGGGTCAAAGGACATTACAGCCGTGTACTCGCTTAATGAGTGTAAAAAGTCACTCTGGCCTCCTTATTTTGATCCTTAACAAGCGCAGAGCTGCTCTGTGTTTCCCCACGTTTGAAGATTATATCAGGGGTTGACACAAGCCTCCGTGACCTCGGTTTGTTCTCCTGAGGCATCCGTCCCGAGCAGTGTTCCTTTCTGAATTCTGCCCAGCGGCCTCACTGGGTATGGGAAAACACGGGGCGGTCGGTGATGAAAGCAGGAGATGCCACTGGCGGAGCGGGGCCGTTGAGACCAGACAGACCTGGGCTGGGGTTAGCAGCTGTGTGGCCTAGGTCCAGGTAGCTAGCTTCCCTGACCCGCTGCTGGCCCATCTGCAAGTGGGGGCAAGAATACATGCTTCACAGGACAAAGTGAGGTCACGCGGAATGCACCTGATTCAACTCTCAACGCAGAGTAAATCTCGTGGTGTGACGGTAAAGCCTGTCTTTCCTAACGGCTCTCTAGCCCAGCTTCCACACTCAGCTCCTAAAAAATAAGTGATTTAAACTCCAAGACAATCAGCTGCAAGTTCATGAAGTGTTTTTCATTCATTTCTTCTAGGCTAGATTTGCTGCGTCCGGCGGGTGCCTTCCTCTGGGAGTGGGGCAGGGGCATGGCTGGTGAGGAAGGACTTTCCACGCTCTGCCATGGGGCTGTGCTGCTCGTCCTCCGGCCCTTTGAGAGTAGCCTGCACTGTCTGGTGCATAAACTGAAAGCAATTTGAAGCACATTTTTGTGTAAAAGAAAGAACAAATATATACATAGGTAGAAATTATGAATAACCTAAATTTTCAGTGAAAATAAGACCAAAGGACAATGTAGAGACCAAAGGACAATTGAGACATTGCTAAAAATCCCCCCCAAAATCAAGATTTCACAGTAATTTCCCCTCTCGACCGAGCTGGGAACCTCAGAATATCTCACAATGTAAAAACATATTTTTAACGTACTTGGGAAACTGAATTCAAGGGAATATATATATATCCTTCTCTGATAAGGTCTAGAAGGTTGGAGGATTCATATATATATATATATATATACATACATACATCTCAGAGAAGCTGTGACCGCCTCATTCTTCTGGCTTCATGGACAAACAGTGATTGGAAACACTGTTTCTTCTGCTCATTGAACTATACCTGGAGCTCTCTTTTTTTTCTTTTTTCCTTTTTTTCACCCAAAACCATATGGTAACTGAAAGGCCCCCCAGCATGCTGACTGGGGACACCAGAGCAATGATGAGAGCCAGAGCGTCACAGCGGACTGGAGACGGGTGGTTGGCGTGAAGTCAAAGAAGTTCACGTGTCTCTCTGTTAGCAGGTCAAAGTGTTTGCTCCTTGCGTCACCTCAGCGTCTAGCACAGGGCTCGGAATATTCAAGGATCTCAGTAAAATGTGTCCTTCGTTTCTAGGCGATGGAGATGTGAGTTATGAATTCATTATCTTACAGGCGTGTGGGAGGCTTAGGACCCTTGTGGTTGTTGGAACCCCCGCCCCAGCACTGCCTGTGCCCAGTTCGCATGAGAAGCTCTTCTTAAACAAACAAGTGCTCCCAGGACGAGAGGGTGATTTTCCACAACGTCTTTGAAAACTGGAGCATCACAGTTGAATTTAAAACCTAGCTATTTCCCTCCTAGTCATTAGAACTGTAAAAGTGTGTACAAAGAGAAAATCTGGAAAACAACATGAGAAAAACAATTCGTCACACACAAGGGAACAGTCATATGATTAACGGCAGATTTCCCGTCAGAGGCAAAAGAGACCAGAAAGCAGAAGGACTACATGTGCAAAGTGTTTAAAGTAAAACGAATTTTAAAAATACCAAAGAGAAATTAATTATTCAGTAAAAGTATCCATCAAATATGAAGGCAAATATTCTCAGATAAAGAAAGACTAAATGGTGCTATCAGATTTTTATGACAGAAATACTAAAGCAAATTCTGGACTTACTCTCTTTGTTAAAAGACATAGGTTATATAAAGAAATTATTATAGCACTGTAATATTGGGTTTATCGTATAAATTCACATGCATGTAGCTATATATAATATGCTGATATATATAGAGGGAGATATTTATACGTACTGACATATACCTCGTATGTGACCATATAGATTGGATTATTACCCTATCATATGTGCTGTCATGTGCACCACATGACAGTAAGAGCACAAAGAAAAAGAAAATAAATGAAGCTTTATTAGGGAAAAGTTTCTAGATTTTACCATAATTAAATTAGTATTAGTCTTAAGTAGATGTGATAATATTGTAATCTTTACAGCAAACAAAAAATACATTTTTAAAATAGTCTCACTAAATTCTACTCCTGAAACTAATAATACTAATAGTCAGTGTTTGTTGACTAAATTGAATTTAAATAAAAAATAAAAAACAGTAAATCTCTAGAATTAAAATCTAAAACACTTACTTTTCATAAAAAGGAAAGAAAGGACAAAGAAATCAGGAAAAGAAAAAAAAACAGGAGGCACATGGAAATGAAATAGCAAAATGACTGGTATAAATCCAATAGCAACCATGAATACACAGAATCCAGATTGCCGCCGTGGGTAAAAACCAGCTGTGGAAAGTGATACGCCTTCTATGAGAGGTGGTTCTTTAGGTTCAAAGACACACATAGGTCTGAAAGCAAAATGCCGGAATGAGCACATCATGCAACAGTGACCAAACAGCAATACCAAAAAATATTACCATAATACTTATATATTATATATTATATATAATACCATATTACCAAAGAGACATTTCATAATGAAAGGGTCAATTAATCAACACAATCTTGGTAACTGTGAAGTCAATTAAACTGAATAAAAATAAAAAGGGAGTTAGAAGACCTGAACAGCACGACTAGCCAACCGGGCCCCACTGACATTTCTAGAACACTCCAGCAATAGAAGAATACACGTTCTTTTAAGGGACACAGGACACGGTCTCCAGGATGGACCACATGCTGGGCCAATAAACAAATCTCAACACGTTTTAAAGGATTTTAATAATACAGTATGTTCCCTGACCGCAGCAAGACCAGAGTTCAGCAATGGAGAGAAACTTGAGAAACTACCAAGTCTATGAAAATTAAGCAATGCGCTTTTAAATACCGGTGGGTTAAAGAAGAAATAAAATAGCAATTAGGAAATATTTTGAAATAAAGACAGAGCACAACATGGAAGCTGGTGAAGTACTCCTGAAGAAGCATTTCGAGGGACGTCTGGAGAGCTACGGACTGTACTGCAGGAGGAGGGTCTGAGGGCAGTAACCGAGATTTCGCTGTGGAACTTTAACAGACCAAGAAAACTAAGCCCGAATCAAGTAGAAGGAAGGAAAAACAGGAGAGTAAAAGGTAATTAAAAAAAAAAAAAAAAAAAAAAACCTCCAGAAAAACAATAGAGAAAATCTATGAATCTAAAAGATGTTTCTTTGAAAAGACTGACAAAATTCCTAATTTTCATGTGAGATACTATAAAAAAGAGACTATACAAATCAAGATTAAAGAAGGGACATTCCTGGTGACTGCACCGAAGCTAAAGACAGCATAAAGGAATATGATGGTGACTTTATGTCAAGATCCTAGACCATGTAGATAATTACACAAATTCCTAGAAATACACAAATACCAAAACTGACTAAAGAAGGAATGGAAGATCTGAGTGGACTATAATTGCTGAAGAAATTAAATCAGTAATAAAAAAATCTTTCCACAAAAAAATTCCAGGTGCAGATGGCTTGATAGATAATTCTATCAACGTATAAAAAAGGAACAATACTAATTTTCACAAATTATCCCAGCTAATACAGGAGAAATTAACCCTTGTTAATTCAATTGGTGAGGCCAGTAATAGTGATACCAAAGACACGTAAAAAGATACAAAAAGAAAAAAAAAATGCTGCAGCTCAATATCACTCATGAACATGGTCCAAAATACCTCACAAAGTCTTAATAAATCAATCTAACAGCTTTTAAAATATCCAGAAGCTTATGCTAGGATTGCTAAACTGGTTTAACACCCAAAAACAACATAATTACCATATTAAAAGGTCAGTGAACAAAAGCCACAAGATGTCTCAATGGGTGAAAAAAAGTGGACAAAATCTAACACCCATTCATAATTTTTTTAACGTGCTCAATACAGTACAGATATTTTTTTCATCTGACAAAGGACTCTCTAATAATTCCATGTCATCTTCAATAGTTACGGCCTGAATATTTTCCTCCAGGATCATGAACACGGAAGGCAAGAGGGGTCACTTTCGCCGCTTCTATTTCATACTGAATGGAAGACTTAATATTATGTTTTTAAAAGAAATGATAAATATATAGATTGGAAGAGAAGAAACTAAAATTTATTCACAGATGACATGATCCAGTAGGTGGATCCCAAGGAACACCCAGACACATGCAAACACAGAACCTAAACTAATAAATGAGTTTTCAAAGATCTCAAGATATAAGATCAAGATTTTAAAAATTAATTTTTATCTGCATTTCAGTAACATAAACACTGAAAATACAATTTAAGATACAATTCCTATTATTAAAGAAGAAAACAAAAGCAAAATACTAGGCAATAATTTAATGGAAGACTGAAAACTAGAAACTAGAGCAAGGAAAACGCGACTTGAGAGATGCCATGTTTGCCCGTTGGAATACCCGAGAGGAAGGCGTCATTCCCTTCAGACTGATCTGACAATTCAGTACAGTCCCCCTCAAAACCTTAGTAGGTCATTTTATTGTAAAGTTGATAATCTTATCATAAAAATTATGTGGAAACTCAAGACTAGCTAAAAAAAAAAAAAAAAAAAACAAGAATAAAGAAAAACACGGAGGGCTCGGACTATCTGATTTCAAACTGAGTAGAAAGCCACAGTAATCAGGCAATACGGCATTGGACTAAGGCAGGACACAAGTGCGTGAGACAGAGCTGAGAAGCCTTGAAATCAGCCCTTCCACTGTGGCTGGTAGATTGTCCACACACAAGCCCAGGCAACCCCAGGAGCAGAGCATCAGCCTGTCAACAGCTACTCCTGGGACAACCGGACATCAACGTCCAAAGCGACAAGCAAGCAGCCAACGGAGCAGCCACCACAGCAACAACAGCGGAAAACAAGCGAACTTAAGACCGAAGTCCTGCACAGACGTAAAATTAACCCCAAAGTGGATCTCAGATCCAAACCCAGGAGTTAAAACTATAAAATACCTAGAAGACAACAAAAGAAGTCATCCTTGTGAATTTCATTGGCGGAAAGGTTTTTTATTACGGCCGTAAAGGCGTAACACCTTACGCTTGGTAAAATGGTAATTTACCAATAATCGGTAAGCTGGACTTCAGTTAAGTTAAAAAAAAAAAATTGTTTCAAATGATGACATTAAGTGGCTGAAAAGACAAAGTACAGTCAGGAAATACCGTGGAAATAAATATCCAATAAAGGACTTTTATTCAGAATATTTAAGGAACTTTTGAAGCTCAATATAAAGAATATTTCTCAGAAAAAAAAAAAGACAAAGGATATGAAAATGAAATTTATATTAAAAAAAAAATTAACAGGAGCTCCTGGGGGGCTCAGGGGGTTAAAGCCGCTGCCTTCGGCTCAGGTCATGATCTCAGGGTCCTGGGATCAAGCCCCGCATCGGGCTCTCTGCTCAGCGGGGAGCCTGCTTCCCCCTCTCTCTCTGCCTGCCTCTCTGCCTGCTCGTGATCTCTGTCTCTCTGTCAAATAAATAAATGAAATCTTAAAAAAAAAGAAGACTAACAAATAAGTAATAAACACATAAAATGACGCTCATCATCATGAGTCATTAGGAAAATCCACATTATAACCCCGATAAGAAACCTCTGCTGCCTCACTGAGATGGACACAGTTGAAGAAACTCACCGTACCAAGTAGTGCAAAAGGTGGGGAAAGCAGAACCTTCAGACATTTCTTTTGGAAAAGCAAAATGTACGACTACTTTTTAAAAGCTTGCAAGTTTTTCAAAAGTTAATAGAAGCTTAAATTACGGTACAGAATATCAGCTTCTTAATTCAGATGCACAGGCCATTAATTTCTAGTTCTTCTTTTCTCTCTCTTTTTTTTAAAGATTTTATTTATTTGACAGAGATCACAAGTAGGCAGAGAGGCAGGTGGGGTGGGGAGGTGGGGAAGCAGGGTCCCCGCTGAGCAGAGAGCCCGATGCGGGGCTCAATCCAGGACCCCGGGATCACGACCTGAGCCGGAGGCAGAGGCTTTAACACCCTGAGCCAACCAGGCGCCCCAAGTTCTTCTTTTCTTACATGTGCACTGTGGGCTCTGAATTTCTACATACAGCTTTAGCTACATTCTTCATATTTAAGTTTACTTATTGAATTTTAGTTAAAAATATTTCCAGGTTCCATTTTTTGACTCATGGGTTATTCAGAAATGTGTTATTCAGCTTCCAAATATTTAAAGATTTTATATTTATCTTCTTAAATTAATCTATAACTTAATTTCACCATATGTACTCTTAATGATATATACTCTTAATGATTTCAGTTCTATAAAATGGTGAACATTTTGTATGTATTAGTAAAGAATGTATATCTAAGGGCACCTGGGTGGCTCAGTCAGTTAAGCAGCTGCCTTTGGCTCACGTCATGATCTCACGGTCTTGGGATCAAGCCCCATGTCGGGCTCTCGGCTCAGCAGTGAGCTTGTTTCTCCCTTTCCCTCTGTCTGCTCTCTGCCTACTTGTGTTCTGTCTGTGAAATAAATAAATAAAATCTTTAAAAAAAAAAAAAAAAGACTGTGTATCCTATTGTTCTTGGGTTTAGTTGATTTGGTCTACCAATTTTGTAAATCGCCTAAACATTCTAAGCATCTAAATCTATACTGATTTCTCATTCTTCCAGTTCTACTAGTATATATCCAATACTATATACTATATACTATAAACTATAAACTATAAACGAGCCTCAGATTTTCTGAATGACAAACTCTACGAAGAAACAACAACAAACAATCACAGTTTGGTGTTTAACATCATTGTCTTTGCATGACTAGAACAAGTTAGGTAATAACTCATACTGTTGCATTAACTAATTTTCATTATGAAATGTCTTAATTTCTGGTTATACTTCTAGTCTTACAACCCATTTTATGTAATGTTAGAATATACATACCAGCTGTCATTGCCTTAATTGTTGCATGGTATATATTTTCCCAATCTTTGTTTTCAGATGAATGTACTTTTATATTTAGGATGTGTCTTTTATAATGGCATAGAGTTAGTTTCTTTTAAATCCAGTCTGATCTTTTTTTTTTTTTTTTTTTTTATTGCAATATTGTAGCTTGTGAGGCCCTGAGCAGAGGATTTAGCTAACCTGTTCCTGAAATCCTGAGCACAGAAGCCATGGGATGATAAATGCACAGTATTTTAGGTGCAAAGTTTGTAGTGATTCACTAGGAAGCCATAGAAAATCAATATATACCACCAATTGCCAATGTCTAAAGGAACAGAGATGCAGGGAATTTAGGACCGACTTCAGTATATTCCTCTTCTTTCCAAGGTATTGGCCTCTGCGGTCCTGGCTCACGTTGGGTGTTTGCCTCCACCTTTAAACGGGTTTTCTTGTCTTTAGTTTCCTTCCTTCCCTCCTCCTTGCCTTCCTGTCTTTCATTTGCTTCCTTCTTTCTTTATTTTATTCTTTTATTCCTTTTTTCTTACTTATTTAAATATATATATACACACATATGCATATATGCACACACACACACACACACACACACATATATAAGAATCAGTATAAAGGCAGTCTAACGTAAGTTATTCCTTATTAGACAAATGAATCAGAAAGTTAAGAGAGCAACTATCAAGTTAGTTAAACGTGACAGTGTCGCCAGATATAAGATTAATATACAAAATTTCATTTTTATTTTATAAATATATTAAATTATATTCATATACATACATTATCAAAAAGACTTTTAAAATTATTAAATACATAAGAATAAATCTAACAAAATATAATCCCTGAAACTTAGAGAGCATTCATGAAAACCTGCATAAACAACAGTGTGCCATGTTTGTGGTTAGAAAATTCACTATTATAAAATTCACATATAAACTCAAAGGGCTTAAGATAAAGATACAAATCTTAAAGAATGACAAGGAGGGAGGAATCATTTGAGCAGATATGAAAACGCATTCCAAGTGACAATAATTAAGGCCACAGGGATTACCAAGACATGGATAAGAGAAAGAGAACCGAATGAAGACTGAGCACTTGACTTGTGGCTCAGGAGAAGCCGAAGAACAATGGTGTCAGAATAAGACATCGGGACTTAACCCGTACAGCACAAACTAAACACAATCTACTTCAGATGAGTTGTTGATCTAAAAATAAGAGGCAAAACAATTAAACTTCTACAAGAAACGATAAGACCCCAAGGTAAGAAAAGAGTTCTTCAGTAGGATGCAAAATACACAAAGCAAAAAGGGGGGAAACTGATAAATGTGCTTTATTAAAATTAAGAATTTCTATTTACCAGAATCACTATTAAGGACCTGATACTACAAAGTAGGCTGAGATCTTTCTACTACAAAGTAGAAAGATCTGCTAACTTGTAAACGAGGCAGCTCAACAGAAGAAGGAACTCGGTGAGACCTTAAACAGGCCATTCACAACAGGGATTTCCAAATGCCCAAAAAATCAAAAACACAGACAGACAGGAAGAAAGGTTGCACAGCCTCTCGGTTCCTCAGGAAACACAAATTAAACCATAAGGAAAAAGTCACCAGAGAATGGTAAGTGGAGGGGAGATGTGAGCCTACTTTGCTCTCGGGCATAACGGGGTCCTGTCGTTCTGTGTGTGTGTACCGTGGCGAGGACGAGCCGCGTGGAGACAGCTGCAGCTCGGCAGAACGATCTGCTCTCCCCAACGTAAGCGAAGGAAGGAAGCTCGACCTCTCGCATTCAGCCAGACGCACATCTCAGCGCTAGAATGAAGATGGTGTGCGCCTCTGTCGGGGCAGGCGACCTCAGGGTTTGGAGGACAATGAA
This sequence comes from Mustela lutreola, assembly GCF_030435805.1. Classification (NCBI taxonomy): domain Eukaryota; kingdom Metazoa; phylum Chordata; class Mammalia; order Carnivora; family Mustelidae; genus Mustela; species Mustela lutreola. Next base: position 1,990,494 of record NC_081294.1, read on the forward strand.
CGGGCTCCTGGGGTCTGGAAATAGTCGAATTCAGAACCGGAAGGTCACGGGGCTGCGTGTTTCCGTTTCGTGCCTGTTAGTGTGTGTATTCAACTAAGTCCAAACAAAAAAGATTTAAAGAAAATTACTGTTTGTTTTACTAAACAGAGACCGATTTTATTTATGTATTTACGTATTTTTTGCTGAGGGTTCCTGTGTAATGCTCAAATGTGCAAATTCAGGAAGACAGAAATAAAAACAAGAGCAGATAGAAGGAGAGGGTGTCCACAGCCCCAGAAACGGTTTCCTCCTGACCACCAGTGACCCTCTCTGCGGTGGCCAGGGTCCGCCCACTGCTCGGGGCGTTGTGGCCAATGCAGAGAGTCCTGGCCATAACCTTGTGGAAAGTCTTATTGGGGAACGAGTCAGGGCCTATTGGGAGTGGATCTTCGTTCCAGGCCCAGTGACACTGTCATTCGCTCTCTGTGGGCAGGAACTGCCTGTCCCCAGCGTGCCCTGCCGCGCGCGTCACGCAGGCCGGCATCCTGCGCGCTCCTCTGTGGCCGACATGGAGCAAAGCACCTCACGGCATCATTCATTTCATCTGGGCGAAGCTCTCCTCAGGAAACCCCTGCCAGGACACATGCGTGAGTCACTGTGGTGGTTGTTGCTTTTGCTGCTGTGCTTGGGGTGGTTTTGCTCAATAGGGCCGGCCAAGAGAGGGAGGGTGAGGAGCCTGGTCTCCTCCCGGGTCTGATGGAGACGCGGCGAGCGGCGCTGGGTCTTTCCTGTTAGAAGCAACCGACTTCACCATCACAGAAGCTTTGTTAAATCAGAGAGTCAAGTAGTAAATTAACACCCGATGTCAAACCTTGCATATAACGGGGTAGCTACCTCTAGGAGCTTCAATGATTAAACAAGAGAGAGTGTAGGCCCAGGGGTTTTCTTTGAAGGAGAGAAGTGACTGGCACAAAGGCCTTCAGCTTTCGGCTCAGCCGCAGAAAAGAGGCGTCCGCGCCGAACACCTCAAGCATTCTTCCAAAGACGAGAAAGGAGCAGAGAGCTCAGTGATCTCCACGCGCAGGGCACCGCTCCGGACCCTCAGGACACGATCTGTCTTGACATTGGCAGGTGTGCAAAACAAGAACCGTTTAAAAATTTGAGATTATTTAATGATGTCATCCCCTGCCCTGACTTCTATTTCTATGTATTTAAAACATTTTAATCTTAAAGGCCATAGACAGCATGGCCAAGATGACAGATGTCTGAGTGGAATGCCGGGGAAAGTCCCGGTAAGGTCATTGTCCAAGGTCACCACGAGGCTTACACCCTGTGGGGTCTCACATGTAGGGGTCTCTGGCCCCGGTGGAGTTCTGGAGTGGGGGCCACGAGCCCTGGACTCCAGAGCGGCCGTGTGGACAAGCCGTGATGAATCGGGGCGCTGCGAGTTTCCTTCCATCGTTCCCGTGAAGCTCTGAAGCTGTGTTTGAAGCCGTGGGACGTGTTTTTAAGGGAACGTCGCTCCTGGACACTCGGAGTGATCCGTTGCGGCGGCTGCTGGCCCTGACATATCTGAGGAGCACGCTGCAGCCTCCGTCCAAATTACAGCCACCTTTCGTCTTTGGACACATGTTTTAATTTCAACGGACCCACAGACCTAGACATTTAAAATATTTATCAATGGAGACCATGCCAAGTTATCTGTTATTTATGAAGAAACTGCCCACTTACCCTGCGCCTGTTAGGCTATTTGACATAAAAGGTGGGTCATCTTCTTTCCATTTCTGCAAATTATAACTCTGAGGACGAGCAGAGGTACGTGGTCAGCGAGTGAACGTCCCTCCTGGGGACTCGGGTGATCGATTCCAGCAGCTTGCCACGACACGTGAGGAGCCGCCGCAGCCGCCCCTGGAAACACTCTCCACTCTGTCCCCGTGGTCGGCCGCTCGCTCTGGTGCGTGGCTGCACGACCGGTGTTTCGGGGTCCGGATGAAACGTCAGCGAGATGTCAGGTGTTGCAAGAACTCAGCCTAGGACGGCGCTCAGCGAAGCCCCGCAAGCTGTGCCAAGACCAGGACACGAGGCAGTCTGTTGAAACGCTGCCGCTGGATCAAGGAAGCCCTGGTTTTTGCCACCAGAGACAATGCTCAGCGAACATTTTCTGGTGGCCTCTCTTCTCAAGATGGCGTTTGCACCCAAATGTTTCCTCAGTATTGCCAGTGCGTGTGTATGTGGACGTTTGTGAAAGGGAATCCAACACCGGGAGGCTGGTGTCATGCAGAAAACTTCGGGAAGTTAGCTGCTTCCTGAGAAGAACACCCGCATGTGTCTCCTGTTTGGAATAGGTTGGGCGTCGGGGACGGACACCACCCCCTTCCCAGAGCGGCTCCCCGCAGGTCCCTAAAGGCAGCAGCGGTTTCCCATCCCCGGCGGTTAGTAAGCGCGCAACACACATTAACACACACTGTGGGTTTCCCGATCCTTTTACGCACACATTATATTATCAATTACTTTTAATATTTCTGCATAAGGTTGCATTCTCTTTAACGATTTAACCTGGATGGCATTTGCTCCCGGATGGCCTAGCTACCCTTTGACTACAATGTATCACTTTGTAACCTGTGTTTTTGTTACTTGTTTGTAATTGAAAACCAGCAAACAAACCCATCCTGCATCACACAGGGAGAACATGTGATGTTATAGCCAAGGACTTGAGACCACTAGACAAAACCAGACTGTGGAGCCCTGCCTTTGAAATATGATTTAAAACAGAATTTATAATGTCGCAGAATTACATAAAACTGTGTGAAATTGTGCAGATAATCATTTAAATCTCCCTACATGAAAAGATAATTGCTCCAGAAATTAACTGTACCTGGGGTTCATTCATTTGGTCATGGCTAGTTTCTTGTGTAGCGATGATTTGATATTAGAGCTAATTAAGATCAGGTCAGAGTTGCTGAAGGTCAGACATTAATGTGTGGGATCATTGAAATGATAATTATAAACAGATTAGGAAGCCACGGTCTTTCATGAGGGGTTATTGGATAATTGCTACGAGGGGAACGGCTTACTGTAATAACGCATTATCGACTACTTACAGCATTTTAAGGGTGAGACTGTATTACTTCCTCAAGGACTAAAGAATAATGTTGTCGAAACTCAGAGCTCAGTAAATAAAGTAGAAGAATGCTGGCGATGCCCGTCTTCTTCCTGGAAGTGCGTTTATTTGGGGGGCATGACTGAGGGTGCCCGGTATGCCCCCAGGGTGAAGACAGCAGGTCTCGGGAGGGGTAGAGAGGGGAAGAGACTCGAATATTCGCCTCCATCAGACCGGGCGAGCAGTGGGACTTGGAAGGCTGCCCTTCCCTCTCTGGCCCGTCGGGTCAGGCTTCTGGAGTATTGGAAATCCACAGCCGCGCGCAGCGGACTGCACTGTGGGGGCCCAGTTTCATGGCAGCACAGACAGCATTTGGCTCAGGAGTGAGCGCCGTGGTTGGCACTCGCCCGCGATGCCCTTGCCTCAGCTCGCTCCACAGAGGGGATCTTTCCAGAGACATGGGCTGTGAAGGAGGGAGAGAGAGTCAGGGTTATTTCCACGGTTCTCGGATCTGAGTGCGCTCAAGTCCGAGAACCTCTCCTCTCGGCGCCGTTCCGATGAAGCGGCTGAACTTGCTTTCAGCCCTTCGCCCTGTGTGAGCCCACGGCACCACCGTGTGACAACCTGTGGTTCTGCCTTGGGTCGCGAAAGCCGGTGCAGACGGTCTGACGCCGCTCTGTTGAAGGAACGAGTCCTGAGACGTCCACCAAGGCGGGGAAGACCCTGTGTCACCATGAGTGCCGTGGTGTGGGCCATGTCCCTGGACCATCAGAAGCAGCTGGCACCGGGTCGGCCGGCGCGTCATGGCGAGGCTCCCGGACGGTCGTTAGCCTGGGCCGTAACTGCTCTCTGGGAGCCTGTCCTGTGTGCAGAGCCCAGAGCGCATGTGTGTTCAGCCCAGACCCGGGTCCCGGAGCTGCTGGAAAGGGTTTGGGCCTGGTTGCCATCTGCAGTCTTAAAGACCAAACATTGGCTTCCGCACCAAACCGACAGAATCCAACATGACAGGAACCCAGGGCTGACTTGTCCCTGGAGTGAGGTCTGCATCTGGGAACGGAAAGCGAGCACGTGGACGGGGGCTGAGAAAGGAGACCGTCCAGGATTCCAGCCCGGACCTCCGGGGTCACCAGTGGGCCAGCGATGGAGGGCTGGTCCCACGACAAGACACTGAGGAGCACCTCCGAGCCGGCCCACAGCATGTCTGGTCCTGGCGCCTTAATGAGTGGGTCCCGGTGCCTCCTGACTCATCGTTCCTCACTGCAAGCACGGCTCACCTCCCTCCTCGCGGAACCACGTCCACAGATGTTTTTCGGCAGAGCCGGACTCCCAGGTTTCAGCCCCGGGAATGCTCGGACCTTTCAGTAACCCACGGAGAGGGGCCTGCATGATGTGCGGGCGGGCCATTTAGCTCTCCCTTCTTGAACAACATCTGGCCTAATGAACAACGGCCATCCCTAGAAGGACAGGAGGTGTCTTCTGCCACTCGCGTCCTCCTGGGGCTCTGCGTCGGGCTCAGCTAGCCTGCCCCTCGAGGACGGATGGCATCTCCAGAGAAGGGCCCACGCAGGTGGCTTGAATGTAGCTCTAGCTGGTGATCTGGAAGCTCTCCCAGCAGAAGACACTCTTCCCTCTAGGAAGCATCATCAGAAACACGTTGCTTGAAGCTTTGGTGTTACTGGGAGTCCCAAGGAAGGCGACTCAGAGGACTTGAACGCCAGTTCGCACGAGGGCAGGCCTGCATGCCGCACGGCTGTCTCTGCTCCCAGAGCGATCGGCGCTCCCTCAGCCCCGTGCACGCAAGACGAACACGGGAGTTCGGCACGTGGCGCCTGACGTCTGCTCTCTGGAGAGCACAGCAGAACCTCACGCCACGGCTGTCTTGGGCCTGGGTCCAGCTAGGACCCTCAGAGTCTGTGGGGTCTGCTGAAGGGGACAGCGAGGCAGGCTGCAATCCGGCTATGGCCACGCTCCAGGGAAAACTCCTGCCGTAGGAACTTCTGAACAGCCAGGAAGATTTCTGATTCCTTTTTTAAATGTTTATATTGGAGCTCCTGTCTTTCTTGCTAGAATCTCATTCACCCAAAACTCAAATGGGTTATTCTGTTACAGATGCACAACAGGCAAGTATACAGAGGTATCGGCTGTCACCTTCAATTCCTATAATTCTCCTCGTCCTACCGGTGACTTCCAACAGCCACGTTCCAGAGAGACAGGCAAGCCCCTGTGTAAACCAGGCATGTGTTAACTGACTTTGGGATTTCGCTGTGTTTGCGGCTGCCCAGCCTGAGAACGCGCTCTTCTTAATTCAGGACACACAGGTCTGGTTCCTTTAAACCCGGCGTAAACCAAAACCCAGACTTCGATCGAGGCATGAACTTGAGCACGCTTGAGATATTCTGGGACACACAGAATCCATGCCCAAATAAGTCCGGGACACTTAGTATTTCTGTCTTAGAGACTCTGAGCGCAGACCAGTCTGAGGTTGAAAATTCCAGTAGTAAATGAGCATAAGCCCCTTTGTACAGTGCCCATTGGTCAAACTCGAACCACAGAAACCCTGCCAGTGTGAGACAGTACGACCATTCCATGAAACGCTGTATTTCCAGAAAGCACCTTGGGCAATGCCTTTTATTTTCAGAGCCACTGAATGGGAAGAGCTGGGTTCCTGTCTGTTATTCGTAAGTTGGGCTCCTGTCTGAGTGCAGGAATCTTACATGCGACAGTCTCTGTAATTTTGTAATTCTTCACGCAAAGTTTTCACAGTGGGAAATCGATCACCATCTTCTGCCAGGCGACTTTATGAAGCAGTTATTTGTGGTAGTTCTTAGGAATCTGATTTTTGTTTAGAGACGTTTAAAGCACATGACTATAAGCTTTATCTTTCTACAAGAATCAATTCTTAAATATGGTGTGAAAGGCTTAACCCAGCCAGGGCTGAATTGGGACAGAGCTTTGAGGCGGACGAGGCAGACAGCTCCAGGGAGACCCGTCCCTTCTGTTGCAAACTGAGCAGCTCGAGTGTCCAGGAGGAGCGTGGCCTAAAGCCCGATGCTCACACAGACACAGAAAGACTTCCGTAGGCTGTGTCATCTGAAGATCAAGCACGGTTTGGCTTCGGTTCAGAAGTGTTCCACATTTCCGACTTAGTCTAACCAGACAGAATCCAAATGTTTTATCATGAGTTTAAAAATAAAAGTTTTAGGTGGTGGCATACCCAGGACGCCTAAAATTCATTCCGCTTACTAAAGAGCTTATAACTGTCCACCCTAAATAGAAATCCAAGAAATACACCAACCAAAGTTCACAAATTTCGCCATGTTGACTTTTCGGAATAAATAGACCCTGTCAAATCTCTTTCTCTCTCCCTTTTTCTAGAAGTAGCTGCAGCGTCTGTGACGCAGAGCCCCTCCAGAGTCGCGCACACCGCACAGTCTGCGAGACACTGTGCTCCGACCTCGTACCGTCCAGTCTGACAGGGACCCTCAGCCCCAGCTCCTACAGAGGTGCCGGCATCAGGAAGACCGCTCAGCCTCGTCGTCCACGTTTCACCTCCCGAAGACAAGGAGCAGGAGACCAGACATGCCCCGTCACCGTCTGCACGCTAGGTACGTTCGTGTGGAAACTTCTTTCTGAGCCGCGTTTGCTCATCTCCAATGTCCGGGCAGAGCTGAGCTCCTGCCCAGAAGGGGCAAATGCGTGATTTGAGGGAGTCCCCGACTGAGTCAGTGAACTATACCGTGACTGAATGCGTTTGATGAAATACATTAGACCAAAAGTGTAAATACTTGATGACTGGCTCTTAAAGTGTGATTTATCCCTCAAAGAAGAACGCACATACTCGAAGGTTTAGCGTTTCCAGCGCAGTGCACCAGCCCACTCCGAGACCCGGAGCAGTGCTCCCTGCTTCGGGTGAGCTCCTCCCTGTCTGGCTTAGTCCACAATAACAGAGAAGGCAGAGAATGTGCATCTCCAGCCGCTGGAAATTCTGGCTTTCCATTCATTCTCAGTGCTACGGAGGAAACACTGAGGGTACTTTCCTATCACGGACTTTGGTCCATCATTTCTGACCCTTTATGCTCGACGGATGCATCTGGGGGCAGGATCTTCGGAAAGCCACACGTCAGCACCCGCAGGGTCCTTCTTCACTCTCCGCGGCTGCCGTCTGCAAACCGCGTCCGCTGCTAATGCAAGGTCGTCAGAATCAAAGCCTTCGCGAGAGCTTATCAGCAAACGCTTTCTATGCTGACAGCTTTCGGGAAGGGGCTCTTCTTTATTGCTTTAACTTTGATTAAAAAATAAAGGGTCTTTAGGATCAGTTTGCTTCACGCCCGAGATGTCCCTGCAGAGCAGCTCAGTGTGCACAGCGTCCGCGGAGGAACCGGACTTGGCATGCGAACGGGCCTGCAGGTCTTCGGGAGGCCTGGGTCAGGGGTCGGCAGAATATGACCCACGTGCACAAGGCTGCTGCCCTCCCCTGAGTGATCCTCATGTCTAGGAGGATGGGCTGGAATTCAGGAAGATTCCAAAGTGCTTGAAAATCCCCCACCAGGCAAAATGTGCTGGAGGTAACAGCCAGACTCCACAGACCAGCATTTTCCGACCTAGTACAGAAGGCTGGGGTGCCCCGTCCCAACACGCAGGTGTCCACGCTACATGTGGTTGCGAAGCGGTTATTTTCCTGTTGATTGGAAGCCCAAGGCCTGTGTGTGCATGAAAATGTCTTTACTGTGCCCCTGTGTGGGACGTTCCTCATCTACTGAAATGCACTCTGGGTTGATTGAAGCTAGACCCTGAGAGGAAGCTTACTAAAATAGATGGGTTCTTTGTCTTATAAAATATGACCTTTGTGCTTGATTGTTTATTATTTTTGTTTTTATTTTGTTTTAGGAACTTGGTACTTGGAGACCTTTTCAGTCTTTGAATCATTTGACAGTGGTCATGAGCCCAGACTAGTGCAAGGAACAACACTGGTTTTAAAGGCTCAGAAAATAATGACGATTCTTGTTTAATGTCCTAAGTTATGAATGAGTCTATTAAATCTCCATATGGCATCATTACAGCGTAAACACAGGTCATGAAGGAGACTCACACCGGGGCCAGGAAGAGAACCCGGGTGGCCCACTCTGGCTACCCGTCCAGGGTCTACATGAGAGGACCGAGTGCCCCCAGCATGTGTTTGGGCTCAGGGATGGAAGGACAGTGCATTATCCAGATCCCGGCACATAGTAGGTGTTCAATAAATACTTACTTGAATGATTGGGGAAAATCAGCAGTCGTTAGTTGTTTTGGTGCATCTGAACCTCTCGGATGCCTTTGCTGAGTCTATTTGACAAAAACACATAAGGAAACCGATCATGTCCTTCAGTGTCCAGTGAGGATTTTCTTTGTGCAAAGTGGTCAGTGACCAGTCTGACTGAAATATGTTGGCCTACCCCCTGTCTTTGGATGCTCTACTGTGACCCTTCCAGTTGTGCACCACAGCCCCCCCTTCCTCCTGGCTCCCTGCTTTCTCTCCCCTGCCCCCACTCTGCTTTCACATGCATGTCTGTGAATCCCCACCCAACGCGGCCCAGGCAGTGTCCACGGTCGGCCAGAGGCATCACTGCGAATCAGCGTGGGGGAACGGGAACTCCCTGTCAGACACGGGGACAGCCGGGAGCCATGCCTGCCCCCACCCGTCAACTGAGACCGTGAAACCGCCTCTGGCCCAGGCCCCACCCAGGGCGGACATGCGCCTGCCCTCGCTGCCGAGAAGCTCTGGGGACTCCCCCACCCGCCTGTGTCCATCAGATGTGCTGATGGGCATGAATGGGGCGGAGGGGGGAGTCCCTTGCCTGCTTGCACCTGTCAGCAGAGCTGATGGGCAGGGAAAGGTGGGGGAGGGCCCCTCCCGTGCTGTCAACCAGCTGACAGACAAGTGTGAGTGGGCAAGGCCCCTGGCCTCTCCTGGTCAGATGGGGAGTTGCTCGATTGGGGAGTGGATGGGGGTTCCGCTTGCCTGGCAGACTGAGGGGCTGTAAGCGTTGGAGGCAGAAGGTCTACATAGACCAGGCTGAGAGGCAGGGCTGAGGCGCGCGTGTGTGTGTGAACTTCTTTTTAATGTGAAAGTGTGGCCCCACATGCACGCCGTGGTGCACTCACCGCGCACCGCCCTTGTCTTACAGTGCCTGGGGCAGTGGTCACCTTTTGTCCCCGGAGTACGCTGTGGAGGGGTTTTCCCGCAAATATGCTCTCAGAACGGACAGAGGGAAGCAATGACCATGTTTGCTGCGTTTGAGCTTCAAATTTGTAAGAAAAATATTTGAATAATGTTTTTCATATTTTTAACCCAAACTGGTAAGCTTGTCTCTTACCTCTTGGTAGGAAAAGAATGTGGATTCTAAAGCCTTCACGGGGTGGTTTCCATTTTATTTCTTTCTTAGATTAGAATCCCTTCACACCAGTGACATTTTAAGGCAAAGATCTGGTTGCAGGTCTCAGGCACGAAAATTTGTTTTTGATGAGAATGTTATGTACCACTCACTTCATTGGCATTTGGTGACCACATTGGTATGTTGAAACTGCCATGTGACTCGAGCTTTAGCCACATTTTCATGGACATTGAGGTCCTCCCGGAAGTGAGTCCCGTGGACAAGGCTGGCGGTGGAGCCCCCCCCTTGGAAGGGAAGTTGTGCAGAGCGTTTTGTGACTGGTGTCCGACCGGCCCCACACAACCTGCAAAAACAACGGGAATGTTTTAGTGATTCATGAGGTAAACAGAACACTTTGTTTCATAGAAACTCAAAAAAGTCTGCAATTTGAAGGAAGGAATTTGGGATTTACTCCAATTCCATCTTGTTTCCATGTAATAAACAACGCAATGCCTAGTTTTGCATAGCTGGGGAGTTAAGGCGTCAGCAAGTCAAAAACAAGCTGTCAACACAGTGTTGCTTAGCGCAGAGCTCTGCGTTATTCTGAAGGTTAATTTGGAGGAAGGGTGCTTTTTAAAAAAAGTTTGATCACTTTCAAAACTTCCTGAGTATGGTCTCTTGAAATGGTTCCGTAAAATGATCCACACTCAACGGGCTCATGTAATCTCAGAACTTTGTGTGGGTGGATCTTACAGAGAGTCAACGGTCCGAAGCCAACATCGGCCCGGTACTCAAGAGTCTGCACCTTCCCTCACCATGAGTGATGCTGGGAAGAGTGGACGCAAGCAGATGAACCTCGGGATGGTAAATGCATCCCCTATACCTTGATAAAGACCCACTATCGTAAGCCCTGATTTCATCATCTTGACTCATTAATGAATAAAATATTAAACCAGGCTCTCAAAAGATAGAGGATTTGCTGTTTTTCAGCTTCTTCTCACTTACTTTGAGGCAGGCAGAGACAGTGTTTTTCTGGACTCATCTGTAGAGATTCTGTTTGTAGGGCAAATGTGCTGTGGTGACACAGAACATTGTTTATGGTCCTTTATTATTGACTTGGACATTAATGGTTTGGTTAAAAAAAATGCCTTAACTGGACAAGGAAAGAGAGGCTTTTATTTCTGTTCTGTTTCCTTTTAATCCCTAGAAACTTGGCCAGGTGAGCCACACTAATGCGACAGGTACCCAGTGAAAGACAGCTCCTGTCTTTTCATCCGGAGCTTTGCTTCAAGCTTTTGCTTTTGCTTTTCATCCAGTCTTTGCTTCAAGCATAGAATCTAGAAAAAGAGAGGCGAGATCACTCTGCGAGTTCCTGGGCTGGTTTATGCTCTACAGTGGCCATTTCGTACCTGGAGTAGCACATCTGGTTTGAGAAGCCACATTTAGAAAAGAAGCCCGAAGAAGACAATCATTAGAAGGGGGTTCTCACCATGGCAAAGGTCTTCGATGACACGGTATGAGGAATAGTTGAAAGTGCTAGAGAAATTCAAGCCAGGAAGTAGGACGCTGAGCTGGGATCTTGAAGGATTGGAAAATACATGGGAAAGAGACATTACAGGATGGTTCTGGTCACGTTGGACACCTGTGCTAGGATCCCACGAACAGTCAAGTTATAGTGAACTAGGCATGGGGCGAATTAACGACTCTGCTCGGGAGAGTCTCACCCCGCGGTATTCAGTGAGCATCTGGGAGACGTACCTCAGGAATGCTGGAGAGCAAAGTCCTTCCTCCGCGTGGGAGTTTGAAGTTAAAGCGTCCGAATGTTTCCTCCAAGTGTACGATTCAGTCACAAACTGTTCAGAATACTTGGGCCAGGATGGAGCCAGGATTTCCCTCTTCATTATAGATCATTTGAGCTTTTTCAGACTTAACACCATGAAGGTTTGTTTTTAAACATAATAGAATCGATTTATCAAGTTTTCTCCTATTAAGTCACACGTTGATTGCATATTCAGTTTGGGTGGCTATATGTCACCTTGGAGACAACCGGCTAATATGAAAGAAAAATGGAATGAGCCTCAAAATGGTAAATGTTGACCGGCTGATAAATAGACCCCGAAGATTCAATAATTCAGCACTTTGAGTTATTTATCTCTCTCAAAAGGTTTCTGAAATCACTCTTTACTGTTTCGCTTGATTAATTCTTTCATCTCCACGATGAAGATCACTTTATCCGTGGCCACTGCCCAGACGGAGTTATTAGACCAACAGCGAGGTGATCAACAAGATGCTGTTAATCAGGTAAAACTGTGAAGAGCCCGGGTGGGCAGGCTGGGGACGGCCACGTCAGGACTAATCCCGGCTCGGAGAGCCACAGCTGCCTGCGCCTGTGTATTCAAAATGCAGAAGTGGCTACTTTGCAAGCAAACTGGCCACTGGTCCAGTGCTATCTACGTGGCGAGGAGCAAGTCCCAATCACTTGTGTGAAGCACCTACTTGAATTTCTTTAGGGAAAACTGGTTGTCAGTCTTTTTATTGGGAGAGGAAATCTGTAGCGGCGGCTGGAGTTTTACCATGGCCCCTGAGTGAGAATCTGGGAATCGCATAGATGCCCCAAGAATCACGGGTTCGGGAAGGTCGTCTTCCACTCAAGAGAAAGAGTCGGTGCATACTTGCAAAGACTGAATTAACATCCGTGGTTCATTATTATTATTATTTACACGTTATAGGAAACCCCGAGGTGAGCTATAGCATCACTTTGTCCTCGACACTCCACAGACACGGAGCCAGGACCCAAGTCGTCGTCATGGCTGGCTGATGAGAGGTGACAAAGGTGTGCAAGGGGTCAATGCACGCGAGCAAAGTGAGTCATAAACCTCCTTGAAGCTGCCTCTTCTCATAAATGGGCACAATAAACTGATGACACTTTTCTAGGTAGAAGATGCTTCCTTTGGTGAAAAGATCAGATCCATGGTTAATATTTAAATATCTGAGCAATGGGACGCCTGGGTGGCTCAGTTGGTTAAGCAGCTGCCTTCGGCTCAGGTCATGATCCCAGCATCCTGGGATCGAGTCCCACATCGGGCTCCTTGCTCCGCAGGGAGCCTGCTTCTCCCTCTGACTCTGCCTTCCACTCTGCCTATGCTTGCTCTCGCTTGCTCTCTCTCTGACAAATAAATAATAAATAAAATCTTTAAAAAAAAAAAAAAATCTGAGCAAGGGTTTGACCCATGAAGCTGCTGTCCCTGTGCAGACTGGAGTTACCGGGGGCTGGAGGCCTCCAGGGCAGGGCAGCAGTGGAGGGCTGAGCGTGTCCACACGGGATTACAGGGAGAGCTACGTGTCCCCACCGCCTCCCCTGAAAGATAAAGCAACACAAGTTGGAGAACAAGGATAAGATATCAGATTTTTCATTTTATCTCTCCCAACCTCCCACCTTCCACGGTATCCTGTGTTGGCTCCAAAAGCTGCACATGACGGTTGTAGAAAGGACACTCAGCTTTATTCATCACACATCTTCCCAAATTACTGTAGATCGTTTCTCTGGAAAGAAGGAAAGAGGAGTACAGGGACATCTTCATTATTAGCTGCTCCTGGGCAATCTGAACCAAGCCCAGTAGGTTTCCTGGGATTCTCAGGAGGCTTTGGTGTGCCAGCCTTGTGCTCTGAGATGGACAGCACATAGGGCTTCCTCAACGTATTTGCCCGTGAAATCCTTTTTCATGGAATACTATTCATATCTCAGAACACAGTATGGAAAATCCTGGTTTACTCTATTAATTTGCTTACTAAACCCTTTCTCCATGCATAAGGCAGCAGCAAACATGGTCCTTGGTCAAGTCTGAATTTGTAACAAATTCTAAATTGGCAAAGACAAATTGGTGACATTTTACCCTTGTGACATTTCTTTTTTAGGATGTGCACGAAGCAGCAGCTACCATGATACCCAAAGTGTGCTCAGAGTTTGCCTGTTCTGTGAAGTGTCTTGAGAAAAAAAAGTCTTTAATGATCTAGTTCAAAATCTATTTGCTCTACCTGATGCCAAACTCACATCATGGAGATTCCCCCAAATAATAATAGTAATAGTAATAATGATAATAATAATAATAACAAGAAGAAAAAGAAGAAGAAGAAGAGGAAGAAGAAGCAGCTGCATCACAGAAATAAATGAAAAAACAACAAAACCAAACCCAACCAAAATCTGCATACATGTTTTAACCTAGTATTTCACAAACATAACTGACATCAAATTGTTTTTTGCAAAGTACAGAATCACCTCCCCACAAACTGGTCTTCTGACGCGACCTTGCTGGCAAGCAGATGTCAGCTGGAAACATCTTGGAGAAGGCGCAGTGGTCATAGCCGCCTGCCCTCGGGATGCTTAGGAAAGCTTGAAGCGGGAACAAGGGGGGGGAGGTGCTAACCATGTCATGCCGGAAACTCTTCGTGGAAGTAGAACAAAGCCGGAGATACAGTTTAACTACATTGTTTTAAACTGAGCTGCTGTGAAGCCCTTTGTTTTATGACCCGGCTGGGATGGGGAGGGGGGGGTCATGGCTGAGACACACCCGGTTCTCATTGAGCTCATTAACACTGTTCAACACTCGCCCTCCTCTGTATGCAAGAAGACACTGGATCTGGGTATGGGTATTTCTAGGGTGCAGCTGTTCTATTTTACAACATAAACGAATCTCATCTCCGTCTGTTGTAGCAAACTGACTCGACCAGATACATGCGGCACTGCCATGGCCAAATTCTGAGCTTGTTCACATATTTAGGCTCTTAGACTTATTAGTAAAATAGTAAAAATTATTTGTAGTTTCATAGCATGTGAAGATTTCCTAAAAACAATCTCAAAAATCGTCTAGCTGGACGGCAATGCACAATGACTCCTTGCTTTAGTATGTTGTCCAGGGTTGACAGAGAACGCACAAGTCCTGCTCCAACGTGAGATCTTCCTTTAGATCAGGGCCCTGCAAGCCCACAGCTCTGTTCTTCCCCTCTTAGAGTCCAGCTTTTATCACCTTTTATAAGAGTGATAATCCCAAATACCAATATATTCTCTCCATGGTGTGATTAAGTTTAATAGATAATGGCAGTGTGGTATATCTATCTGCAGGTAGAATTGTTTTACGATATCAAAATTGTTGTTAATGTTATCACCATCATCATTACTAATATTAAAACAAGTAGTATTTGCAACAACTCAGTAATTCCAACTGTCTTAATGTAGATATTTTTAAAACTAATAACCTAAAATTATTAGGTTTGATTAAAACTTTAAATAAGAAATAAACAGTTTTTGTCTTATTTTTTTGAAAGCCAAAATGATATAAAATAATTGATAATCCTCATTCATCTAATTATGCTCCCAGAAATATATATATATAATTACAAGGAAAATAGATTTACAAAAAGGACATCAGACTGTGTACCAACCACGTACTGGGGATTTTCCAGCTGTTGTTTCTAACATGTATGAAGACCGAAGGTGTTTCCATACAAGGCACTGAGTCTTAGAGTAGGAACGGCCCGTAAGGGTGACGCTAGGACTGCAGACTCTTCGGTAGCACTGGGCTCCTTGGCCGGCAGTCTCCTGGGTGACAAAGTGTTAAATGTACTTGAAAGAACCACAGTCACCAACAGAGCCACACTGGCTAAGGTCTTAGGCTTGAACTTAACCATATCCTTCGGTTGTCCGTTACACGAGAAGTACTCAGTCATTCCTACTTACGGTGCGACGGGGTCGCACAGGGGACGTTCTAGGTCGCGGCAAGGCTGTCTGCTGCTCTGGGCGAATGCATATCTGATCACTTTTGCTAAGAAATCATTAGGAAAGACGTCCGAGCACTTAGACCAGTGCTATACTCTCGTGACCCGTAACCCAGCCGCCATGTACCGATTGTCAGAGTCCCGCAGCCAATCTAGAAACACGATGTCCACACCAAGCAGAAGATCAAGGACGTCAACACATGCAGCGTTTGGTGGCGTTTACCGGTGCGTTTCTTCTGCTGTGACTGAACCAGGCTTGGCCTGTTTGTCCCGTTAGGTGTCCTCCTGACGGTCTCTGAAGATGACACATAAGAGGGCCGTAACCATCGTCCCCGAGCCCCGAGCCCTTCAAACCTGATGGAATTTTATCTCCCCAATGATTGTTCTTGTTACATCTTATTTATTAATATAAAAAAAACTAAATAATACTTATTAGTACTAGTTTTAAAAAAGGGCAGATCAGTAATTTTTAAAAGTAAATATCTTTCCTCATCTTCTACCCATAGACTTGTTTCGGAGCTTAACCCATTAATAATTGTAATATCTGTCCGTTCCTTGGTGTGGCCAGGTGGTGAATGAATCCAACAGCACCCACAGAGAGGGCTTTGTCGTTGTTGTCATTTAGGAGTCATAGGGAAAAGATCCTAAGTCTCTCATTCATACTGCTTATTACTGTGCTTTAAAACATTCAGGAACTGGTGAGGTTGAATAAAAATCTCCCACTGTTGCCTTAATTCTCATTCCTGTAACAGTAGGGTTCAGCATCTTTCCTTATGCGTACCGGTCATATGGACTGCTTTTTCTGCAAGGCAACCCATCATTAAATCTATCTTGTCTTTTTCTGGACGGTCTGAGGAATCCTGATGATAGTCAGTCTTTGCCGTGTGCATACACTGCAAGCATATTCCTGGTACATTGTTTGTCTTGGACAATGTCACCTTCCGCCACTTAAAAAAAATGTGATCAGATAGGTTTTTCATTTCTGCATCTTTGTTTTTTAATAACACAAATACCTCCCAAAGTGTTCTCACACTTTCTATGTATTTTTTTTAAAGATTTTATTTATTTAATTTACAGAGAGATCACAAGTAGGCAGAGAGGCAGGCAGAGAGAGAAAGAGGGAAGCAGGCTCCCTGCTGAGCAGAGAGCCCGATGTGGGGCTCGATCCCAGGACCCTGAGATCATGATCTGAGCTGAAGGCAGAGGCTTAACCCCTGAGCCACCCAGGCACCCTTTCTATGTATTTTTTAAAAATTTTAAAAAGATTTTCCTTAGTACGTAGTATAAGTAATGATTGAGTTTTGTTTCCCTCTAAATGAGTAACTAGCTATGTTTAAGGTACCCCTTTATCACGCTCCTGAATTGAAATGTCCCTTTTGTCATACTCTGCTTCCACTTACACTCTCCAGTATGTTCTTTCATGCCAGTGTCAGATTTCTTGTCATGAGAATGACCTTATGTACATTATGTACATGAGAATGACCTTATGCATTAAGGCAAGTGTCTGCTAAGTATTCTGATATTTAAAATTCTACCTGGGCTCCTCGGTGTCTCAGTGGGTTAAGTGTCTGCGTTCAGCTCAGGTCATGATCCCAGGGTCCGGAACTGAGCCCTCCTTTGGGCTCTGGGCCCAGCAGGGAGCTTGTTTCTCCCTCTTCCTCTGCCGGCTTTCTTTCTCTGTCTGCTTTCTCTCTCTCTCTCTCTTTCTGTCAAATAAATAAAAATGTTTAAAAAAGAAGAAGATAAAATTCTATCATCCATTCTAAAATATTTACTTTTCCATATTGTTTCAGTCAGATTAGTCTAGGCAAATAGGACAGAAATAATCCTGAAGTTTTAATGCTTAACCAAAGCACAGGTGTATCTCATTCAAATCCCCCATGGGGATGAGTTAATGCAACTCTTCTCCACTTGATGACTCCCATGGGATCCAAGCCTTCCAACTTGTGGAACCACCATTTTAAAGTGAAGCTTCTGAATTTGTCTTCACAAAAGAAGAGTTAATAGAAAACAAAAACAACAACAATACACACTCAGTCCTAAGTACTCCACTGTCCAGACTGGTCATGTGGTCTCAAATCAGAGTAGAGCAGATTGTGATATGCTGATAAGCACATGGAATTTGGGTGAGCAGAACTGTCTCTGCCTCATACCTGGCCTTTTAACCCACTTTGCTCTGTTCAAAATAAACTTTTATTCTAAATAAAATTACATCACATGTGCATGTTACATGAGAATATTAAATTTGTTTTATGATTTTAAGATTTCCTACTCGGGAAAGTGACATTTGTAGAGAAATGTCTCCCTGGCCTGTTCTATATTCTTCAATAAAATTATGGTGCACATCTTTCTTCTTTCTCACTCATCTTTTCCCTAAGTATTTTATTGTTCTCGTTCATTTAGAAAGATAAAATAATTTGTTTCTGGTTTTATTGCTAATTATTGACAGTGTAAAGGAAAACTGTGCTTTTGTTTATTTAGCTTACATCCAGCCACCTTACCAGATTGTATGATATAGTCTATAATTTTTATTAGCGTCTTTGTCTTTTTTCTGGAAAAACAATATCATCCTCAGAATCAATGCGTTTCCTGCTCTGCACTGTAGTAAGACAGTTATGTAGCATTTTTTCTTGTACGACCTCGACTCTCAGAAACAGTGTGTCACAGCTGCATTTCTTCTTTTCATTGACGGTCCCTGACAGCCACAGTAGAAAACACTGTACTCTTCCCAACTTGAGATCTCCTCCGAAGCCCTCCTGTGATCCATCATTGAGTTTTGAGCTCTGTCTCTTCCTCTACTTTCTTTCAGCTCAGACCATAGTTCCACCATTTTTACCAGATTATTAGAATAATCTTCTCATTGTCCTCTGGATGAAATCTAGTCTGCCCCTAGCACTGCCTTTCCATACCAAAATCTAACAATGATGCTCCTTTTGCTAAAATTCCAGTTGCTGACAGTCTTAAGAACAGGATTCTTAGCATTTACTCTCCACTCATGTCCATTCACATCGGGTACTTATCTAATTTGTGGTCATTATGTCTAATTTTTTGGTCAATATGCACTCAGAGTTCTGTCAGCCTGTCACTGTGAGCATGCTTTCTCCTCAGCATAGAGGAGAAAAAGTGGTTCATTTTAGGCCATATGAGCAAGTCCTTTTTTGTCATTACAATGGCTTCTTTTTTGCAGGATTATGATGTTTTAACTGAAGTAACTTTCAAAAACCACTACAAAACCCTCTCCTCAGATTGTTAATGTTCCTCTCCGTTCTTATCATTGATGTGACTCATAATGCATAAGATGGGACCTGACCGACCACCAGATAAAGCTTTTATGAAGCACCAAGCTACTCAGTGCAACAGAGTAATGTTTCTACATTACTCTACGGAGCTTGAAGTAGCTGCTCAATTCAAAAGGTTCAGAAAATGGCATATTACAAAAGAAAAGATTGTGGACTTTGTGAAAAAGCAACTATTGTTACTTTTATAATTTTACAAAATATTATAAAATTTGAAATACAAAATTTACCTTTTCAAATTAGTTGTTGTTGTTATTTCTAAAGGAGATAGAAGTGAAAACAAAACAAGACAAAAAACCCCTTGCAAGCTTAACATTGTTAAGGCCAGATATAGAAATACACGCAGGCTTCACTTCCATCCAGAAGCAGCGGAAAATATAATCAAGATGCAGTTTCATGAATTCAGATTTTTGTGTCTTTCTTACTCATGTACTGCTAAGCACTTTCTGCCTGCCCCAGAATATGGAGGCAACAATTCTTTTCCTTTTCAGCACTTTCACTACTGGGAGGAGGAAGAAAAGCCCAGTCTCAAGCCAGTTGCCAAGGTAGCTACCGTCCATTCTGTGCCGTGTAACTCCTCTAACATCCCCCATGCTGTGCTTCTCCCAGTCGCCGGATACTCTGTCCTCCCTGAAAATTTTGAGTGAATATTTCAATATTGCTGTGATTCTGTTTTACAACAGGGCTATGAAATCTTGGCCACAGATCCATATCATCCAGTTTTTCATACGCGGAGCCTCTATGAGGATTCAAGTCCAGGGATGTCTTTCAGGAATGTACTCAGCGAGGCCCATGAGATTAAAGATACTACAAACATGACCTTACCCTTATTCTCATCTAGAGGAGGAAGCACCAAAAATAGGCCTAGTGGCTCCCTCCAAGAGTAAAGAAAACAGTGGTATAGCTTGTCAGTTGTCATTTAGTCTTTGTTTATAGAACTTCAAGGTCACTAGAGAACCACTGATCCCTGCAGAGCTGTGCTCAACTTATTCCTCAGAAACTACGTTTGGATCCTTTAGTGGCAACTGGCTTAAAACCATTTTGCAAGACAGTCCCCTGCCTGACTTTCCTCCCCGTCTTTTCCTCGTCTTCTTTCTTCCTTGATGTTGTCATGTTCAGTTCCCAAAAAAGCACAAAATGATGGGCAGACTTGCAAGCATGACCCACAATGGAGGGTGAAAGCGTGGAGAGAGCAGGGCAGCCGGGCCTGTGTTCGCCAGGGCAGCCCCAGGCTCTGCATGGATACTGAGCCCCGAACCTTCTCCAGCAAGGCGTGAGCACCTGCCTACATTCCAGGAGGCCCATCTCGCCGGAAAACCCACGAGCTTAAATGTGATACTTTGCCACTTTATGGCTCAGGCTTCTGATTCCTTCCATCTTCCTGGAAGGGGAAGTCAGTCCCATGGGAGGGTCTGACTTGGCACATGTTCCATCCCTCTTTCTCAGACTTTGGTCAAAGTAGCTAGTGTTTCTGATCAATTCCCATAACTCTTCACTGTTGGGTCGATGAACAAGTAGAGGCACAATGTGCCTCTGCTGATCATTTTAATCTAAAATGATGCCTTCTTCATCATGGATTTTTATGTTGCTGTGGTTACTGCTGCTGTTTTACTTTTGCCCTGTGATGTGATTTATCTTGCTTACCCTCTTCAGTCCCTTATTAAATTTTGCGTCCGTGTTTAGTGTCTTACTCACCTCACCTCACGTGGGTCCCAGTCCTCAGATTAAGAAAAAGCCCAAGAAATGCTAAAAATGTCAAATGAATGGCCAGACTGGTTTAAAAATGTTTAAGAACAGTTAATTTTTACTTCTCATTCTTTGTTTTCATCTGCAAAAAAAAATAAAAATACCTTTATTTTAGGTGAGAGGAAGGAAAAAGGCTGAACAACGATCCCAGGTGGTTCCATACCCAGGTCAACACATCCAAGTAGTTTTTAAAATAAACAATAAGCTTCCCAAACAAGTATTTGGTCAGATGTGTGTTGAAAACAACTATGAAATTGATTTAGATTTTTTATGGATCTCATCAAACTTGTGGTCTCTCACTGACGAGACGGCGCTTGGAAACCATCTTCAGTGGTCCCTGCTGTGGAGGTCTGCTTTCCTCCTGGAAAACAAGTTACCAGAAGAGCATATCACGAAATTGTAAAGAAGACAGTACAGGTGCATTTCTTCTCTGTGGAGACCATTTTCATGAAAATGTAGAATGGCTTTAATTATATTCTATAAAAACTATGATAAAAAAAACATTTTAAAGTTTTTTTTTTTAAATAAGGAAATTGTTTAATTGTCTTTTGTCCTCCAAGAAATATCAAAATACGGATTTTGTGTGTGTGTGTGTAACAAGATTTTAGAACGCATCTAGCGCTGACCCATAACTTTACAGATGAGGAAACCAGGCTAAAAAGAAAGGGGCACTTTTGACTGGTTGGAGTTTTACACCTCATTAAGCAATTCCAGTTTATTCATGGAGAAACTTAAATATCCAGTGCTTTATGGCTTAAATAGTGAAGTCTTATTTCAGCTAGTTGATTGCTGGGAGCTACTGAATATTTTACTTTTAATAGTAAATTTTCCCCTTAGAAATCATGGGAGTCAAACCATGAGAGACTGTGGACCCTGAGGAACAAACTGAAGGTTTTGGTGGGTTGGGGGAGCCTGGTGGTGGGTATTAGGGAGGCACGTACTGCATGGAGCACTGGGTGTGGTGCATAAACGGTGAATTCTGGAACACTGAAAAGAAAAATAAAAAATGAAAAAATAATTTAAAAAAAGACAAAGAGGGTACCTGGGTGGCTCAGTGGGTTAAGCCTCTGCCTTTGGCTCAGGTCATGGTCTCAGGGTCCTGGGATCGAGTCCCGCATCAGGCTCTCTGCTCCACAGGGAGCCTGCTTCCTCCTCTCTCTCTGCCTGCCTCTCTGCCTGCTTGTGATCTCTGTCTGTCCAATAAATAAATAAAATCTTTTTTAAAAAAATAAAATTAAAATTAGAAAAGACAAAGAAAGAAAGAAAGAACAAAGAAAGAAGACATGATGCTGGTGCTTCCCCATTACGCTGTGCCTCCCCCATGGGAGGGAGCGCCTCCAGCTTTATTTCCCTCCCTCGCATTAGACTCTTTCTCCCCAAGTAGTAAAGGCTTCACGACCGGATGGAAACAGATGAAGGATCCCATTATGCTTGTTTATTTATCTCGCTCCACCAAAGTATTAGATAATGTAGCACAGTAGCGCGTTCATAGATGACAAACGGAGCGAGGCTAGCTCGTCGTCGGTCACTTCAATCTGGCCTCTGCTCTAGCCATGCCATCAAAGAGACAGAAACGAGCGGGCTCGCACTGGGGAGCGCGTTCCGTGAGGCCAGCCACCCTGAAGCCCCACGTTTCTGGCCCTTACTTCCTTCTTTTCTGATATACTTGAGAGTGACCTGCTGATGAGTATCTTTCAACATTCCTATTTTCTACATTTTAGCTCTTTCCCTCTTGAGCGTGGGTTCTTGAGCATATGTGTATGTGTAACATATTTAGTGCATATTTTGAAGAGACATCTATTAATATAAAATATTTTCACTCTGCACTTTCGGAATAAACATTTAGGAAGTATTGCTAAAAATATTCATAGCTATAAGCCCCACTGAAGGTAGAATTTATGTCTTTTTCTGAAGACCTTCATACAGTTGCTGGCACATGGTAACCACTCCAGAAACCTTTAAGAATAAATGAATGAATATAGGCTGAATCGATGAATATCCCGACACTTCTTATCTTGTCCTTTCAGGGAGACCTTCAGTCACTTATAAAGCTAACAATTTCCGTAGATCAACGACATATTGTCACTTTATGTACCATCTTTCACGGACTTTGAAAGGCAGACAATTTTAATTTGCATTTAGACAGATCGAAGTCAGTAAAGAATAATAAAAATATAATCAATGTGAGAATCGTTACTGAAACGATGGATTCAAGCACACACTAAGCTTTGTTGTTTCTCTAAGGTTTATCATGGTAGAACTATCTAAATAACACAGATTCGAATAACTCCCTTTTTACCGATTTGTCTTTTAGAATTCGGGAAGCATATTCTAAGGTTGTTGGACAGAGAGTACAAATCGGAAGGAGATCGAGGCAAAGTATTCTTTTAACGTCCTTGGTCCAAGCTGCCTCGCCACTGAGGAGGCGTCGGGATTCCAGGCTTGAAGCCGAGCTCTGCGGCAGCCAGGCTAGCCGCCTGACCGGTCTTGAGCCGTGCGGCCTTCCTGCAAAGTTTGCCCTTGGCTCAGAATTAAGGAGGCGCAAACGTGCTCCGTCATTGAGATCAGTAATATTTCAGTGCAATACTTTAAAAAAAATATTTTAAAATAAATCACAGCTTTAAGTAAAGGCGGGCTCAACGGAAGAGCTGACGTTTCTGACTGTCGTCCAGCCAGCAGAGAGGATTGTGCAAGCAGATGGCAAACACTAGCTGAGCTGACCAGAGTCAAGGGTGGACGAGTCGGCCTCCTGCTGCGTTCCGAGCCTCCCCACGCCAGCAGGCCACCGCGCCCCCCTCTCCCTGCTGATCAACACTTTCCTACCCAGAACCTCTCATCTGGGGCACACGCTTATTGAAAAATAATGCACGTAGTATTTGTAAGCTTAGTCGAACAAATTTTGAAAATATCATCTGTGGGGAAGTGTTTTAATACTTTGGCTTAAAAATGTCTTTAGAATATGAGATAAAAATATTAATTTTGTTCTACAGAATAACTCCGTCCTAACACAACCCATTATTATGTGACTTTTGGTGCGCCAGGCATCTAACTGAGCGACTCCAGCAAAAGGGCAGCATCTAATAAAATGCACAGCCGGCCCTGCCATCCCATTGGCCGTTTCTAATTCTGAACATAAATATTCGAAGAGCTACTAGGGCAGTAGGATCTGCATTATTTCCAGCAGATAATGCATCCCTGGGACTGTCCCTACGCAGCCCCGGGAGACAGTCTACTCTCTGCTCTGGTGAAAAGATGAAGTGCGTTGAACACGGAGACGTGTGCTGTGCTGTAGTGTGGGGGCCAAGGCCACAAAAGGTGCCCGAGGCAGGAGCAGTTGTGTCTTGGTTGCTAAGATTCCGTGCACTTGTGGGTTTTGGACACTCGGCTTCTTACAGACACGTCAGACAGAATAAAGCTGGTTGAAATGCTCATGTGTTGGTACAGCACATTCCCAGCTGCTTCTGGAAACTTCTGCAGTCTCCGCAGCCCTTCGGCAGCCCCCCGGGTGTCCTGCAGGGCATCCAGGCTCCCTGGTCTAGGGGGCAGGTCCAGGAGTCCTCTGTGTGGCTCAGGGCTGCCATCTGCACAGGCTCTTCTGGAAGAAGGCTACACTCTGAGGCCACGGTGACCAGCAGCAGGCTTTGCCGGGCCGCCTGGGGACCTTGCTCTTGACGTACAAAGTTGGGGGCCCGGCCTCCTAAGCCGCTCCCTCCAGCAATTTCAGGTCTGTGCTAAGAGCGTTAAACAAATTATAGCCCTGGGGGAAATGCAGAGAGAAAGATGGAGCTCGGGCCTCCCCACGATTTAGGTTAAAAAGAAAATGAAACACAAGAAAGACTTGGTCCAACCAGCCATGTCTACAGAAATCTTTTTTTCCCCCAAGTCCACAAGCTTCGTTACTGAACTTGCAGATGAATGTGGTTCTGGGCATCACACAGCCCCCCAGCCCGTCCAGCAGGCCTCTGGGCACACGGTGCTGCCCGACTGGGGTCGACCCCAACAGGCTTTGGCGGCTGCTTGTGCCCCGCACGCCCCACGGCCGTCAGACCTCTGGGGTCTGACCTCAGTGACTGGGCATGGCAGCGCCGTGCTGGGGAGGATCTCTGCTGTCCTTACTCTACAGGCCGGCCGTAGAGGCCCAGCTGCGGTGGGAAGCCTGCGGCCTGGCCCCACACCCTGGGGTCCCTGCTGCCTGCAGCGCAGCAGGCACAGGAGGGCCCCGGGCCGGGCTCACCCCTGGCTGGGCTCTGCTGCTCCCCTGCGGCTGAGCGTGCCCAGCTCTGGACTGGGTCGGCCACAGGGGCCCTGAGCTGCCGCGTCTGCTCTGATGTCCTCGGGCATCTCCTGGAGCAGCCCAGGTGTCCGATCGCCTCCCCGGTAGCCCACCTGTTCGCTGGGGGCCACTGAAGGCTTGTGCGATACTGCTTGGAAGTGTGAGCTCGGCGGGGCCCCCCGCAGCTTGCCAACCGCCGAGCCTGCCGCAGACCTGCCTCAGACGGCCGCGCCCTGAGCAGGAGCCGCTGGCTGCATCTGTTCCCTGGAGCCACAGGAACAGAGGACCAGAGCCTGGGGGCCCGACGTCCAACATCCTGTCATCCCAGAGCCGAGCTCCTGCCGGAGGCTGTGGAGGAGGAGCCTTCCTGCGTCCTCCAGTGGCCGTGGGTGCTGGGGTCCCTGACTCGTGGTCACAGGGCTTCATTCTCTGCCTCCGCCTTCACGTGGCCTCCGTCCGTGTCTCTACGTCCCCATGTCCTCACAGGGCCTCCTGACAGGGACACTAGACGCTGGATTCAGGCCGCACCGACTCCGGCACGACTCGGCTGGGCGCGTCTGCGAACACCCTGCTTCCCAACGGGACCCCGCGCGGGTACTGGGGGCGCTGCTTGTCCTCGCAGATGAGAACTAAATGCGCTTTTAAACCAGGCAGTGGCAATCAAGAAAAGGAATTGCGTTTTTACCCTCAGAAAATGTGAGACAATATGATTTAGAATTTGCCACTGTTTGGAGTTTTAAATACTTACCTAGTTGTTTTTCCTCTTTACTGATTAATTAATTCTGCAAGCTTATGTTTCCACAATCAGATGAAAGTATTTCGATGTCTAAGTGTTTGCTAGGTACGTAGCGGTCTTAAAACTTCTTTAAATAGAGAGCGTTCGCTTGAGGTACGCTGACAAGGGAGGGAGCGGGGTCTAAGGACTTGCCCAGCCCCACGGCCCTTCCTCAGAGATGCGCTTCTTCTCCTCAGAGCCTGGAAAATCCAAACGGAATTCCGTTCCCGCGAGAAGCCGGAGCGGGCTTTCTGCGCACACCCTCCTCCTACTCGGAAGCAAGACCTGGCGGAGAAGGAGTGTGAGTCCCACAGGCCCGCATCGGCCAGACCCCGCCCTCGAGCGCCCTGGGCTTTGGGCTCCGAAGGCTCACTGTCGTGTTTCAGTGACGTGAATTCCCCCACCCAGCCCGTTCCTGTGCCTCCTGCCACGTGTCGAGAACCAGAGGCGTGGCGAGACCTGGACTAGAGGCCACGCAAGCAGAGCAGGTGTTGGCCGGCCGGCCTGTGACCGAGACACACGGGAGCCAACGGTGAGGGCTCGGGCACAAGTCACCTAATCCGTTTCCCAATCCTTGGCAATTTGGAGACCCCCCCCAATAAAAACTAATCCAAAGATGTCTTACTTTTGGATGCTTCACGGAGCGTACGGACGTGGTGCACGCTGGGGAGGGTGAGTCTCAGGGTGTGTGGGGAAGGGCTGGCGAAGGGCTTGTTTAATTCCCAGAAAGTGTGTCTGAGCTCTGGCTTTACGTCGTGACCACAGTTCCTCTTCCGCAGACCGTCTGGACTCAGACATACCACTGCCTCGGCCTCCCTCCCAATGCCCAGACGGCCGTCCCGAAGCCTCAAGTCACCACGGGCGGTGGAACCCAGCAGGCCCCGCTGCTGCCCCACCCAGACAGCCCCCAACCCCAAGGTCTGGGAATGCAAGAGCCAGTTGAGGTCCTCGCAGTGATGCGTGAGGCTTTGCCTTGTCGCCAATCCAAAGTAAGAAAAGCTGACAGCTGGAAGGGATCCTCTCCCGAGTGGTAAACAGCCGGAGGACAGTGAGCAGATCTTGAACCAGAACGTGTGGAAGGACAGTTGGAGCCACAGGACAGGAGAACAAGTTGGAAACACCAGGAGGGAGAGCATGAGGAGGGCCAACAGGATGGCCCAGGAGAAGGAATGGGGTCCAGCGGTCGGGGGACCAGACCCCGGGGCTGCTGTAGTAGAGGTCGGAGGAAATGAGGAAGGCAGGGCTTAGGCTGTCTCCATTTCTTCCCTGGCCACATCTGGGTGACGGCAAGGCAGAGAAGAGCTTTGGAGCCCACGGTGCTCCAGGACACTCTATGCACATGCTCAGGCAGGGGACCCCATCGTCTGGGGGAAGCCGTGGATGTGGCATCACGTTGTGCCCAGGATGGGGCTATGCTCAGCGCCTTTGTGTCCCACAGGGCCTCTTCCTCCCAGATGTCCTAACTCCCCGTTGGTCACCTACAGCGCCCCCAAGAATGAGTGTTCAATGCCCTGGACATCTACCGGATAATTCTTCTGAATTGTTTTACACATTCCTGACCCAAGACTCAAAGGTGTTCCTTTGACCGACCAGGCTAATCCACAAGTCCATGTCCTCCGTGGCGCACCTGCCTCCGCACCTTCTCCCTCCTGCCTGCATTCCTGCCCCTCCCCCTCCCTCCCCCTCCCCCTCCCCCTCCCCCTCCCGAAATCCCCTTTCCCTTCTCTCCTTCCTCACAGATATTTACTGAGGACCCACGTGGGCCCGGGCGCTGTTCGAGTGACTTGGAACTGCTGCCACAATGGCCACATCCACACCCATGAACTGAGCTCTAGGGCCTTGACCAAACACCCTAAACCTTAGCGCCCTGTAGGTTGGCAGCTGGACTACACACTCCCCAAGGGGTGTGGCTGTCACATTAAATTGAAACGAACCTGTCATGCACTGTCGTTTCTAATGCCTGCTCCGTAGGCCCCTGTCCTATCTGTGCATGTGATTATCGGGGCGCCGTGTCCTGAAACCACTGAGCGGGGCCTTGGCTTCCTTCCCCAGATGCCACCGTCCCTTAGTGCGATGCTCTGTCTTATTTCTCAACTCGACCGAGTTGCAGGGTCACGGGTGGCCCAGATAGCTAGTTAAATGTTATTCTGAGTGTGTCTGTGAGGGGTTTCTAGATGGGGTTAGCATTTAAATCAGTAGATGAGTAAGTACGGACGGTCCCCCCCAGGGTAGGAGGGCCTTGTTCCAGCTGTTGGAGACCTGGAAAGGACCACAGGCTGCGTGACGGAGCTCGATCTCTCGGCATGACTGTCTTCAAGCTGGGACGTCAGCCTCCTCATGCCTTCAGACCTGGGCTTGGGCTCGAACTGGGCTCTCCGCCTCTCCGCCCTGAAGGTTGGATTGCAGAGAGGCCGCTGGCTCTCCTGGGCCTCCACCCTGCCAGGTGAAGACGCTGGACTCCTCCGAGGTTGTGGGAGCCGACGTAATGGGACCGAACCCTTCGTGTAAGGACAGACAGAGTCCGTACGTCATTGCTTCTCCGGAGAGCGGTGACCCCCTACTCGGGTCACCGCGCTTTATAATCTCGGCACATGCACCCTTCCCTTGTTTCACGTTTTCATCTTTTAAGTCGTCGTATAAATAATTTGCAATGATAAGCAATTTCAATCACAAGAAAAGACTTCTTCAAGATGCAGTTTCATATTTCGCCCGCGGATGTCTATAATGTCGTCCTTGGTCCGTTCCCAAACCTGTGTCGGCATGGAGAGGGCAGCACACGATCCTGCTGCGTTTTTCTTCTAGTTAGGTTTCGAAGAGTTGTTTTCCCAACACGAAAGAACATTTTTCTCAATATATGTAACAAAAAATGAAAACCTTATGTGTATTGACTAGTAAATAGACACATTTTATTTTTTTATTTCCACATTTCACAAAAAGTTTACAAATAATGGTTTTTATTTTTATTTTGTTCACCTTGAAAACATTGCCTTGGTGACCTAGTCTGATGTAATGCTGATTGCGTGTGGGGTCGTTGAAAGTCGGTCTTGAAACCGAGTCTTCTGCTGCCGTCTTGTCGATGTGAGGAAGCGCTCGCAGTTTCGCGTGTTTACTGTTTGTGCGGCAAATACTAAGCCAAGGGATCGAGTAATCCTGCTTGTGCACAAACCAGGAGTGACGAGTTACTGTATACCGCAGGGTTTGCTGATCTTGCTACAGTCTTTGGTCGTGTGCACGTAGGGAAGTCACATGGGTCACAGGTTCTATCTGAGTCAAGTTTCGAACTGTAAACTTTGCGACGCAGGGTCTTTACCTAAGAGGGCCAAAGCCCTGATACTGTTCCTGTGCTCTGAAGACAATTGTAGGAGTTCTGTTCTTCTGATATTAAAAGTTACTTAATGCTTGTTTCCATTCAAGAAAAAGAAGAATTTTCACGTAGCAAACTCACATTTTGATTCCATGTTTTCCAAGCTTCAAGGTCTATACGCGAGTAAACCCTCTGAGTGCGCTCTCCGCTCCTACAGCGCCTGGTGCGGATCAGGGATGAGACTCCCCCGCAAACACTGACTTCGGACTGTCGACCCTCCTCTGGCCCCTCCTCGCTTCCCATCACCTGGTGTTCAGCTTGTTGTCTTTGTGTGGCACACGCCCTTCAAGCGGTTCTCCGCTTGTTCAGAAGTTGTCGGCAGCTCTGTGTTTTCAGAGTAGGTAGCCCTCTGCTTTGCTCCCTCATGGCAAGTAATTTTGATTTTCAGTCTTAGGGCCACTCGTTGACAGGATAAACTGTTTTTTCATTTCCACACCCTCTATTTCCTTCCCGGCATTTTGTCACTTGCCTACTTTTGCCAACTTCAGAACAATGTCAAATGAATTTAGGACAAGCATCCCGGCAGCATCGCAGCAGCTGGGAAGACTCGATCATGGGTCCATGTGGCAGGACAGGAAGCTGAAGGTCTGGTCCCTGCGGATCGTGGGGTGGGGATTCTCCGCTGGACGGCTGCCCCAGGGAGAGCCGCATGTTTCCTCCTCGTGCGCGGACACAGGACTTGTGACAGATTCTCAGCTCTAGCTACGCGGGGGCCTCTGCACCGGTTCTGAGGTCTCAGAGCTGGCGTCTGTGGCCCATCTCAAACAGACTGTTTGCAAAACAGACTCCCGTTTCAGTGCTCTTCTGTTTACCGCTTGGGGCAGAATCGGAAAAACTCCCAAGTATCCTGAGTCTTTCTCACATCCCCGGAACGGTGGTCCAACACTTTGGTGATGCAAAAAGCCCAACGGATGTCGAGGTGAATGACGAGACGTGGATTTCATTGCTTCTTATCCTGTGGGTGACCCCATCACCCCCGCGTTCTGATCGCGTCGGGTGTCCTGAGCAGCGCCGGAGACGGTGAGGACGGACGGAATCATGCCTGGAACGCTCAGATGGGGCAGGGCGTGCGGACACAGGGAAGCGGGCCCTAGATCCGGCTTTGGTGTCAGACTCGCGGAAGCAGCCCCGTGGCCCAGACAGTAACAGGAGGTGGAGCCGTCCCGCCGGGCTGACAATGGCAGTAAGTGCTGTGATGACGGACAGTGCAGCTGTTTCTAAATAAGTGTCTTTTCCTTTGTTCTGTGGGGGACCTGTCGCGACCACCGGCACTCCCGGACAGGGAACTGCCCACGGAAACCCACTAACGGACTGTGGGTGCATGGACGCTGGGGGCCCTGCGGGCTCTGAGCTCACGGCCCCCCAGGCCACTGTCCTGAGAGAAGCTGCGCTGGTTCCCATGTGAATTTTAACATGTGGAAAGCTGGGAATTGCTTGAAACGAAAGACGGAGACCACGGCCCGGGCGTGAGGCGCTCACCAAGGGCGGTCAGACGGGAAATCACCATCGCCACTGAAAACACGGCCCGTGCGGCAGTCCCTCGGTGCTGCGCCCGGACACCGAGTCCTCCGTGACCAGTTTTCCTGCGACCTGAGCCCAGGGCCCCTGGCCTCCAGGCCCGCCTGTCCACCCCTGCAGGCAGGACAGCTACGCCTTGCAGGGAGCTGTGAGCGCAGACCAGAAACATCTCACACTCTGGGATGCATTTGGTCTTAGTTGCCTTGTTATTGAATCGAATGTCAGCTCCCTGATTAGAAGCTGAACTCTGAGACAACCCACCACAGCAGCAGCAAAGAGCCCTTCATTCAATTTCTAACTCAGTGAGGAAAGAAAGACAAAAGACTTCTTGCTGGTGACACATGTGGCTCCCGGGTCCCGGCGACCCCCAACAAGGATGAGCCAGTGACAGCGAGGGAGCAGGCAGGGTTTCGGACGGGGCCGGATGGCATGGCACCGGCCTTTACAGCCCACAGGACCCCGGGCAGCGAGGAGGGGAAAGCAGAGCGGCCGCACGCAGCCTTGTGGGTCCCAGACCTCCGCGCCATCCTGCTGGTGTGCGCCCCTGCTCTGGTATGACAGGGCCCCCACGGCTAGCGTATACACAAGCAGTCTGGGGCGAGAAAATTGAGAATGTGACCCAGTTGTGCCAAAGAAATATTCTGGATGGGTCTCCCATTTGCTCCCATATAGCTCTGAATTCTGTCTTGTCTTGTGGGAGTGATGCCTCGGGGACAGCCACTCCAAGACATCGTGAGTTTAGCCTGAATTGCTTTTATGAATCAAGGAGCAAAAACCAGAGAGAGAGAGAGACAGAGAGAGAGAGAGGGAGCGCTAACATGTTGTTTTTATTAAATTGAGTTTAAAGGAGCTTCTTTCAAAGATTCATGTTTACCCACATAATACCGGGCGTTAAGACCGCCCTGCCGAATGGACCACCTTTGGAATTAGTATTCCTGGAGCAGAGGGCTTTAGCACCAGTGCGTCAGACTTTCTGGCAATGCAGTGCTGCTGAAGGGTGAGTGTCTTTATTCTTTAGGGCAGGAGCAAAGAGGAATGAGGTGGGAGCCGTGGGCATCGCGGCTGGGCTCCCAGGGCACTTGCAGGGCTCGTCCTTGAGCTGCGCTCCGCGTGCGGGAGACCGTCCCGGCAGCCCGGGTGATAGCCACACTGGAATAAACACTGGCTTTATGTGGAACAGAGCCGGAGCCCCCGCGACGTCAGCGACCCTTGTGGCCCTCGCACACCCGGCACCTCGCCCTCAACTGCAAGCTCCCACAGCCACGAGGGGCTTCGTTCTGGTTCAGTGAACAAAACCTTCATCTCAAAGTGATAATGCCTACATTTGGTTTACGTGTAACTTATCTTTTCTGATAAGCACAAACAAGTCATATTACTTTAGCATTAAAATAACGATTGTTTTATGTGCCTTCAATTCATTGTTTTATAGCATAAGCCCACACTGAACCGTGGGGATGCTGAACTTGTATACAAACAAACGGAACAACCATTTACTTCTCTGGGCTCCTGCTGTTTCCTTCTGGGTGTGTGTGTGTGTGTGTGTGTGTGTGTGTGTGTGAGCCAGACGTTACCCAAAACGGACAAAACAGACCCACATAATTAAGTAACTTATCATCTTGTATAATAAAATAATAAACAGGTTTATTTAGCTGTATTAATCTTTTATTTGTTCTTAAATGTGGTGTTTACATTTAATTTCAACAAAACATACAGCATGTAATTTCAACAAAACGTGTAACAGTAACATTTTAATTTATAAAATAAACTTTGTTGATTTTGTCTTTCTCCTGCCTGTTCTCTGGGTGCACATCTCTACCCATACCTAGATCGTGTATATGTATGTGCAGGTACATGTGTGTCTGTAGGGGTGTGTGTGTGTGTGTGTGTGTGTTATATGCAGATGGGTAGGTAGACAGATGGACAGAAAGACAGACAGACCAACAGGCAGACAGACAGACAGATAGATAAGCAGACAGATAGGTAAATAGGCAGACAGGTAGATAAGCCCCTACCCTCACCCGTACCTACACCGCCGTTCCTCCGAGTACCCTGTCAAAAGTGTTGAGCATCTACGCAGAATTACTCAGTTACCAGAGTTCCTGTGTTCGCCTCGCGGGCGTCATAAACAACCAAATACACTTTGCGTGCCTTTTCCAGGGTTTCAGAAGAGTTGCGCTGGGTTCCTAATGGAAGCCACTGTTTGCTCAGATAAAGCAAATCACTCTGGGGCTTCCCAGTGCCCGGACAGGGCACGGTGCAGACGTTAAAAGATAAAAGAAAATGGAGCTGTTGGCCGAGCATGTCAAGCCTGATGCTGTGCAGATAAGGTCTGGGTTCTCTACGGGGTCTGAAGCCAGCCTCGTGTGAGGAGCTGCAGCCCACCCCTCCGGCGCCCCCCTGAGCCCCATCTCTGCCGAGCCCCGTGCGGTTGCCGGACGACGGGCGTCGGCTCTCTAGTACTTGCCGGTTTTCCAGGCACGGCCGGTGCACTTTTACTGATCACGCACTCGCTCAAAAAGCTCCTTCACTGAACCAACAAGCCCCTGGGGTGCGGCTTCACCTTATGTACACAGGCCGGCCCTGGCAGCTCACCGTGGTCTCCACCCTTCTCTGGCGGAGTGAGTCGGGTTCGGAACTCATCGATGCCAGGAGGGCAGAAGAAGTCAGCGAGCATTAGGTCCGGGTCTGTATCCACAGGTGGGTCATTGTCACGGAGTCTACCGTACAAAGCTCCCGTCATAAAGCTGATGAGAACGAGACTCAGGAGAACGTGGCTGTATCTGCCCAGATGTCACTGGGGCCGTCCAGAGAAAAAAGAATTATGTGTCAGGATAGTACCAGCTCCTGCCTGACCCGCCAGCCTGCAGGCCTGTCTGCCCTGTATGGTGCAAGCTGTCCAGGAAACCTGGTCACCCAGAGGAGAAACGTGGTGTACCTACGGAAATTAAGTGGTCGCAAGTCAATGTACAACAGAATAATTTACATACAAGGAAACACAATGAAAGTACCGACATCCCCGCCCCAGAAACACATCCGTAGGCTTTCCTTATGGACTTCAGACTTGCTGGCTCCAGCACCGTGAGAGCCAACTATTGAAAATGAACTTGTTTTTCTAATGAAATCATATAGACCCCATAATGTTAGATCTGTGTGTATCTAGATATATAGAGAATACATAGAAATGTGTAATACATACAGATATAACTAAAGATACAGATACCGCATGGGTCCTATTTCCCTGGAGAACTTGACTGAGGGTCCTCCAAGGCTACAACTCCGTCCCTGGTGGGAAAGAGGGGTCCCAGAGGAGAAGTGGAGGTTCCTTACTGCTCTCAGACAGGTTCTGACCAGTTACAGTGCGAAGTAGCCTGTGGACTTCATAGTGGTCAGTCAGGACTCAACGAGGCCCAGGGAGAGCAATAAAGGCAAAGATGACCCATCCTCACGTCACCGTGGGCATCGACTAGATGACCCATCCTTCACGTCACCGTGGGCATCGACTACATGACCCATCCTCACGTCACCGTGGGCATCGACTACATGACCCATCCTCACGTCACCGTGGGCATCGACTACATGACCCATCCTTCACGTCACCGTGGGCATCGACTACATGACCCATCCTCACGTCACCGTGGGCATCGACTACATGACCCATCCTCACGTCACCGTGGGCATCGACTACATGACCCATCCTCACGTCACCGTGGGCATCGACTCCATGACCCATCCTCACGTCACCGTGGGCATCGACTAGATGACCCATCCTCACGTCACCACTGGCATCGACTAGATGACCCATCCTTCACGTCACCGTGGGCATCAACTAGATGACCCATCCTCACGTCACCGTGGGCATCGACTAGATGACCCATCCTCACGTCACCGTGGGCATCGACCATGCGTTTTCATCAGACAGAGCCTGTGAGGACAGAGGAAGTGTAAGCAGAGCACCAAGTGCCACTTCCATCCTCACAGACAAACAGGAGGCCTGCAGTAATGTCCAGGAGCCTCCACACATCCCTCCCTCTTGAGCTGGGATGCCTCAGAGATGCCTTCACATAGGATGAACTTACGGTTGACCAAAGGACAGTGTCTCCTTCCCCGTGTCCTCATTCTGGTGCACTTGCCTGGGCTTGTCAGGCTCAGCCCCCCAGGAAAGGGGCGTCTTGCCGTGAGCACCAGGGTTGACCTCCGGACGCGCCTGGTTCACACAAGTCAGACGGGTCTGCCGTCTCAAGCCTGGGCTGGTCTTACCTCACACACCTGAGAGGAACTGCAAAGGTATGGGCGAGTTGTTTATTAAGAGCAAAACAGTCACAGTGACTCCAGTTTCTGTGGCCGCTGTCACAAATGAGCTCAGCCTGGGTGTCTTAGAACAACAGAAGTTGTTGCTCCCACAGTTCTGGGGCGCAGCAGTTTGAAATGAAGATGCTGACAGGGCCACGCTCCATGCGGAAGCTCTAGAGAAGACCTCCTCCTCCCTCCACCTTCTGACGGCTGCTGCCATCCTTGGCACAACTTGGCTCGTGGACGTGTCACCCAATTCCTGTCGCGGTCAGCACGTGGCTGTCTTTTCCCTGAATGTTGGTCTTTTCTTCTAAGGACATCACTGGACGAGGGCCACCTAAATGCGCTACAACCTCATCATAATGGGTCATAACGGGAAAGGATCTGTTTCTAAATGACACCACATCCTCTGTTCCAGGTGGACATGACTTTGGGTGGGGGCAGGGACACTGCAGCCTGGAGAGCCACATGCAGTTTCCATAATCCCTACAGTGAGCGTGTGAGCCCAGAGGAAACCTGAGCACTGGGGTTCCTGCTCAAGCAGAGCCCTCAGTAAGGACAGGATGAGGGGCCAGTCGCCCAGTCTACCAGAAGTGAGGAGTTGCCAGATCATGGACTTCCAGTGCTAACCTTACAACCTGAAAATCCCGTCACCTGCAGGGCCCTACTTAAGCACACTGGCCACAGGTGAAGCCACCATCCAGCCCAGCTCTGCCGTCCTGCTCTTTGGGAGAACGTGTGCCTCTCAGACTTGCTCTCTCCACTTCTTGGGTCTCAGCTTTTCTCAGCCTTGGGTCTTCTCCGTCCACCGCCCAGAACTCTCCCACATTGTGCTTATTGGTTTTAGCACTTGATTTCCTTCCCACAGAATCCTCCGCCACTGCTGGGTTTTCTCCGCCCTTCTATCGTCCTACCAGGACATTCTTTTTCTTCAGGCTTTCTTATTTCCTGAAGGAAACCTGGACCCTAGAGTTTACAAACAATGGAGCTGGAACAGAACACAGTCTCTCAAGTTCGATACTTCAGTTTTTGCCTGTTCTTATGGACACTCCAGTCTCCGTCAATAACAAATTCCGTATTTCTCAGACATCCAATGTTTGGTGGTTCTAGTATAGACCATGACCAAGACCTCATTTCATAACTCGTGGAGCTGGACCAGAGCACCAAGAACTCAATGAGCCCTTCTCCTTTCCCAGAAGACCTTTCGAGAAGTCCGAATTTCTGACAGGTTCAACTTTCTGATGAAAGTGAGTTCCTACTGACCCTAGTTACTCTTCTGTCGGGAGAAGACATGTCCACCCCAGACCCTAAGTTACCACATTTGAAAGGACGACGTTGTCCATCTTTCTACACCAACCATTGTTGAGTGTGATTCATCCTTTTGTGTCTAAATGTGTGTGAGTCTGAGTGTGCGTGCCCAAACCCATGTGTGCATAGAGACCAAAAGCTGAGCCTTTACAGAAGACTCACCCTTGAACCTAAAAACAATAGTGATGAGAAAGTAGAAAGGACTGGACAAGGTGAGTTCACCCCCACGGTTCACCCAGTACATTGCACACAGGGTGTTGGTGGGTATTTTGCACTTGACCCCTTGGTCTAAAGGTCAGAAGTCAGGCCTGCCCAGGCTCAGGAACAGACTCCCTCCCCCAGCCCTGATCTGCTACGGCCCTCCTACTGTCAAAAGACTTGGCCAAATATATGCATTTTGTGCCTACTTTTCTGCATATAACTGCATTTTCTAAATTTAGACCGGCCTTCTGAGATTTAAAGACAGCTTTGACATTTTTATCTTACTTTTGTCTCATTTCTACTAAGTTGTGTAAAATATTACAGTGAAACACTGAGTGTCGCCGTTGAAGGGCTGGGTTGAATTGGCAGTTCTAGAAATGAGTTTGTCCTTTTGGGGAAAGTCTAATTATTGAGGATTAAATGCTCTGCTACTTTCTAAAAATACTCAGCAAGGATTCAGAAGGCAGATTCCCAGAGTAGTATGACAACAGCTGACAGTGGAACCGAGCTCTCCCTGTGTTCTTCAAGGCGTATTCTCATTACAGCGGGGCCTCGCGGCGGAGCGGGGCACAGACGCCCGGCACCGTGGTAGATGCGACTCAGCAGATCCTCACGAAAACAGAATATTCTATGGAGTTAAAAATCAATAGATTTTAGCCAGTCTTATGCTAATGAACTACTCAGTTTTCTTTATCAGTCTCTCGGGGGTTTGAGAAAATTATAACAGCAAACCTCCCCCGAAGTCAGGGTCAGCACTTTTGCCGGTGGGTTCTTTCTAATGCCCCCTTTCGAACATGTGCCGCGGCGGATAAAGCCTGGATGCTCAGTTATGCCGTATTGATTTAAAGACATATTTGTTCTCGTCTGTTCAGAAAGAATACCGAATCCAAATGCAGGATTCTTGTAATTGGATTCAGCATGTTTTGTATTAACTAATTAGGAGTTTCGCCTTTTCGAGCTTGCTCCTTTTTGCCCGCTCAGCTCTTTTAATCCTCTTTACTCCGTGAAGCTAGAACGTAAGATTCATGATTTTCTTTTTCAATATTTGATGATGCACTTTCAGCCAGATCGGGGTGACTAGGGATACATTAAAAGAAAAACTGATCTAATTCCTCCTTCCCTTTTGAATGTCCTTTTTGTAAACTTTCCTGTAATGTTGCTGTCCCTCCCCTGCCTCCGACACACGCACACGCACATGCAGCTCCTCCTGACCTCGGAGCTCACATGTGTGTGTCTGAAGGCTCCGATCAGATCTTTAACAGATAATCTTGTGTTCCATTAATACAATGCCCTGGATTGCAAGAGAGAAGGTGGCTGGCCCTTGGTGCAACTTGCTGGCTACACCAGCCTCAAATTAAACCCAGTTACTGAATGGCTGTATTTAACTTAGCATTCCAGAGGCATTTGATCTGAGTGAAGCAAATTTTCTGGAACCAAGAAATCCTGAGTCTGACTCTGCATCGCCTTTGTCCTGGCTGAGTTCCCCGAGCCCGGAGCGTCTATTGAAATCCATGGGAGCCCTGAGCCTGGGCCAGCTCTGCAGAGACGGGCAGGGAGGGGCGAGGCAGGCCGTCGTGGGGGCCGTGGAAGAGGTGAAGGACCCCTGCGACCGGGTCATGCAAGCCAGGGCAGGGGAGCTGAGCTGGGGGAGCCGTGTGGGGGCAGATCGGATCGAGCGGACTCAGCGAGCTTTGCCCGCCTGCTGGACTGTACCGACACGGCGGACAGTCAGTCTTAGACCGCAGAAATTACAAAAGCGTTCCTCCCTGTAGGTTATATCCCTCAGTCCTTTCTGACAATTCTGACCTGACGTGTTCATTTTAACTGAAATCTGATAAGTGGTTCAATTCGGGGCGCCCTGTCAGCAACGAGCCAAGACGTGGCTTCCTGGCGCCCCGCGGCCCGTCTCTCTCCAGCAGCAGGACGCGGCTTCTCTCCGGGCGGGCTGAGTGGGCAGCAAGCACGGCTGTGTTTTCATTTTGGAAGTTTAAAATAATGCACTTTTTAAATCAGACAGCGTCCATCACCACACCTCATGGATAATCGAGAACACGGGCCTGTGGGCGCGTCTGTGGTCCCTAGAGGTGGGAAGCAGGTTAAAGGTAGGCTCCTTGGGCCGGGCCTCCCCGCGCGGGCTCATCTGCCAAAAGGAGGAGATAGCGGGCTGCCTTCAAAGGAGTGGCACGGAGTCGTGCAGGCCTCGCTGTGCCCGCGGCGTCACGTCCGCCAGGCTTCTCAGCTCACCCGAACCTCGTACTCAAAGCACTTGGGACCAGACCCGTTCGGACAGCTGTGAGACACCGTGGTGTCCTCTGTCACCTGAGAAAGTGTCCTGGGGTCAGAAGACCAGCATGCCGGGGAGCCTGCTCAGCGCCTGTGCTGCCTCGTCTTCTGGAGCTTTCGAGTAACAGAAGCACCAGACATGTTTCTCTCACTTCCAAAAACCCACGTTGAGCAGCGTTTCGTTTGTCAGATACAAGGAAACTCTCCCCTCGTGAGAAGCCATCCCGTCTGCGGACGGCGCTCTTTGCCGGGCTTGGCTGCCAGCCGCCGGGCTCCAGGATTTCTCCTCTCAGCACAAGGTAGGTCGGAAACGGATTTGCTCCATCTGGTTTGTCCGCTCCGTCTCCCTCCTGGGACGGCGCCGCTTGCTTCTCGCGGGAGTGTCTGCGGCTCCGACCCCGAAGGCAGGGCCCTTCCCAGCCTCCCGGGAGGTCACCCTTGCTCTCTGGACCCCACTCTCTGGACCCCACTTATCTGGGACCCGGTCGGGTCGCCCTGTCCTGAGTGCACCTGTTCTGCTTCACTTTGAGCAAAACGACGCACGACCTCGCGGGGTCCCTCGAGCCCCGGGTCATGTGAGATCCCAGCGGTCCGAGGAACCATGTCGGCCTGGCTGCTGGGGCCGGAGCGGTGGGAGGCACGGAGGCCGGGCCGGCCGTGTCGGTGTGCCGTGAGGACATCGCATGTCCCCCAGGCTCTGCGCAGGGGTGTGAGTGTGGGTTGTGGCAATGAGCATGCCTCCGCGCATTCCATCGTGACGTCCTGCCCACGGACAGCTGAGAATCATGCTGGCCGGCTCTCCTTCGGCCCGGACCCTCCCGTCCAGGGCGGAGCGCAGAGAGGCACCGACGCCGACTTGAGGACTCAGCTGTGCAGGCCCCAGGGAGAGAGCTAGCTCTGGCCAAAGACCTCAAACTCCTTGCTCCTCCTGGTCCCAAGTCCCTCCGCGGGGATCATAACGACATCCTTTGCCCAGAGTTGCTGTGAAGGGCAAACGTGGTGACGCGGCTAGATTTGCCCCGTGTGGTCTCTCGCACAGAGCACATAGGCAGTAAATTTTGGCTATTACTGTCATTGCGCTAGAAGCTGACCTGCTTACCTCTGTTTTACTGGGAATTTTCTGGAATGGGAAGGGGGAGAGGTGCCCTCTTAGCCTCTTATAACTGTTTTTAATGATGTTTCTTTCTGTCACCCGATTCTTCCCTATGTGGTCCTTCTCTTGTCCTGAGAACACAACGTAAAGCATATATGAAATACTCATCCTCGCTCTTCAGCCTGAGAGAAAAAGGAAGGAAGGAAGGAAGAAGGAAGGAAACCCTGTCCTTGGCAACAGCACGGATGGACAGAGGGACATTGTGCTGAGCGAAATAAGGCGGACAGACCCAGACCAGCACTGTGTGATCTTACGCACGTGGGGAGCTTATGGAGTTGAACTCAGAAGCATGGGGTAGAGCGGGGCTTCCCGGGACGGGTGGCGGGGACAGCGGGGCAGGCTCGGACGAGGTACAGTCTTCTGGGTGTGAGATGAGTCCATGCTCGGGACTGAGTGTGCAGCGCGGCCGAGGTAGTTAGCAAGGCTGCTGTACACCTGGAACCGGCTGAGAGCGCAGATCTCAAGTGTTCTCACCACACACACACGCACA
This sequence comes from Mustela lutreola, assembly GCF_030435805.1. Classification (NCBI taxonomy): domain Eukaryota; kingdom Metazoa; phylum Chordata; class Mammalia; order Carnivora; family Mustelidae; genus Mustela; species Mustela lutreola. The sequence goes on from NC_081294.1 coordinate 2,030,392, forward strand.
CATGCACACTCTTGCGCACACTGGCACACACACGCACACACACTCACGTGCACGCACACACGCCGTGACCGAGCGAGCCGACGGCTGTGCTGACCCATGCGACTCTGGTAACTATTCCCTGTGTGTGTGTTCGCGCACATGTGACGGTCATCGCACTGCACACCTCGAATATATGTGATTTTATGAAAAAACAAGAGAAACAGATCCCATTCCTTATCAAACCCCGATGTCTAGGCCTATTTAACAAAATCCCAGCCAGGAGGTAAGACAGGAGGAAGACAGCAGAAGGTCCAGGTGGTGACGCGTGGGCCTCCGGCAGCTGCCACAGCCTTTGCCTTCTCGGGGCCCTGTGCTGGGGCGCACCGGGCTTTCCTGTGGGCGGGTTCCCAGGCGGGGGCCCTGGAAAGGTTGCCTGCCTCCTGCTGTTCCGCTTCCGCTTTGGGAGGTAAACGCCACAAGGCAGAACCAGCGTCTTTGTGTGTGCTTAACCTGGGACTGAAAACACGGACGAATCAGACGATAACAAAGTACAGGGACAGGGCCGGGCTCCCTGTGTAGTTCGTCTGTCTGCCAGGGAGGACGGCCTTTGCAAACCTTCTCCAATGGTCATGCTGCTGCCCCTCAGGGGCCTTCCTGTCCCCCATCCTTGGAGGCCCTACGTCCGTTCCCTGCACCTAGTGGCCCCGCTGGGGTCGGACGGGAGAGCTCGCTGCCTTTGCGTCCCTCTGTGCCTTCCTTCCCCCTCCCCACGTACACCCACAGGCCAGCCCTGTGCACATGGCCACTTCTGTCCCCGCCTATGAGGACCCCCCCATCTAGTGCAGGACACACGCAGGGAAGTGTGTCCTCATGACGGCAACAGGATGCAGGTGACAATCCAGACGCAGGACTCAGGAGCGGAGGACGGATTCCCCCGCGGCGTTACAGTGAAGGTGCTTCCGACCCGACTGTAAGGAAGGAATAGTAGCTTGACCGTTAAGGGGCAGGAGTAGGTGTGTGAAATGCCAAGGGATGAACCAGCACGACGGATGCAGGGGTACATGTGACCAAGTGTGTGCCTCGGGTGTGTACGGGAACAGTGAGCTGTCCCAAGCTTTCAGAGAACACAGAGCGAAATACAATACATGTCCACTTACCTACCAACTAAAGTTACCATTCTGTGACAGTTCTCCAGGGAGAAGAAGGCCGATGAGGTGTGTGGGCTGAGGTGTGCATAAATGAAAATTCCACGCTTCTCTGCTGAGAGTATCCGCGCATGAAGACCACTGGAGACAACCTGGTTGAGGCTCATGGAGTCAAGGGGTTCACCCAGCAACGTCCCTCTGGCAAGTCCATCTCAGTGATCCTGGCACAAATGCCCAGAAGCTCATGAAATAAGATGATAGGACTGGGTGAAGGCTGGCCCAGGTGAGTGAAAGGAGCATCGTGCCAGGCAGGTGGAGGAGGTCGTAGGACTTGCCTTGCTCCTTGTCTGGGAGAGCTGGCAGTTTCCAGGAAGGGCATGGCTTGGTCACATTTTGTTTTTAGAAGATGTACCAGTCAGGTTGTGCTAAGTTCAGGTGTGGTGACAAACATCCCCAAAAGCTCAGAGCAGGACAGGATGGTGGGGAGGCTTGGAACATGCCGGATCTTCCAATGGAGTGTCCAAACTCTCTTTAATCACTCCTAAGTTCTGTGCAGATTTTCCATCTTCTTTGTTGTCTATCCCGCACTCCCCTCCCTAGACACCCTTTGTGCCCGAGGCAGAACCGTCCCCTGGGAACTGACAGACCCTCGGGATCTGAATTGTGAGAGGTGTAGGAAGGAGCGGGGTAAGAAGGTTGGGGTCAGGGGTTACTTAAACCTTCCTGATCCTCACACGTGAGATCCAGATTCTACTCAAGGTCTAGATATATATACCCATTCACTTTCGAACTGCATCTGAAGGAGTGATCTCACTGTGCTTTAAACCCAGCAAACAGGTAATAATGATGTCCTCTAGAAGTGAGTGTGACTCCAGGGAGAACCTTCCACATTTCATACCGATGTGTTTACCACGCAGAGGACGCTAACAGGAAAGCCTCGCGCAGGTTGGAGCCGTGTGCTCCTATGCCAGGAAGTGGCCATAATATACCTATCTAGAAGACAGGGCAATTTTAAAGTTGATCTGAGGAGATCTTACTTTTGTGCAAAAAAAAATGAATTAATGTCAACATACTCTGAATTAACATCAAACAGTGAAGCAGAGGTATTAATGCAAAACCAAACTGACTTCTCAAAGGCTCAAGAAAGCACATACATTTTTTAAAAAAAATGTTTTATTTAATTATTTGAGAGAGAGAGAGAAAGATTGAGAGAACCAGCGGGAGGAGGGGCACAGGGAGAAGCAGGCTCCCCGCTGAGCAGGAAGCCCGATGTGGGACTCCAACCCAGGACCCTGGGATGATGACCTGAGCCGAAGACGGGTCCATTCTTCACCCCCATGAGTGCCATCACCTTCACCCAGTGTGTTTACCCACAGGTTTGCACTCCCACACGGAAGGGAGGAACATGCCGGACTGCCTCAGGTGTCCTGGGGAGCACCATGCTCGGCAGGAGAGGGAGCTAATCACGCTGACTGACTCAGGTAAGGTCTTGAACAGGTGTGTCTACTGAAGTAGAGCCAGGATATTTATGCAAATTCTTAAAAGGTGTGAGATGCTTATCACTTCTAATCCACCAAATGAATCATTTAAATAAACTTTTCAGCACATCGAAGAAGAAACAGCTCAAATGACAGCCAAGATTCAATGTACTCAACAGATTTCTGCCAAGTCAATCAACCAAGAGGAGAAAAATGTATTTACTCTGACAGAATGTCAGGAACGGGTTTATGACGTGGCTGCTTCCTGCTCTGCACCTTTTCCACGACATTTGCACAGAGGGTTTGATGGTCGAGGAAATCATTTCACAGATTTCATCAAAAGTGATTATCTAATAACATCCAATACAACTAATGACTTTAAAGGGGGCCTCATGTAAATGTATTAGCTAATACATTAGCTAATGTATTAGTTAATGTATTAGCTTAAATTAGTGAATTTAAGTGGAAATTTACTTAATATTATGTGCATATGTAAACATGAAGCCTCACTAGTTTTTCATAGTAAAGCTAAGACAATGTGCATTGTCATGAAATCTGAATTAGAGAATATTTGGTGATAATTTTTTGTTTATTTTATACAAGAATGTGTTTCTTAGGGACTTTGCTTTAATAATATATAAGAATGACTAAGAATGTACGAATTAAGGTGAATGAACTAATATTTCTAAATTAAGGGACTCTAAGTTATTTATTTTACTAAGTGCTTCATAAACTCTCTCTGATCTTATGTGCATTAATAATTTGTTGAATAAATTCCTCCTTTTTGTTGTTGTTGAAGATGGAAAACCCACCCCCTGACCACACCACTCTTTGGCGGGCTCTCAGGAAGAGGGGGGCTCGGGCGCCAGACTGCCCAGTGGGCGCATCCCTGGTGAGCTCCATGATGGCCAGTCCTACTCTGGTGGCCAGCTGCTGGTGGGGCAAAGACACTTCCTGGTCCCAGGACTGCAAGCCTTGGTCTCTGTGGAAACTGCCCTTTCTCTATCACAAAATCAGATCACTTTCCACCTTAAGGTTCCACTTCACTTCAACTGAGGGAAGACGGCTTCGACCCCGTTACGGGCTTCCTTCCTGTCCTCCTTGTCTGGGTGAAGGATCACAGTCCTAAGGCCTCCAAGCATCACAGCATGAGGAAAGCACCTGGTGACCACCAGTTCTGAACCCTGGCTCCCTTTCAAGGCATGCCCCTGTGTCCCCCAAGCCTGCTTTCTGCTTCAGGGAGAGGGACAACTCTGAACATCTCACCTCCATCTGGCCACCCGCGGTGCCCAGTGTCCCACCGAGTGCTTCATCCTCCCCCTCTACCCACTCAACAGGGGGCAGTTCGGGACCTGCACACCCTTGCTGGCAAGATCTTCCAGCCTCTTCGGGAGGACCGAACTGGCTCATCACCCTTTTCCCTGGGTCTGCTGGCTGGGGCAGGAGGGTGACCCCAACCCAACCCAATTATTGAGGATTTAGGCTGAAATCCAACAATGCAGAGAGCTTTACCTGTCACAGCTCTTATCTCTGGTGCGAATCTCAGAAGCTTACTTTGGAACTCCTAAAGCCCCGCTTTGTTATCCCTTCCTGAAGTGTGAGCCTGGAACGCCTCCCCGTCCGTGGTGACTTCTAATGGGGAAAAGGGCCAGGGGGTAAAATAAATTAGAGGGTATGAAACACCTTAATTCATACACTTATCTCTCACTTAATTTAACAACTTCGGCTTATTTCTGAAAATTCTGCCCTTAAGAGAAGAAGCAACAGATTAAAAAGAAAAAGTTTTCATTAATTTCAATGAGATTAATGATGATGTGTCCAAGCTTAACCCAAAAGACTCAAAACAACATTCACAAAGAGGAAAAAAAAAAAGTAGTTGAACACCAAATGCAAGCTTATGTAAACAGTAAACAGCGACGCCGACGTAGGTCCGTCCAGTTTGCACATAAAATACGATAGATAAATGTACACATTTTTCTTCTTCCTGCCCAACATTCTTTACCAATTTAAAAATCTTTTTAAACTCATGGTTATATTGCATTCAACATGTGGTAAAAGCAAAGTGAGTGCAAAAAACCACTTGTAGGGGGTCATAAACTGTCAACACAAGAGCAGCCTCCACACCAGTGGACACAGGCAAGTGAGCCACGAACCCAGCAGCCTTCCAGGAGGGTCATCTTCACCTCCCGCACCCATAAGCGGAGCAGTGGTCCCCGACATGAGAAGGAAGGTATCTCCGGCATGTCTGTGTTAGGTAGTCCCAGCTGGAGAGCATGGTGCTCCCCAGAACACTTGTTTCTTCTCTGGAAACTCAAAGCTTTCGTGTCATCTTCCACGTGAGAACCCATCCAGCACCTGTTCACCAGCTTTCCCTGTCCTGGGCAGAAGCACCCGTGCCTACCCCACGAAGACAAGCATTTGCTTCCTGAACAGGACAGCCTTTGATTCTCTGGATGAGGCCTTTTCATTGCAGTTAGTCCACAAAACACAGTGCGCTTACGCAACCAGAGCGACCTTCCTTCAGGAGAGCTCTCCACTGTTGTGAAAGGCATTCTGATTTCTCTTGGAATGTCAAGTAAACTGGCAAGGATTTCTATCTGAGAACATACCATGAGATGTTACTTTTCATAGCACACCTATTTTCTGTGTTTTCTGTTGAAGGTGTCACTACATAAGGGTCGTTATCCTGAGACCCTGTTGGGAAATGGTGCTACCCAAACACTCCTCGTACCAGAGAAGTGTATATTCAGATGCTCGGGGTTGCACTGGCAAAGTTGTCTTTCTCTATCGCCCAGTTCTTCCTGCTCTAAAACATACCCTTACCATTCTGCTTAAGTGAAGCAAAGACCTAGTCTGACCATCTTACCCACTTATACCATCGTATTATGGTATAAAAATTGTGTTGAGATACAAGTGAGGACAATTCAAATAAATTAATTGAAGTCGTTGCTCTTGCTTGAGTAAAGAAACCAGTATTTCATGAAGTCAGTCTTCAGACCACACCTTCACGGTCAGGAGATGCCTTTGCAAGGACCACTGCTGGAGACGTCCACTCCCGTGTGGAGGGTGTGGCACCATCAGCCGCACCACGTGCTCACAGGAAGGTTCTCGTACTACATACGTGGTCTTCTTGTCCAGGCAGCATCGGACAGCTAGGAGGACACACTGTGCTTTATGCTGAGATGAACATATCACCTAGCCACTTCGTCCTAAACTAGTCCTAACAGTACATATCTGAGCGAATGAAGTATCCATAGGTATGGGACAAACACAGTTTGGTAATGCTAGCTAGAAAAGCCTAAGACCCCGGCTGCATTTCGACCATTCATAACCGTTTTCCCAGGAGCGGTCCTTCAGGCTCTCCAGTGACGCCAATAGGCAGCTCAGCCCCAGATGAAGAGCTTTGGGTATGTGGCTCTAGCTCAGTGAGAAGGAAACTGTCCCCACAGGAGGGTTAGGAAGCAGAAGTGCGAGCAGTTCCCAAACTCCCTTCTCCAGGCTAAGCAGCCAAGTGTAGCCTCGGTTATGATGTGGGTGGGATTATGCACCAGAGCCCTGGTCTAAGCCCTCCAAAGAGGGTCTGGATTGCTGGGCCCTCTCTTGAAGCACCTGCCCGATGCCTGGGGCTTAACCACGGCTCGGCTGCTGTCGGCATCCTTGTCCAGGTGCAGAAAGTCGTTCTCATTCCTGAACACAAACCTCCCAGAAACAGAGGCAGCAAGCCACGCTGTGGGAAGCTTCATGCTAGGAACTCCTTTGCTAACATCCTGTGAGCCATGTTCTCCTCTATTCACATGTAAAGAGGCTAACACAGCAGACAGCAAGTGACTTACCGTGGAGAGAGGGTCTCAGAGCAAGGCTGGAACACTGCAGCTCCTCTTGACGGTGCTCTACCTACATGGCAGCAATTAGGGGGATAAATCCACTTGTGGTGGACTAGCTAATCGAGGAATAAAGACCCGCCAACATAATGAAGAACTTGGGCATTTCCAAGAAATTGGATTAACTCGTCATAATACAGAGCTTGGCACTTATGCAGTGACTGTTCCAAAAATTTGAAAACGAGCCACAGAGACACACGTGGTGTCACTCAGCACAGAGCATCCTGGGGGCTGGGGAGGAGGAGGCTGCTATTGTCACCGCTTTGTGTGTATGGGGTGGCACTGAGGCAACTTCACTAGGAACCGACACACTGACTTAGTCAAAACTGGATCCTGTGAGCAAAATCCGCTCTCTTTAACGTGAAGTATCTCATCATGTCATTGCAAATAAACTATTTTTTTAAGATTTATTTGTTTATTTGAGAGGGAGAGAGAGCAAGCAGGGAGAGGGGCAAAGAGAGAGAGGAAGAGAGAGAGAGATGGACCCCCCAATTGAGTGGGGATCCTGACGTGTGGCCGGATCCCGGGACCTTGAGGTCAGGACTGGAGGCGAATGAAAGAGCTGGATGGTTAACCAACTGAGCCACCCAGGTGCCCCACAAACAACTTTAAATCATTTAATGCATTTTTAAAAGGCCAATGTCATATTACACTGGAAATGTGGTTGGTAATGGTGGTCAGCGGAGTTTCCAGAGATGTACCTTGTTGAGGATGGAATGCAGCTAGGTCCCGTATGATGGTAAGTCTTGAGCATCCTAATTCCAGTGACCTGTAATGAGATCAGAAAACAGAGGACAGGATCATAAGTGCTGTTGTTGGAAAGTTCTGGAGGCTTGGAATAAGCTGGGCTGTTGGGATCTGTTCTAGGAATAGGAGACTTAAGCAAACAGAAGATGAAATAGTTTTTTGCTGACTCATCAAACTGGAAATTTTAATGACACAAGGGGGTTATCGTGGATTATTCAGAGGGGCCCAGTCTAGGCCCTAAAGGTGTCATAACAAAGCACAACTTCCTGGGTGACTTTAACAACAGGAATGCTTTCTCTCATAGCCCTGGAGACTGTGGGTCTGAGATCAAGGGGTTCACAGGCTGGATCCTCTGAGGCTTGGAAGGACCTCTTGCAGGCTTCTCGCTGGCCATCCTTGGCATTCTGGTGGCTGCTGGCCATCCTTGGTATTCTTTGGCTTGTAGAGGCCCTCCCCCAATCTCTGACTTCATGTTCACATGGCATTCTGCTTGTGCGTCTGTGTCTGCGTCCAAATGCCCTTTTCTTGTAAGGACTCTCATCGTATTGAATCAGAGCCTGCCCTATGACCTCCATCTTAACTCAGTCATCTGCAGAAGTCCAATTTTCACATAAGGTCTCATCCACAGGTAATGGGGTTCAACAACTTTTGTGGAAGACGGGACACACTTCAACCCATTACAAGCCCCTAAAGCAGAGGACTTTCTCTGGCTGGCATCACAGAGCTGTCGTAGAGCGGAGGTGAGAAGGCCAAAGTCCAATGCGGGCCTGATGCACGTTAGTCCTAAAGACAGAGGACGCGGACAAGGAATGCTAGTGAGGGGAAGGTGCTGGGGGTGACTACCTCCTTTGTGGTAACTTGCCACAAAGCAAGTTAGTGTCAACCCTCCTTCGTGCAACAAATTAAAAGGTCCACGAGAGGCTGAAGGCTTGGGGAGTGCCGAGGAGCCTGCTAGAACCGCAACCTGAACTCCCTTGTACTTCCTCCTCGGCCAGAGCCCCGGCAACACGCCCGACCCAGAGTCCCCAGTGGAGTGGCTGGGTTTTGACGGATCACCTCTAGGAAGAAAGTGTTGCTGAAGGTTGCCATCCTGGGAGATTCTGGAGTTGGTAAGACATCACTCAAGAACCAGTATGTAAAAAAGAAATTCAGTAATCAGTACAAAGCTACCACAGGAGCAGACTTTCTGACAAAGGAGGTGATGGTGGATGATAGACTAGTTATGAAGCAGATCTGGGACACAGCAGGCCTGGAGCGGCTCTAGCCCCTCAGTGTGGCCTACAGAGGCGCAGACTGCTGTGTTCTGGAGTGTGACGTTACTGGCCCCAGCACCTTCAAAACTCTCCACAGCTAGAGAGATGAATTCTCATCCCAACCAGTCCCCGGGATCCCGGAAACTTCCCCTTCATTGTGTTGGGAAACAAGACTGACCTTGAAAACAGACAAGTGGCCACAAAGTGGCCACAGGCCGGGTGCTACAGCAAAAACAACATTCCCTACGTCAAGACCAGTGCCAAGGAGGCCATCAGTGTGGAGCTGGCATTCAGACAATCGCACGGAATGCACTCACACAGGAAACAGAGGTAGAGCGGTACAGTGAGTTCCCCGAGCTCATCAGACTGGACAAGAACGGCCAGGCCATGGCCTCAGTGGAGAGCGGCAGGTGCCGAAGGGGCCGTGAGAGCAGGGCAGAGTCCTTCGGCAGACAGAGAACACACTTGGGCCCTTCCAACACAAGCCCCTCTCCTCTTCCAAACAAAACATAATTCGTCTCTCGAATCCGGCTGCCTAAAGAAGCCCCATCAAGCACACCCTTACACACACACACAACCCTGACGCAAGCAGACAGACCCAGCCCAGGCCTGTGATGCGTCCATCGGGGTCTGCCCACCCACCCCATCAGCCCTCGTACGGCAGCGGGACAGGCAAGCCGTAGAAATCGTTCTGGTGTGCAGTCGGCATCGGAAGATTATTCTTTTCGTCCACTGGGGAGAGGGAACTGTTTACAGTTAATCTGTGTCGAATCAGTTATCCGATTTTTTAAATGGTCTTGTGGTCCCTTTACCCCCTCCCTACCCCCGTCCCATGACGGCTACCACCCGGGAAGGCTGGTGCCCCGCGCTTCATTGCGGGCTCACACCCCACCTGGCCAGGCGGAGTTTTGTCTGTGTCTGTTGACGCTTGTGACTTTTAACTGATCAGGTTTTCTATAGTGCCCATTTATTATGTAATCCTTCTTAGAAAAGAATCTTATACTACATTGATATCTGCAACCAATTAAAAATGTATAAGTTATTTCACTCAGCATCATCTCCTCCAGTCCCATCCATGTTGCTACAAAAGTTGGGCATTCATCCTTTCTGATGGAGGCATCATACTCCATAGTGTATATGGACCACATCTTCCTGATCCATTCGTCCGTTGAAGGGCATCTTGGTTCTTTCCACAGTTTGGCGACCGTGGCCATTGCTGCTACAAACACTGGGGTACAGATGGCCCTTCTTTTCACGACATCTATATCTTTGGGGTAAATACCTGGTAGTGCAGTTGCAGGGTCATAGGGAAGTTCTATTTTTAATTTCTTGAGGAAAATTAAAAATAGCCTCCAAAGAGGCTGCACCAACTTGCATTCTCACCAACAGTGGAAGAGGCTTCCCCTTATTTGTGGAGCATAACAAATAGCATGGAGGACAAGGGGTCTTAGGAGAAGGGAGTTGGGGTAAATTGGAAGGGGAGGTGAACCATGAGAGACTGTGGACTCTGAAAAACAATCTGAGGGGTTTGAAGGGGCGGGGGGTGGGAGGTTGGGGTACCAGGTGCTGGGTATCAGAGAGGGCACGGATTGCATGGAGCACTGGGTGTGGTGCAAAAATAACGATACTGTTATGCTGAAAATAAATAAATTAATTTTTAAAAATGTATAAATTAGTGTAAAAAAAAAAAAAAAGGTCCACTAGACTTAAGGCCACAGTGTGCCACACCAAGTCAGCCTCGTTGTTAATTATGTGGACAGCTACATTTATTGAGCACCTACTGTGTACCAGGAATTAAGCTCAGAGTTTGTTTCACATTATTTGATTTAATACTTTGAGAACATGATCCTGCCTCTAAGAGCTACACCACTTCCTCTTTCTGTGCAAATACTGGAACCAGACATAAGTCACTCGGCTGTTTGTGCTAGGAAATACCTGCTCCAGGAAGATATGACCATTAAAGCAGTTTACTTATCAAGGCTGATCAAGACTTTTGCTCTTCAAGACCTCCCATTGCTGAATGGATCAACCAGACTATCAGTTGCTGCCTTCCAGCTCTTCAGTCTCAAAAGAGGGTGATGGCAGATAACTCCCTCACTGACAGGTGACGCCATGGCCCCATTTCACAGAGCTGGAAACTGAGGCAAAGAGAAGAAAGTTGCTCACAAAGGCAGAGCCTCCTTCTCCCCGACCTTATACATTGGTTTCTGTAACTGGGTTCTTGTTATTCTGAGCCCCTCTCCGATGTGTGGGTCTCCGTGTGGATTCTCATGCCGGGCTCTCTGCTGCAGACCTCAACGGCTGTCCCCAGGACTTGAGTCTGCCTCTGAAGCCGGTGAGAGGGCCAAGGACCGCATCCTCTGGGCCTGCAGAGCGAGTCCCCTGCCTCCTCACCACACTTCCTGGGACCGATCCCTTCACCTTGTCCCGCTCTGGGGTCTGTCTGCACCCAGCGGATAGCCTTTCCCAGCCTGACCCGTCCTGCCCCAGACCAAACCTTGGTCTTGATGTTCTTCACCTCAAGTGAATCCGTATTTAAAACACTTGAAAATATTCGCTCTCTGGGTCTCTAATCAGATTACCTCGTGCCATCAATGACAAGAAAGTTCAAATTGTTTATATATCCTTAAGTTAAGTATTTCAGGATGATTTCCGTCTTATGCTTATTTTGACCAGTCGTTCACTTTTGTGTTGGTGCTAAACAAATCACCACAAAGTCAGCAGCTTTAAATAACATGGTTATTATCCCTCTGTTTCTGGGGATCAGGAGTCAGGACATGACTTAGGGGGTCCTCTGCTCAGGGCCCCCCCGTGCATCACCCAGGATGGGCTCCCACGAGAGGCTAGACTGGGAAGGTCTCCTTCCGAAATCCCCAGCCTGTTGGTATAATTCATTTCCTTGATGCTATAGGATTGTCCTGACTGTGTTTTCTACAAATATATTTGTCCACTGGGCATCCATTCCTCACAGGACCAGCTATGCTAACTCTATTTTCCTTTTTTCTTTTTGGGGGGCTGGACTTATTTATTTATTTGAGAGAGAGAGAGCACAAGTGGTCTCGGCATTGAGCAGGGAGCCTGATGCGGGGCTCAATCCCACGACCTTGTGATCATGACCGGAGCTGAAACCACGAGTCAGATTTTCAACGGACTGAGCCACTGCGGCGCCCCATAACGATATTTTCTATATTCTTGATACTCTGGAGCCCTTCCAGGTCTGGGCAGGGACGGGCTCTCCCAGGGCTGATCCCCGGACACAATGACTTGTCCAGGAGCACACCTTGCTCTCCCAGGGCTGATCCCCGGACACAATGACTTGTCCAGGAGCACACCTTGCATTTGCAAAGCAACCCATCCCAGGCCGGCAGCCCCAGCGGCCTCCCTACCTGAGGGTCACACAAGAAACTAGAGTTTCCCCATCCCAACTCAACCAGGGACAGGTATCCGGCAAAGGAAGACACTAGGTGACAGCACCAAGGCTCACCGAAACCGCTCACACTGGCCTAAGCTGTTCATTTCTCGGTCGGGGGACCCCGAGAAAGGCCCTGGCCTGAGCCTGCCTCCTTCCCGCTTCCATCCCTGAGCTCTGCGTGGCCGGCGGGGTACGGCAGGGCCTGCCCTCTTCCCTCAGAGAATCTACGTAATGGGAGATGCCTTCCAAGGGCCTCAGCCTCTCCGCATCATCAGCGGTCATACCTCCATAAATTAAATCCCAGCTAGAGCTTAGAACAAGGACTTGCGGCCGCTTGCTTCTTCCAAGACAGCACCAGGGAGACAAAGGCTCCAGAGTGAGCCCGTCGGAGTCCTATGCAGAGCCGTGCTGCCCCGAGCGACCCCCTCCCCGGCTTTCACTGCTTAGACGTCCTGCTCACAGGTCCTGCCCCCACTCGCGGGGAGGGCGCACTCGGCTCGAGGGACCACCTTAATGGTTGCCTGCCCTCATTGCGTTCCTAGAAAGACCACGGGAACTGAGGTAAAGAGAAGGCGGAGTGATGTCTACAGTTTACCAGCCAGCACTTTTCCCTCTTAGTGACAGTGGCTCGGTAAATATGAGCTCTGCTATATTGTGCAATCGTCGATTGCTGGAAATCCACGGGAGCTGCGGGAGCCTGCAGGGTGGCGTGCCGAACCAGCTGGCACGCCCCGCTCCGTGGGTCTTCACTGTGATGGAGCAGATTAAGTGTCTGATTCAGCAGAAAATTTGTGTTGTGTCAACAGGTCATGATGTATATGGCTCAACTGGTGATCTATTTCTTTTTAGTTGGTGTTTGTTTTTCCTATGAATGATTTATCTGTGCTAGTATGAACTGTGTCAACTACTGCACGCGGCAGATTAATTTCCGTGTGTTCTGCAAACATTTCCTTGGTAATATACCTTATTCCGTCTTTATTTGCTCTCACTGGCAACATCATATCCTTTCTTTATTTGAATTAAATAGCTTTTTCAAAGTAGGCTATTCTCCTTGGGGATGGGGAATGCATAACACATGAAAAGGTAGTTTTTGTTAAAAAAAACTTTTTTTATTAACTTCTGCATGAGAGTGCTTAACACATTAAACATTTTCTCCAAATAGTCCAAGAGAGGCTGTCATTTAATTCCATAAAGCTGGAATGTATCTTTTTCTGTAGTTACAATAAAGATATCATATTGGAACACTAACTGAGTTTTATAAAGTATTTAGAAATAACCTCCTAACACAGCATGTGGCTTAATGCAGTCGGGGGTGGGTCAGTATGACTGTTCACATTGCAGAGAGACAAATGTGGTTTCCCAGATGAGGGAACAGCCACGGACAGAGATGCCAGGTGGGCTTGTCCGAGCACTGGTTCTCTTCCATTGCAGAGAAACTCTCTGGCTTGCTTCCCAATGCTACCACGTGTTTTCCAGATCCTTACTCCAAAATCCACAATCATACTGGGGCTCAATCCAGAACCATCAGTGCGTACCAGGGTAGTCCCTGGTCTGGAGCCATCACTGTGCACCAGGATAGCATCTGGTCTACAACCATCACTATAGTGGTTGTTGTGTCGGTGATCTCTCAGAGCAGGCTAGTGTCTGGTCTGCAACCATCACTGTACACCAGGTTAGCATCTGGTCTGGAACCATCACTGTACACCAGGCTAATGTCTGGTCTGGAACCATCACTGTACATGAGGCTAGCGTCTGGTCTGCAACCATCACTGAACACCAGGTTAGCGTCTGGTCTTGAACCATCACTGTATACCAAGCTAGTGTCTGATCTGGTTGCATTTATGAAACATTAAAGGGGTTTTAAACTGTTTGAAAATAGTCTTGAGGGTAGTCACCTCACTTTACCACTTTTACCACCTCACTTTACCACTGACAAATGTAATGTAATGTAACGTAACGTAACATAAGTAACAACAGAATAGTGTTGGACCCAGACTATGACTCTTCACAAGACAGTACCTGGTCCAGACCATCACTGAATACAGGGTAATGCCTGGTGTGGAACTCTAGCTATACTAGGCTAGTGCATATGTGTCTGTGTATGTAATTTTATAGTATAATATGCATACATGAAATGTTCAACTTTAGATGTATCATTTAATCAGTTTTTGTAAATGTATTTCAAGACACAGAACACATCTATCACTCCAGAAAGTCCTTCCCTGCTCCCTCCTGGTCAATGCCCTTTTCCCTGGAAACAATCACGACCCAGCATGAACCACCATATGCTAATTTTGCTTAGTCTAGAGAATTTCATGTGGGGGGAGTCGTGGAGCACTGACCTTTCTATGTCCAGTTTCCTTCACTGGGCTTCCAGGTCTGATGCCCGTCCGTGCTGTTGCACGCATCAGTATTGTGCTCCTTTGGACTCTGAACCATCTTCTGTTGTGTGAATACAGCACAGGTGATGTACCCACCCTCCAGGAAATGTTCTTTCTGGCTTCGATACCATAGCATGGATTCTTGTAGAAGACTTTTTGTATATGTAATGTCATTTATCTTAGACTAGTCCTTAGAAGTAGGACGGCTGGAGGGACGGCTTGGTGGCTCCGTCAGTTAAGCATCTGACTCCTGGTTTCGGCTCAGGTCATGATTTCGCGGCCGTGAGTCCGAGCCCCACCCTGGGCTCCCAGCTTAGGAGGAGTCTGCCTAAGATTCTGTCTCTCCATCTCCCTCTGTGCTTATCCTCCACCCCATGCTCCAAGGTGCTTTCTCTCTAAAATAAGTAAATAAATCTTAAAGAAAAGAAGTAGAACTGGTAGATCATAGGACAGATCCATGCTTAACATTTTAAGAAACTACCCCAAAGTTTTCTAAAAGATGTTTTAGCATTTTAGGTTCCTAACACCAGTAAATGGGACTTCTGGGTCTTCCCTACATTCTCCAGTATTTTGTGTTGCTAAACTTTTTAAATTTTAGCCTTTCTAGTATATGTATAGTTGTATCTCATGATGGTTTCAATTTGCATTTCCCTGAGAATGACATTAAACACTTATTCATTCACTATTTTTATATGTTCTTTTCTGAAACTCCTGTTTCGGGCGTCTGGGCCTGTACTGGGCTGTTGGTCTTGTCTTTCTGTTGAGCTCCGGGGCTTTCTCATACAACTAGACATGGGTCTTTTCTGATACTATTATTTCAGTATTCTCCTCCAGTTTATGATGATATTCATGGTAGTATTTTCTGGTGAGAAGACATTTTTAACACCGATGAATTTTCATTTATCAAAATTTTACTTTATAATCCAAGCTTTTTTTTTTTTTGTTTTGTTTTGATTTTTAAGGAATCTTTACTTGCGCCAAGATGTAGAAGCAATTTTTCCAGATCTTATTTCATTTCATTTCATTTCCAGAAGATCATTTCATTTCATCTGTACAGTCTCTCATGACTTCACCTCTCTCATTCCTGTTATTAGTAACTTGTGTTTTCTCTCTTTTTCATTTACCAATCTTGCTAGAGGTTTGTCAGTTTTATTTATATTTTCAAAGAAATAAATTTGCACTTTTTGTTTAGGTGTGATCTGCCTTCAGTTGATCTGGGGCACCTTGTAGGACAGGAAACAAGGCTATTCTTTTAGTGTGTGGATATTCAGTCATTCCAGCACCATTTGTTGAAGAAATTTTCCTTTTCCACTGAGTTTCTTTGGCACTTTTGTTGAAATCATTTGATGTTATAAGTGAGGACCAAGTTCTGGATTTCTTATATTGTTCCAAGGGTTTAGTTTTAATCATTACTGTAATACCACACTATTTTAAGGAGGTATAGTATATATAGTGTATATATATATATATAGTATATATAAGGTATAGTAATACCTCCACAGCAAATCTTGAATTCAAATAGATTATATCTTTCATTTATGTCTATATGTGTACTATTTTTCTTCCTTCTTCTTTTTAAGTTAATTTCAAGTCATCTTGTTAATTTCTAGAAAAAATCTGTTGAAATTTTAATTAGAATTGCTTTGGTATAGATCAATTGAGAGAAAATTAATATCTTAATAATACTGAGCCTTCCAAAAAACAAACGAACATAATTGGATCTTCCAACATATGAACATGGTACATCTCTCCTTAACTTACATATTCTTCAATTTCTCTCTTTAGCACTTTATAATTTCCATTGTAGAAACTTATACTTCTTTTGTTGCTACTACAGTTGATATGTTTTTGTGTTCTTATAAGTGATATAGGCTTTGCAATTTCATTTTCTAGTTATCCATTTCAGGTACATAGAGATATAATTTCTTTCTTTCTTTTTTTTTTTTTTAAAGATTTTCGTTTATTTATTTGAGACACAGCGATCACAAGAAGGCAGAACAGCAAGCAAAGGGGGGGGGCAGACTTCCCGCTGAGCAGAGAGCCCAACTCGGGGCTCGATCCCAGGACCCTGAGATCACGACCTGAGCTGAAGGCAGAGGCTTTAACCAACTGAGCCACCCAGGCGCCCAGAGAGATATAATTTCTTAAAATTGAATTCTGCAATATTGCTATATTTGCCTACTCTAATGATCTTCTTAGAGGTTCCTTAGGCTTTTCTATCTACACAATTATGAATAAATACAGTTTTACATCTTTCCTATCTGGATTCCTTTCTTTACTGTATTAAATAGAGTCTCTGTCTTCACTGTTGAATAGTAGTGAGGAAAGAAGATCTTCTGGTCTTGTTCCCCATCTCAGGTGGAGAGCACATCAATATTTCACGGTAAGTATGGCACGAGCTGTAGATCTTCCCATGTGTGCCTTTACCATTACGTATCCCCTCATGGTCATTTCATCTGTACAGTCTCTCATGACTTCACCTCTCTCATTCCTGTTATTAGTAATTTGTGTTTTCTCTCTTTTTTCTTTTACCAATCTTGCTAGAGGTTTGTCAGTTTTATTTATATTTTCAAAGAAATAACTTCTGGCCCTGTTGAGTTTCTCCACTGTGTCACACTATTGGTTCATTTGTTTCTTTAATTTTATTTCACTGACTTCCACTTTTATTTGTAAAATTGCCTGTCTTCTTATTTAAGGTTTAAGTTACTCTTTTTCCTTTTCCTTGCCAATTTAAGATGGAATTAGAAGGCATTAATGTCACAGCTTCTTTCATTTGAATACAGGCATCTAAAGCTATCAATATTCCTCTCATGACTGATTTAGCTGCATCAAATTTTAATGTCTTATAATTTCATTATTACTTAATCAAAATATTTTCAGCTCCTCTTGTAATTTCTTTGATTTGAGGGTTGTTTAAGGTTTTTTTTATTTAATTTTCAAATACTTGGAAATGTTCTAGAAATCTTACTGGTACTAGTTTCTTTGTTAGTACTAGTCTTGTCAAAGAAAATATGTTGTATCATCTCCACCTCGAATAGACTCTATCCAGCCAAATGCCTCATGTAGTTTGAGAACAGAGTATACTCTCAACAAGTAGAAGAATGGGTGCCGTGTTCCATAAATGATAGATCAAACTGGTTGATAACTTACCTTTTTAAACTTATGGGAAGTTTAGTGACACAAGCACTGTCGTATTCTTTTGTTGAGCGTTACACAAAAAACTAAAGAAAAGTTTCATAAGAGAAGACATCCTAGTCTGGTGAAGACATCACTTATGAATGGAAATGTGTGGTGAAGAATGAATCCTGGTGGGAGAAACTGAGTCATGGAGTGACATCCTGCCCTTGGGAGAGAGAGAGCCCACTCTGTGGAAAACGGGTGACCTCGTCTTCCTCCTCAGCCTAATCTAGGGTTTGGTGATCTTTTATTTTAAAAGGTCAAGTAGTAAATGTTTTAGGTTTTGTAGACCAAGAGGAAAAATCAAGGCTATTCTGCAGGTGCTAATATAACATATAAAAATGTAAAAGCTATTCTTAACGTTGCAGGCTGTGACAAATCAGGCTACTTCTGGGTTTGGCTCACAGACCCCAGTTTGCCGACTCCTGCATCGTGTCCTGAGTGCACTCCGCTGAACACTGTGGAGAGTGGCTAGAGCAGATGGCACTGGAATGAGGTCCCGGGTCAAACTGGGGGGGAGGGGGGGTCTCTGCATGAAACACACTTGGGCAAACCGTGTTACTGCTGAAATTCACAGATGCTTCTGCATACAACGTGCACTGAGAACTTCCATACGAGTCCTGTGAAAGGAGGTCCTTCCTGGAAAGGTCTCGCAATAGAACAAGTTCATTTTGCTCCGTCTCCTGAGGGTCTGGAGGGCCTTCAAACACTCTTCAGTGAACGCCGGTCTGACCTATTTTTCAAAAGCCGGCTCTCCTTTTCACTCCTTGTATTTCTAAGGTGGAAATTTCTCTGATCCACTGTGTTTCACAAGTATTAGAAATTCTTCCCTTTCATTTCTAATAATGAAGGAAAGACATGAAGTTGCCAGAGGGAAAGCTGAATTCACATCATCATTTTATCTGGACAGATTCAGAACATTGGGCAGAGCTAACTCTTTTGTGTTGTGTCTGTCACCTCACACTAGAATGTAAACTTCTTGAGGGAAACTTTTTTTTATTTTTCTGTTTCCATCACTGTGATGCCCTTAAAACCCTGAAAAGTTTCTAACAGGCAGAGAGTGCTCAATGAATGTGCACTCGGTGAACAAATGAGGCCTCCTGACCTTCAAGAAGCTCTAGTAGGATGTGGCATCAGGTTTATCTGGGAGCAGTATATTAACAACAACCTCAATGGACTAGGTACCCCTGGTATTCGCAACAAACCAGGGGACTTCAGACAACATAAATGAACTATCTTTCAATTCCGGAGTTTGCACGTCGGGAATCCAGGTGTCTGTAGGTGTGTCCCTTGGGAGAATGGGGGAGGACCCATTCCCGCTTCTTGCCGACTCTGCTGGCTGCAGGCGTCCCTGGGCTCGTGGCCGTGTCTTTCTCAGCCCCGTCCTCTCCCGGGTTTCGTCCTGGTTGTGTCTGTCTCATCTGCCTCTCGCTTACAAAAACACCTGTGACCCCACTGATGACCCAACCATATATTTCAGGACAAGCTTCTCATCTCAAAATCCTTACCTGAACTACACCTTTAGCCATAGAAGGTGATACTCACAGGTTTGGGGATTCGGACGTGGGGTTTCTGGGATTCCCATCATTCAGCCACTACATTGGGCACTGTGGAAAGTCTGGAACCTTGATTTCCATCTTGGTTTCCATTAGGAACTAAGTTTGATGCAGAGATAGGCAGCTCCAAGAAAATCCCACTTCACGCTGCCTGTGACAAAACTATGTGCAACAAAGAAGTCTGGCTCTTCAAAATTACCAACCAGTGATGAAAGACCAGCATGCTGTCACATTATCAGCTCCAAATTTGTTTTACATCCTTTTAGATGGAGTGTCTTACACAGCAAAAAGCAAGTTATTACTGAATACATTAGTAAAGAAATAAATAAAGCTGGTTCTGAATTGTTTAAGGTGGTGATGTAAAACATAAAGAAAATGATAAATCCTTGCAAAGTGGGTTATAGAAACATAATGCCAGAGGTCTTGAATGTTTCTATCAGTTCTCACTGTCTGTATATCACGTGGGGTTTTACATTTTGGAGCAGGTTTTAAGGTAAACAGAGACTGAATTCCAAACGGCTTCTGTACTCATGATGACCCTGACTTTATTAGTAATGAGATCTAATGACATCATCTTTTGACAGTCATGATCTTTAACCTGGTTTGATCTAAACCAGACTCCTCAGGAATGATATCATTAAGGTAAATCCCTGAAAAGAGACCCAGCCACTTCAGTATAAACCGTTGAGAGGGATTGAGTTACTGAGAATGACTTCACCCACCCCTCCATTCTTCCTTGGGCGATACAGAGCATATCGAAACTGCAGAGGAGGGCAGCGGATTAGTGATGTTGTTTTTAGTAATAACACTCAAAATCATACCAGAATTCTAATTATGCATATGGGCAGGCTTATTTAAATACGGTTTAAATCCTTTTTCGTTAGACAGATTTTAACTCTGAGAGTCCATACTTCTCTCCGTGTTTGAAAAGAATGGCTGGCATTTATGCAACGGTAATTTTAAATAAACCTCATGTCTGGAGTGCAGGATAAGGCAGAGGTTTCTGCGTGAATGTGCCACCTAGCTGTAGGAACAAGTTGTGAAAATAATCTATAAATAACATTTGCATGAGCCAAGAGCTGTGCATGCAAATGAAGCCTGTCTGTGGGTCCACGTCTCTCCGTCTCCAGCAGCACTGCCCCAAATCCTGGCTGTGACACCTGTCTCCTGCCCTGGGATGGCCTCCCTGCTGGTCTCCTGGCTTCTACCGGCCCCCTTCTAAAAGCATTTCTCTGCGGAACCACAAAGTGCTGACCTGGATGTGTCTAGGCAGAAACAGCGCCATAGGCGCAGACGACCACGCCCGCCCGCCTAACAACCCTCATCCACGATTACACACGAATGCTTGCACAACCACAACACGTACCATCGGAGTCAATAACTAACTTGACAAACTATTTCCAGAAAGAACTAACATGACTTTCTTGATCTGACTTTGTTCATACACGTGATTCTCCAAAGTTATCAGTGAACTCTTCAGAGGCAAAACACAAAAGATCTCAAGTCACTAGAAAAAATTCTTAATACTCAGGATAAACGCAGGCTTAGTCCCGATAAAGATACGTTTGAACCCACAGTAGATTTTCATGTCTGTCTTTGCAGAGCTACTGAGAGAATTAACATCCCAACCGGACAAAACCCTAAATCATTTGGCTTAGGCAGAAACGAGCTGACGAGCTCACGGGAGACCTGGGTTCCAGAGCACGTGGCTATGTTCCCAGGGGTGTCCTCCAGACTCGGGGCTTGACTTTCCGGCCACAGTGTGCTCTGCGTCTCCCCACCTCAGCTCCGGGGCTTTGGAAGATGGTACGGAATCTCCAACCCCTGGTTTGAATTCTGGGCAGCAGCAGGAACCCCCACCCCAGGAACCTGGGTGAATTTCCCCTTCTACCCCCACGTTCTGATTGGGTCCTGGCCCATTTCTGAGCCATCAGTCTGTCGGTGCAGCTGGAGCTACCCTGTGGTTGTTCTCTGCAAGAAACTGGCTGGGGAGTGGACCATCCCCAGGGACCCGGATCCAAGCAGGCCGCATCCCAAGGGCATGGGGGCTCCGTCCACTGCCCTGAGCAGCTGTATCAGATGTGCCACGGAGGAAAGCCTCGCCTGTCCCTGAACTGGAGGGGGGCAACAAGCAGTTGCTCATTGGCTCCAGGCAGAAGACTGGGTTCCGTGGCCGTGTCTTCCTGGGGGGGTGAAGGGGTGGCAAGGCACCCAGCTTCTCTCGGCTCAGTTTCCTCCTCTGTGAAATGGGAATCACCACGCGGATCCTTCCTCCAGGAGACGTCGTGCCACTCGGAAATGGGCACATCCCTGACTGCCGCTTGTACCCGCAAATTCAGAGCCTTCCCTTTGATGCCCCAAGCAGAGCCGGCAGATAGAGGGGGTGTGCGGAGAAGGGGGTGAGGTTTGGTGTGGCTCCTGAGTCCCAAGCTTGCCCGTGTTACCATGAGCACCCCCCCCCCCCATTAAAGCAGGAGTTCCCAGCACTTTGAAACACTGTACCGCGCGGTAACTTAATAACATGTGATTTATGGAGCCTCAGAAGGAGTATCAACATCTCCATCCTGGAAACAAATCAAAGTTCAGACACGGGCGCAAACACTAATTACTTTTAACAAGTGCAAGCGAAAGGTGACGGAGGGCAGGGCGGCGTTTGGCCCCTCCGGACAGCGGACAGCGAGCCGGGTAAGCGGGGAGCACAGCCGCAGGGAGGGGAGCCCCGGGCCGTCCGCTGCCGCCGCCCTTTGAAGTCTCCTGTGCGCGAGGTGACCGACATCCATCTTTAAAGTGTGCTGAGTCCTGAGGGCTGCTTTGGGTTAGTGAAGGAATGTGCACTTATTTGAAACCTGACCCCAGGGCCCCTAAAAAGTTAGGCTTAGGCGGGGCCAGGGGTGACCTTGTGAATTTAGACAGCTGCCAGGCCACCGCTAGGAGCAAATTACCAGGGGCCGCGGGGATTTTCCACACTCAGAAAGCAAAGGGAACCTCTGCAAGCTCCGCAGGGTCAGCTCCCGTCTCTGAGGCCTGTGTGAGAGCTCGAGCCAGAGGGCCTGGCCGATCCGGGTCGAGGCTGAGGGGCGCGGCGGGGCGGGCCCGGGGAGCGCAAGCGGGTTCCCCTGCGCCCCTGCCCGTGCGCCCCTGCCGGTGCGCCCCTGCCGGTGCGCCCCGTCGGAGCGCGGCCTCCGGGAGCCGGCGCCAGGCGCAGGTGCAACACACCCACCGAGTGGGTAGTTCCGGTGACTCTGCGGGGACCCGAGGGTCGTTGGCTTCCCAGAACGAGGCCCGGCCTACCCGCACCCTTGGAGAAGCCGGCCGCTGTGTGCTGGTGACTCAGGCTGTCCTCGCAGTCCAGCCAGGCGCGGCCTCAAGTGGCTCGTGAATAGAAGGTCTCCCTTTATTCAGGCTTACAGAATGAGGGACAAGGGAGATTCTGCGAAGACGATTAAAGATTGAACAGTGTAGGAATGGAAGTCAGGTTTCCCCTGGGATCCCCCAGTGAAGAAAATGCATGCGGGGAATTCAGATTTATTCCGGGGGTGTTGAAAAAGCTGCGGCCATGGAGCCGGGTCAGAGCTCCTGGGCCGCAGCCTGTGCGCAGGGAGCCAGGGTTCCCCCAGGGGCCCTCACCAAGCACTTCCAGTCCGCCCTCCGCACCCTGCACCCGGTTGGTGCAGACGGTGCCCCCGGGCTGAGGCGCGGATCCGGGGTCAGGTCGCGCTGGCACCAGCGGTGTCTGCTCTCCGCATTCTTCGGTTTGGGTCCTGCGACAGTGAGAAGCCCTAAATACTGTGAAAAGTCGGGGCTGAAGCAAATGGCTGTGGAAACAGGTCCCGCCCACCTGTGCACGGCGGCTCCCTAGAGGCTTCCGGCCCTGCCTGAGCCGATCTTTACTGGAACATTCCGTTCACGGTTTCCACCCCAGATGGCTTGTGAGGCAGACAGGGATGGGGCTGGGGGCCGGCGATGTGTCGTGGAGGGGGTCGAGCCCACGTCTCCGTGCGGATCTTGTTCCGCCGGCGCATCTCGCCACCCCAGAGGCACACAGGACCTGACTTGGTCACTGGGGCTCGCCAGCCCCGGCTCCAAGCTCCGAGCTGGGGGCGGATGGGGCGTCCCCTCCGTGTCAGGCCGGCTCCGCGGCAGAGCATTGCTCTCCTTCTTCCGAATCGGGGTTTGCAGTGTGGGTGGCCGGTCGGGCTGTCCCTTCTCTTGTGGACGGTCCCTTGAACCAGTTCTTTCCCCAGAGTGTTCGTGCTGGTGTCTGCTGTCAGGCCTGTCCTCTGTCGTTTCGGGCACATGCACTGTGTGGTGTGGAGACGCCTGGCAACACGGGGAGATGCAAGTGGCAAGCTTGGTCTGCAGGCGAGTCAAAGAGAATGACCCAAACGGCCCACGCTGGGTCGCAGGAGGATGTCGGGGCCTGTGGCCTGTGTCGCCCGCTTTCTGCTGATAGACGCAAGCCGAGCCCCCAGCCCCTGGTGACGATGGTGCGGGATGACGGGCGCCGTGACCCTGGGTGCAGACGGAAACACTGAGCGCTGGGAGCTCTGGGCGCATTCCCGCCTACCTCCTCATCTGTGTCTCCCTTCAGTCAGTTCACGTTTTCAGGTCTTCCACGGAAAACAGAAGTTGGAGGTCAAGCTCGCTTCCTTGAATTACGCTCCAGGGCTTCCCCATGAGTGCGGGTACAGTAGGCACCGTGGGGTTCCTGGGACCCATGCGTCCTGGGTCGCCTGAGGGGAGAGCTCCCCTCTCAGAGCACCCGGTGTCTGGGGGACCGCTTCGGGGGACAAACTTTGGGAGGTGCGGGCCGATGCATCTCCTGGGGTTGCCGCTGAGGGACCCGCTTTGGCTGATCGTGAGAAGAGCCATTTCCTCAACCACAAAGTAGTTTGAATCACGAAAGCTGGTCTTCCCTAATTCGGTCTCCTAGTTGGTTATGCAAGAAACGCATTTCACCTTCCTAAGGAAAACTCTCAAACGAGGGCCAGTACCTGACAGAGACACGCGATAGCTCCGACTGTGGGGCACTGGAAGACGGGCTGAGGGTGTCTGCGTCCCCACCCCAAGCCACTCAGAACGTCCTTGCGGCTCAGTGCTGCTGCCAAGGGGGACGCAGGACGGGGCGGCAGGGTCGCCATCGCAACGACGTCCAGTGACGGCGTCTGAAGGCTGTTGGACGGAGCCGTCCAATGCAGCCCGAGCGGTCCCTCGGCCGTCCTCGACAAAGGTCTGGAAAAGCCGCTTCCAAGCATGCAGACGGGTGCCTCCGTTCCTGCCACTGTGGACCTGTCCCATGTCGCGTGAGCCTTAGCCCGTGCTGGACCCGCGGGGAGAAGCAACACCAGCCTGCCATGCAGGTCCGTGCGCGCGACGGGCACGCGTGTGCGGTGGGGTCCGTCCACCCCCGGGGTCCTTAGCGGGGTCCTGCTCCTCACCCCGCCCCGACACGCCCGCCCCCACTGGAAGACATTTCCACTCCAGACCCGGGAGGTGATGCCGAGCGAGGGGCCCCCTCATCTCCGACCCCGCCTGGCCCCTGCCACGGGGCCTCTTCTCCGAAGGGGGAGGCAGGGCTCCCGTCGGGGTGCTCCAAGCGGAGAGAACCACCAGCCCGGAAGAAAGTCCCTGCAGCGGCAGAGCAAACCGCTGACGTCAGACAGGCGTTCTTATCCCGCAGGGCCGGTGTCAGGCGGGGAATCGGGAAACAGATTCTCCCAAATGTCAGCCACGCCGGTCTCCCCCGACCCCTCACCCCTGCGCAGAGCGAGCCCAGTGCCTGCTGGCGGTGACAGGGACCCTGGGCCTGTCTTGGCGCCATCCAGGGGGTGTCCTGGGAATGACACAGGCCTTTCGGTCGGGGACACATGTGATGTTTGGGGGGAAAGGGAAGGGTTTTGTCTTTCTCCGGCACCCACATGCCCACATTTTTCTCTTCAGAAGAAGGAAAACGCAGGGACACAGAACCTGGGCCCACGTACTGCAGAGCAAAACACGCAGCAGAACCGGGGCGGCCAGTGCCTTTCTCTGTGGCCTCCACGCTGCGCCCATGGGCAGCCGGACACAGCCTTTTGGGTCCTGTTGGCTGCTGGTGGGTGCGGGTGCCTTCCCTTCGCTGCGGTAAGACTCTCCGCCCCTCCGGGCGCCCCTTCTGCCGTGTCCTAGTGCATGGCTTGGGGAGGGGACGGGCCGGACACCCCGAATCACAGCCTGGGTGTGTGTCATGTCCCTGGGGAGAGCTTTAATCCTAGATGAGGCACAGGTTCGCTGTGCTTCCAGGTGGACCCCAGGCCAATGGCCTGAGTCCACTTTCTGGCCCTGCCCCTCACCAGAACACACTCTGTGGGCCTTTCTGTGCCTCAGCGTCCATACTTGCCGAACGGGGCCGAGACGGTGCCGCCAAGGCCAGTGGCTGCAGCGATGGCTAGTGGCGACCCTAGTTGGAGCCCGATGCAGAGCGAGTCGGGCAGGCGAGGAGGAAGAGAGAGGGGCCCTGGGGGAGGTGACCGCAGGATGGGACAGACGTGGGGGACAGACACCTGGGGGACTGGAGGTCTTTCTGGGAAGGGGACATTCATGCCCTGTGGTCAGCACGGCTCAGGAGAAGACATTGGGGCTCTGGATTCTGGTCCGCACTCTGAGTTTCATTTTCGGGTGGAGTTTGTGGCAGTTTCTTCTCCCGCTTGCTCAGTTCCTGGGACAAGTAAGAGTGGCCGGACTGAGATTAGGATCTGCTGCGGACGCCATGAACCTATAACCGTAAATCAGAACCTTAGACAAAAACATAGTTATTGCAGGGCTAGACCCAGGCCCTCCCGGCAGGGGCAGGGGCAGGGGTCTTCCTTCTTCTGGGGAAGTCCCGTCTCCCAGGCACTAGAGGAGGCACCAGAGGGGGGCACCGGCTTGGTCATGACCTCCAGCTTCTGTGTCCCTGACGGCTCCTCGTGGGGAGATGACCTGTTAGGCAGTGGCCCGGTCCCCAGAGCTGTGAGGGTGTGGGACTGCGTGGGTGTGAGGACAGAGATTCATTCCCTTGCCTTCTGACGACCTCCCTGGCCAGTGGTTGGCCCCTCCCACCCTTAGTCCCTGCGGGGGCAGGCAGACATTTCTCTGGAGACGATGGGGCTCGGGGCAGCTGAGGGGACAGGAGCAAAGGCAGTGGCTGTTACTGGGGTTGGGGGAATAGGGCTCTCACTGTGCAGACTGTGGGTGAGGGTCTCGGCCCCAAAGCCCGGGAGCCCAGGGGGGAACCGTGTGCAGCAGCCATGAGGAACCCTAAGCTGGCCGGTGGGGCTGGGGAGGGAGCCGTGCCGTCTCTTCTCTATGGAGGGTCAGAGCCATAGAGGAGATGCTGGGAGAAATCGCAATCCAGGACTCCGAGGAAGGATGCCGCCACGTCCCTGAGACGTTGTCTTCTGAGACAGGACTGGCCGCTGGAGGGAACACAGCCCTGCTCGCTCTGGTTGACAATGGGTGGTTTCCGGCAAAGCTGAACACACTCGGCCACACAAGCCGGACGTTGTACACCTCGGTGTTGGTGGGGGCGGTGGGGGCAATGAGTAAATACGCTGGGGCCCACCCCGACAATGGGGTACTTTTCAGCACTAAAAAGAAACGAGCTTTCCAGCTGTGGAAAGATGCGGGGTGAACTAAATGCACGTTAAAGGTGAAGGAAGCCGGGCTGGTCTATGTCCCCTGGGGTCCCAGCTTGGATGACTCGTGTCAGCTTGGCCGAAACGCCAGACACCGGACATATGGCCGAGCATTCTACTGGATGTGTCCACAAGGGTGTTTCTGGGATGAGTTTAACATTTGAATCAGGAAATTAAAGAAAGCAAATCGGCCACCCCAAATGCAGGTGGGCCCCATCTAATCAGTTGAAGGCCTGAATGCAGCAGAAGCACCCAGTAAGAGGGAACTTGTCCTGCCTGACCACCGTGGCCTGGGGCATTGGTGTTTTCAAGTCCCTGGACTCAAACAGAAACATCTCCTGCACTCGGGCTTGGGCCTGCTGTCATCTGGACACAAGTATTCCACTGGCACTCTGGGGTTTCCCACAACTGATGGCAAAGCTTCAGACTCATCAGTTCCCATAATGGCACGAACCAGTTCCCTATAATAAACCTTTCGTTACGTGTATGCGTTCCCTTGACCCTCCTTCTCTGGAGAGCCCTGATTCCTGCAGCCAGGGTACGGCATTCTGGAAGAGGCAGAGGGCCGGAGAGTGTGGGAGCCTGGGGGTCGCAGGAGCTAGGGGAGGGGAGGGTGCATGGGGACATCACAGTGGACCCGCGGGGCAGCCCTCACATGCACAGCCCCAAGAGTGACCTGAAGAAAGCTGCGGGCTCTGGTGATGTGGTAAATCTTTGTAGCTTCCCTGCTTTTAATAAAGACTTTTCAGTGGACGGGGTGTTGACAGGGGGAGAAGGTGCATTCGTGGGGTTGGGTGTGGAAATCTGTACTTTCTACTCGCTTTTACTGTGAACATAAAACTGCTGTAAATATCATTTTGATTTTTTTTGCAGTTTTTATGTTTTGTTTTGTTTTGTATTTTATGCTGCTCCTTCCAGCCCTGGATCACGGGCGTCCTGTGGAGTCGGTCCCACGGCATCTGGGAGGCAGAGGGCGGGCCCTCCCTGGTCTCCAGGCTCACAGCTCTGACTGTTTTCACATCAAGGTGGAGACAATCAAATGCCTTAACGTTGCTTCAGAGATGCTGGACTGCCTCGGACCTCCCGCTAGAGCTCTGAAATCCGGAGAAAGTCTGGAATTCATTTTTCCATTAATCTAGACCCAGGGATCCCCTTCGTCACTGCACGCTCCCTCCTGTCTGTGAGCAGTCGTAGAGAGTCCGGCTGACATTTCAGAAACGTGTCCCAGTAATTTCATTAAGATGCATTTGGCTTGTTCTCTTCCGAGAAGTTGAGACCTCAAGTCTTGCACTTAGGTTTGCCTCGGCCCCCAGAATTCCCGGCTGGCTCATCGTCCCTGTCAGCTTGCAGGAGCACCCTTGTGCCGGGGGCGTGACGAGGGAGCCTCGCGTTCCTCCACTGGGCATGGAGCGGAGGCCCGACACCGTGAGCAGGGGGCACGGACACAGGTCTTTCGCTCTAACTTACGTGCAAACAGTGGCGCTCAGACCAGACCCGCCCACGTGTGTTTCCTGCCCCCCCCCCCCCGCTTTCTCTATCTGGGTGCAAACGGTGCCAGGACAAGCACTGATTTTCAGCTTTTCATAGGCCGGGCTCAACTACCTCTGTTAGTGAGAGGCTCTTGTGCACCGTGCTGAGAACTCGAGGAGACCCCTGGACGCCGAGGCGGGACAGAGGCACAGGGAGCCTCTGCAGTCCCCAGCGCACACTCACCTGCCCGGTCCCGCGGAGCTCTTCCCTTGCTCACAGCTCTGGCTCGGTCAGTACACTGTGTACGGAAGTACACGTGCTCGCTGCTGCCTTCAGATTCATTTGCACAGGGAATGCTAACAGCAGACGTGCAGTGTCCCCTACACCCCAGTGAGGGTGCGGTGGCCGGCCGGGTGGGTGGGAGCAGGATCCACGGTGTAGCTGTATCAGCAGCGGATACCTGTGGCTCCTCACCCCATGCCCAGGCCCCAGTGCTGAACCCGGGGGCTGGCCCTGAATTCATCCAACTGCAGGGCTGGGTGCCGGTGGCATTTCTTCACGGGCTGACATGTTTCTTGCATCCTAGTAAACACCTCCGTGGCTTGACTGGTGGCTCAGGCAGGACCCTCCTCCCCGGCTTGCAAGCAGTTTGCAGGTTGGCAGAAGGAGCCCACACCCTGGTTCTACCGTTCCCCGGGCCCTGAGGCCGCTCTCCTTGTCCCGCCTAAAGAGGAAGGGGGTCTTCAGAGCTTAAGCAGACACCAGGGAGCCTCCTCCCGAGGCCACACCCCTGCCCTCTGACCTTTAAGCCAGGAGGACATCTATAACCATGTCCTTGTGGTCCCTTGTCACAAGCCAGTGCACATTTGCTAAAAGGATCAAAATAACGTTTGAGAAATGTGGCTGAGAGTTCAGCATGGAGAGTGAGCGATGACCGTGGGGCGCGGTCCGCAGCGGCATGCAGGGCTGGCAGGGACCAGCAGGGCTGACACACAGGTGCGGCATGGAGCTGCTGCCACCTTGGACCCCGGGGCGCAAGGTTCTACGGAGCTGCAGCTGGGCCAGGCTCATGGCTCATGGAGAACCGCTGGACAGGGAACCCACGGTGGGGACGCTGGGGGAGGGGAGCGGGAGAGGCTGACATCAACGGAACAGCAAACACGGTCTTCCTTGAGGTTGGGAACCCACGTCTCACATCTCGGGCTCAGCCACCCGTGGAACTTGACAAACTGAGAATCTGTCTTGTCTGCAGGTCATGCAGTGCGGAGAGCCCTCGCCAGTGTGAAATCCACACCCTGTTCTGGAGTCCACCTGTCGGGTCGCGTTCCGCAGCCCAGGACGCTTCCTGCAGCCGGAAGCGCTGGATGCCGCGCTCAGCCTTGTCCCGTCTTCACGAGAGTCGTGGGTCATTTCAGCCTTTCGCGTTCGACATCGGATCTTTTCAAAATAACTGTTGAAAGTGCTTATGATATTCGTCCGGATTCCCCACAGATCCCGTGGGACTGGGAAGCCCTCCCTGGGCCTGGGTTTTCTCCCCACCTTGTGGCCCCGGGCAGCGTGCACACCCTCGTGCACTTCCCTGACTTCACGCCATACCGCGCTGACCCCGCACGTTAGTCTCAGTACTTGCCTGTCCAGCCCAGCTAGCCTCCGGCAGAGGGACCCTGGGTCTGTGGCCGCATGCTCTGGCCGAGGACAGGAGGTCCCGCTGGGACTGAGTCTCTGCTTTGACGACTTCTCTTTGAGCAGCGTGTGTTGGAGGCGAGTGGAGTGCAGTGTGTGGCCCTCCTTGGCGTCGGAGCGGCTCTGTGTCCTGCGAAGACGTTTGTGGCAGCGTTACTGCTCTGCTACCGAAGGGTCCTGTGCTAAAGCCAGGCTTTCGGAAATATGGAAAGCTTGAGTAGAGTTCGAACAGATTATAACGAAGCTCGGGCTGTTCGTAGGGCAGCCGCGGAGGAGCTTGCCGGGCGGCTTTGACAGCATTTCCTGCCGTGGGGAGCTCAGTCCCTAGGATGGGGGCCGCGGACCAACACGGGCCGGCGTGTGCCGCTCGCGCGTGGCTGCTGGACCGCGGGTCCGGGACGGCCCTTCCAGCCGCACTGTGCCTCCGCAGCTCTGAATTTTTGGCGGCCGCGCGGCCGAGCGCCCCTCGTCCGTGAGGAACCGTGGGATGTCAGCACAGGGAACCGGAACCACCAGGCCGGACACAGGTGCCAGCTCGAGGGCCGCCCCGCTGGGCGCGAGAGCGAGGGGCTTTCAAGCAGGAGGGTTTCAACACAAAGGACAGAAATACGTACCGGGAGGCCTGCCCTGCGGAGAGCCGCGCGGGGTCTCCCGTGGCCGCTGCTGGGGGTCCTCCCACACGGAGAACCCCCAGGAGCCCGGAAGCGCCGCGTCCTGCATTCCGACTTGTTCATCTGAAAACCAGCATCCTGTGTGGAGCCGACGGGGGCTCCAGCAAACCCTCGGGAACCTAACGGCAGCGGTGGCGAGGGCGACGGAGGCCCCGGCTTCTGTTCCTTGTGCTGGAGCAGGGGACACAGCTGTCCCTTGCCCTCCAGCAGTTTGTTCGCTTGGATGTCCCCAAGGGGACTCTGATGTGAGGACGTCGCGTTGGAGTGGCCTTTCAAAGCTAGAACAGGCACGTCCCAAGGGATGCTGAGTCACCTCTCCCGGCCTCGGGGGAAGCACCCTTCCCGTGCCGCAGGGGAGGCAGCATCAGGGTGAGGGCAGCTGGGTCAGCGTTCAGTCGGTCGTCCCGGTTATATTCTGGCAGCGCCACTTGTCCACCGGCCTCCCACGGAACGATGACCACACGTTCGCTGTTTTCCTCAAGAACACAGGACGGGGCAGGGAAGAAGGGGAGGCCCTCAGTGCGAGGGTGCCCAGCGCTGTGGGCAGGAAGGAAGGGCCATCTCGCTGTGCTCGGGAAAGCCTAGTGATATCGGAGGCCGCAGCTGGAGGAGGAGACCGACGGGGAACATTCTAGGCCAAGAGAAGGCAGCAGGTTCCCCAAAGGTGGGTAATGCACTGAAAACTGTGTAAGTAACGTCGCCAATTATATTTCTGTCCAGAAAAAGTCAGCTGCGGAGCTGATCCGTGGTTCTTGATCTGGGGAGTAGGGCTAGAAGACGCCCTCCAGAGAGACGGCCACCTCGAGCATTGGGGGTCGCTGTGGACTGAAGGCACTGGCAAGGGGCTGGTTGCTCCAAGTTCAGAGAGTGAGCAAAGAGAGCAGAAGACTGTGTTCTGAGGAGCATCGGGACGGACGAGGTGGAGCCAAGACCGGCAGCTCGGTCAGACGCGGAGGAGAGTGTCCCCGGGTCATCGGGACCCCCGAGCCACCCAGATGTTAGCCCCACAGGAAAACAAGGCCAATAAAGACAGCAAAATAATGGTGAAATGGCCCAGCGTTCTGCTTCCTGGTGTGTTGACTAGTATTCTTTCACGTTAGTTTAGGGCTTTCAAGTTCATAAAACGCTTTCGTGTAAATTCTCTCATTTAAATATTGAAATACTTCAATAACCCTAGGAGAGACACTGAGAAAGCGTTTTTTCCAGGTTTTAACAACCAGCAAACTGAGACACGGAGAGTTGAATGGAAGGCGCTTCCCGTTGACGGTCTGGCTACGGGAGCAGCTGTGGTCCTGCTGCTGAGCTCTGAGCGGGGCGTGCAGGACAGGGCAGAGAGGGGCCCAGCCCGCGCACACTGGCTGGGGGCACCCAGGGCCAGGAGGGTCAACACACTCACAGGCTGCAGGTCACAGAGAGTCCGTGCCAGGAGCTGTAAGCAGAGGCAGCAAGTCCACCCGCCTGCCAGCGAGAGAGAGAGACCTTACCAGAGCCCGAGTATAAGCGGAGACCTAACAGAAGAGGCCGCGTGAGCCCTGCCGGGGAGATCCAGTGGGGGAGGGGTCCCAGCGCAGGGAAGCTGGGCAGACGCACATGTGGGATGGGCACGTCCTCGGGAAGGTGCAGACGGATGCCCCCAGTCACACGGTTGCAAAAATCCGTGGTGGCTTAGACCAATGACTCCCCAGTGCCTGCCTCGGGGTGCTGGTTGTACCTCCCATCTGGCCCCCTGTCCGTCTGTCTGTCCATCTGCCCGCCCACCCATCTCTCCTTCCCTCTAGCTCTATATTTATGTGCTCACTCCGCCCAGCTTCCGTCTGCCACGTGTCTCTCTACTTCAGTTTTTAAAACTTAAACTTCCGACGTCAAATGCTGCTGCTCTGTGTGGAGCAACAGGAATCGTCAGACGTCATCGAGAGTGTAAAATGGTTCAACCATTTGGGAAACCTCTTTTTATTTTTTTTTAATTAAACTGTATCTATTAATGACCCCAAAATTCCACTCCAAGGCATTGAACACGGAAACATGAGAACAGTTATGTGCGCTGTGACGTGCCTAGGAGTGCTGGTGGGAGTCTGACCATCCCGTCGCGTGAGCAGGTAAGTCCCCAGAGCTCGTCGTGGGGGAAGGCTGACACTGGTGGTTCGTGCGTACGAGGGACACTGCTTGGCAGCAGCCACAGAGGTAGAGACATTCGGAGCCTCCCCTGGAGGACCAGAAGCCGGTGTCCTGCAGTGTGGACATGTGCTCGCCCTGGCAGAGAGCCGGTGGCGGCGCAGGAGCGGTACTGGCAGGGGAGTCCCTGGGCTGCAGGGACAGGGCAGCAGCCCCGTCCACACGGCTCCAGAGGGACGCCTGCGACTGCGTGCTCACGAGCAGTACATTGCCCCTCCGTGCACGAGAAGCTGGACGTGAGGATGGCTCCGGTTGTTCTGTCCTCAGAGAAAACCCCCGCAGCGTGGCTCCAGGTGTGAGCGCCCCGGAAAGCGCCGGCCCCAGACGGGGGGTGGGGAGGGGACAGATCAGCCCGGTGAGGCTTTCAGCAACCGTGATTATCCGGTCTGCATTTTCGGCAAAAGCCCAGCTTCTCCTCTTTTGTGCCTTCTCAGTGTCACAGAAGTTGCCCAAAGCATCATCTGCAGGAATGAGCCGAGTGCTTGGCGCAACCTCGAAGTCAGCATTACAGTTTTCCTGCAGACGCTGATCTGTTTTTCCTAACTGGTAGAGGTCACTATGCGTTTGCTGCTGACGAGGTAGGAGTTCCGGGTCACTCACTGGGCAGGATGTGTGAGGGCAGAGCAAGGGGAGTGGGTGTCCTGGGAAGCAGAGCCCCTGCTCTCCACGGAGCCACAGCTGCGCAAGCCCGGGAAGGGGTCCGTCAGCGCAGTGGGGGTGGGGAAGGCGCGGAGCTGCTGGTGTTCGGTGACTTTACCCCCAGATAGGTGCCATGTATTAAGGGAAATAGAAATAGATGCCTTAAGAGTTTTTTTTTTTTTTTTTTTTGAGACTTAGTCAGTTTTGTCTCAAGACTTGCTAAGTATAAGAGAGATGGTATTTCCACCTTACACAGAAAAAGGTCAGAAGCTTTCTCCCAGGGAAGCTGTGGCATCTCCCTGTGGCCTGTTCTCCAGGAAGCAGCTCCCCACGTGTGCCAGTTTGTGGCAGGCACCAATCAAGGGGACTGTGTGTGCAAAGGTGCCCTGAAGAGGGTGGGCCTTCTAGCATTTTGTTTGGACAAAGCAATAAGCGTGCACACAGACAGACCCCAGGAGGATCGCAGACCCAGAAATGCTGGCGGGAAACTCTGGGTTGCAACATTTCGTAACTGTCCCTCCTGTGCCACAAGCTGGGCTAGCAAAAGCTAGCAGACCCGGATAGAAACGGGCCAGCATGTCCCGGGGGGGTCAGCTGCCCGTGCCTGGGACCAGCTCACTGTGTGCTGTGTCCAGGAAAGCCAGGAGACCTCTGATTAAGGACCACACGGCCACACAGAAGGAATCCTTCGGAGAGAGCCAGCGCTCGTCCCGCACAGTGAGCGCCTGTACTAGGGTCATTCCCGAGGATTTCTGTTCATGGTTGGACAAAGGTCAGTTTGTCGTTAAAGTGGACACATTTCAGTGGTTTCTGTGTTAGGGACTGAAGGTTTGTGTCTCTTCCAGCCAGACTCACGTGCTGAAGCCCCAGGTCCCAGGGGGATGGTGTTTGCAGGTGGGGTCTGTGCAAGGTAACAGGCGATGAGCAGGGTCATAAGGGCGGGGCCCGGGATGGGGTTTGTGCCCTTCCAATAACGCTCTTTCTCTCCACCCTGTGAAGGCCCCTGCAAGCAGGCGGCCATCTGCGAGCAGGAGCAGGCCCTCTCCAGACCCATCTGGCAGGTCCATCTTGAATGTCCTAGCCTCCAGAACCAGGAGCCGTGTCTATGGCCCCAGCCCACCGTCTGTGGGACTTTGTACGGCAGCCCAAGCTGATTCATACGGTGGGCTTACGTGATGTGCCACTTGGCGATCAGAGTCGGGAGGCTCACTGAGCATTTGGAGTCAGGATTCTGGGTCCAAATAGCCCTGGGGTGTGTGTGTGTGCATGTACGTGCATCTGCACCTGTGTGCGCGTGTGTGGGAGCCCTGTGCACACCTCCCTGTGTCTACACCACCACCCAGCTGGCCTTCCCAATGGAGGACTCAGTACATCACTATCTCTTTTATCTCCTTCCCTGATGCACACAGCCAGTGCTGTCCGTTTTGAATCATGAGCCAAACCTTTGACCCCGTTTCTGTCCATCAGGGCCCTCGCCGCCACCCCTCGACGGGCCCTGCCTGGGAGCAGCCCCGGAGCTCCCTCCACCTCCACCGCCTCCACCTCCTCCCTACTTGGGTACCGCCCGACTCAGAAGGGCTGCCCGGACGTCCTGAGCAAGGCTGGGGCGGTGGAGGGTCGGTGTGTCTCTTGGGCGCAGGTGGTCTCACACTTGGAGAGTTTCTGGCCTCTTAGAGACGGGGATAAGAAATCAGAGCGAGCCCGTCACACCCAAAAGGGCCTGAAGTAACACGGTGAGGAAGAGCGTGGAAGATACAGCCATCCCTGCCCACGTGGACATCTGCGAAGCCCAGATCTGCACACGGCAGGCGGAGACGTGCGTGTAACACGCGGTGCGGAGTTTTCCTGAAAGCCGAGATGATGGAAAGAGACACCTTGGGTTCAGTCGTCCGTGCGTCCTCCGTCAGCCGCCGACTCACGAGCCTCCGTGATCAGGCTGATGGGTTCACAGAGAGCCCGTCCTCCAAGTGGGACAGAACAGTACGGAACACGTGCAAGGTCAGGGCTGGTTGGAGGCCACGCTCACTGAAAATAAGTGGGGCAGAGCCACACCGGGTCGGGGCAGCAAAGGACACAGCGGCCCCGCAGGTGGAAGGGCAGGCGAGGCGTCCAGACCAAGGAGTGTGTGCGCCCTGGGCACAGCGGTGGGGGCAGGGTCTCAGCGGCTCGCTCAGGGCTCTGCGGGACAGTTGGCAAGGGTGGCGGCAGGGGGCTCTGGAGCAACAGAGAGGCAGTGGACGTTGGGCCCGTCTGGCCGGTGACCACTTCTTGGGGCATCATGAAAGCCCGGCGTATGGCGTGTTCCCTGGGTTGAGCCATGTCCTGAGCACGGAAGGGAGAGGGACGGGGAGCTTCTGGGCATGGTGGACATGCTGGCCCGGGCCCACACAGACGCTCAAGCAACGGAGACTCTTCCCAGACTCTTCCCTCCTCAGGGGCCTCCTTGGGAGGAGAACAGGTCAGCATGATGTCTGCAGCCGG
The DNA here is from genome assembly GCF_030435805.1 of Mustela lutreola. Taxonomy (NCBI): domain Eukaryota; kingdom Metazoa; phylum Chordata; class Mammalia; order Carnivora; family Mustelidae; genus Mustela; species Mustela lutreola. The sequence goes on from NC_081294.1 coordinate 2,066,169, forward strand.
CAGCTGCGTCTATGGGAGAGAGCCAGAGGCAGGTGGAGACAAACACTGCCATGTGGACCCCGAATACATGGGAAACGGGATTCTCCTCTGGGTGAGAGATTTGGGATCGGGTTCCTTTCACCTTTTCCTTCCTCCCCGTCTCTCTTGTTGTCTGAACTTTCTGCAGCCACCAGTACTGTTTCTCTAATAAACACGCTAATTTCTTACAATTTGGGAAGGATATTTATTGTACTCTGATGAGCTCTTTATAATTAAAGAATAAGGAACAGACTAAAACTTGGACAGATTTTGAATGTTTTATTCTCAGACACCGGATGGACGGGGAGGGACAGCCACTTGGAAACCGTGATGGACCCTGCGGTTCTCCACACAGGCCCCTCGTGCTCTCCGCTCCCACACCTGGATACAGCCCTAGCCCCCATGTCCATGGGCAGCAGCGTCTACTGTGGGGAGCTTAGGGTGACCAAGAACTAGGCATGTCATAGAGCAGATTTGAGGCAACAGAATCAGAAACGGGCTTTGTTTGTGTCTGACCGAGATCTGGTCGGGGAACAGAAGGAAGGAGAGACAGAGCCGTGGGTCATGCGCGTCCTAAGGAGAGTTCAGGCTTCTCCGGGAGACCCGCGGCAGGCATATCTGTCCCGGGTAGCGTGCTACTGCCTGACAGATCTGTCTTAGCGTCTTGTGAAGGGCTGAGGCATCAGGAAACACCCAATCGCGCCTGTAGGAATTCCGTACACTGGAAATGACTGAGATGCGTCCGGTCGTTTTAATTAAAGACGGAGCCCCTTGGAAGAAGTCAGTCACTGAACCAAAAGTAAGTGTTCCCCCACGAGGTAATTTCCCTGTAACGCTCTTTATTTCGTATTTGCTGATAGGAAGGGACTCCTGATGAACATTTATGGGCACTTCAGGCTTGAGCAGGGTTAATCTCTTTAGTTCAGGTGAGTTCATTTTAGCCGTGATTCACTTCATTGGCTATCTGTAATGATTATTAACAAGCTTAAAGACCTCTGGGAGATTGTGGATAAAAATGCAGCACCAGGGAAGTAGGCTATCATTATGCTAATAGGGTTAGAATAATAATTACCAGGCACGCACAGTTTCCACCGGAATCCTTGGGACCGGGATGGGTCACCGGGTTAGACAATCTCTCCCCGCGGTGGGTACGCCCCTCCCCGCGCACCGGCGCGCATCTCCTCTTCCAGAGAGGGCTGTGAAATATGTATTTATGTGCATTGCCTTGTCATTGGCTTTAAATGAATTCAGAGCGAGATGAAGGATGGTGTAAAGAAATAACATTTGTGCTTTTCATGCATCAGTGACACGTTTTAATAGTCTTAAGTGTGGATTCTGTTAAAATATTTTAAACCTTTTTTTTTTTTCCAGATCTGTCACTTGTGTTCCAGGTGCGGATTTGCTGGAAGGGCTTCGATGCTTTCTTCGGGAGCGGAAGCGGGGAGTTCACCGCGGTCCTCGTTTTGCTCCCAGGAGAAGCCTCACGCTGCTGCTTTTCCTCTCCTGCGTCTTTCTTCCACGCGCACAGACATCTCCATGCCTTCCTCCGTCACAGTGCAGGGTCCCTGACCGCCCGTCTGACTCTGGGGTCTTGAGGGCAAGCACTGCTCCCGGTCAGCATTGTGCCTTCCTGTCCTCCTGCAGTGTGTTATGCAAATGCTTGATATGAAAGGGAATGTTGACATGCGTGGACATGTGGTGGTGGACATGCGCGAGTTAATGCCCACGTTTGCCACACCGGATCCATGACCCGTCTCGGGGCGTGCCAGCCCCTGCACCATCCTCGGAGGCCAGCAGCTGGGGCCCCCCGTGGGGAGGACACTGGGCTGCTTGCACATGTCGCCTCGTTAACCTGACGCAGTCCTCAGGGTGGTGAGGCCTCCCCTGTCCTGCCGGGAGGCAGAGGCGGTCACCCAACACCAGGCTCTATGCACAGAGCAGGGATATGACAGGTGCTAGGAACGCCAGAAACAATCTCCCGCCTCACAGACCCGGCCGCAGGTCCTTGCTCCAGGAAGGAAGCAGGAAGCAGGTGTCTCCAGCCGGGGGTCCCGGCATGGACAAGCCATGTGCACCAATGCACCGGTGATGGTCCTCACTGGGAAGACGGTTGCTACACCAATGCTGGGGCGGTGGCAGCCCTGGAAGCAGCCTCCCTCAGAACGGGTTGCTCCAACAACATGCTGTCACCATATAGACACTCTGGTCTCAAAGCCCACGTATTTTAGGTTAAAGCTGAAAAACAAGCAAACGAGCACCCTCCTGTTTGTGACACCGTCTCTGATGTTTGCTCACCTAGGTTGTCGGCAAGTCTGAGATGGGCAGCTGGAGGGGCCCCTGCACCTCTGGACTCTGGATTCTGTACAGGGGTGTTGTGCATGGAAGCCACGGCTCTGCGCCTGGGGCCAGAGGAAACAGCCTTGGGCCAGCCCTGCTCCAACCTGAGGCTGTGGGCACCTCAAGAAAGTGACCAGATATGCGATGCTCTGGCCTCCTCTGGAGCCCTCCCCTTACCTCCTGTGCACCCATCCCGCTCTTAGGCACAGTCCGCAAAGGACGTGGGAGGTCTTCCTGATCAACTGCTCCTGCAGAGGGAAGGCGGGAGGCATAAGTGGGGGGCCATGGCTCAGGGGCTTGGGTGCTCTCTGCTGGAGCACTTCACCTGCGTGAGGTCTGGGGCAAGGGCAGGGACTCGGGGGGAGAAGGCCTGCAGCCCTGGGACACACCATCCCCAAGAGCACAACACTGCTACAGGCCAGGGCAGGTCCCCCGGCCCCCGCAGCGGCGGTGGATGCGTGTGAGGAGACAGAGGCAGAGGGTCTGGGATGCAGCCGCCGGCGGGCCCTGGCCCGTGTGCAGCAGTGAAGCCGGCAGAGCCTCCGAAGACATCGGGCTGGACAGGGCTCCAGCCTGGCAGAGCCAGCTCGGGAGCTACGGCCGTGGCTTTCTGCAGTATCATCAGCAGAGGGTTTGATTCTGATCCTACAATCCAGGAAGAGTTGAGAAAAAAAGGGACGGCCTTCCAAGGCCTAATTTTTATACTTGATTTGTTAACACTTTGATATCTCAGATTTGATGATATTAGCGATCGGTTTCATGGATGCCCCCCAAAATGCCCAGGAAATGTAACAAATCCAGACTATTGGACAGTTGGTTTTTTCCACCTCTAGATTTTATTTATTTATTTGAGAGAGTGAGAGAGAGAGAAAACATAGCAGGAGAGCGGCAGAGGGAGAAGAAGAGGCAGATCCCCGCTGAGCCGGGAGTCGGACACGGGGCTTGATCTCAGGGTCCTGGGATCATGACCTGAGCTGAAGGCAGACGCTTAACCAACTAAACCACCCAGGTGTCCCAGTGCAGTATTTTAATACCTAACTAGCTCCCTTGATCAATAAGTCACGTACATCAACCTGCGAAGGGTTATTGGTGCCGATATTTTACCTGGGATCTTGACTTGGGCTGCTACGTACCAAGGCAATTTGTTCCGTATTCCCAAATCCAAGTTTTTGGTTTTGTTTTGTTTTTTAAAGCACCTGGCAGGACAGCAAAATGGAATTAACTTCTTGCCTCATCTTGATTTAAATACTTTAAATCAGCATTTTCAGTGAGTTCTTCTTACTTCTCTTACGATGCCAACCTGGGAGAATTACTGATTTCTGACTCCGAAGTGGAGACGCGCTGATGCATGGACAGTAGGAAGGAGGCGGCTGCCGGGCGGAGGTCAATGGGGCGTTCCTGGAACCGGCTGGCCTGAGTATGTGCCCAGCACCTGTATGTCTACACCAGTGGATCTGGCTCTGTTTTCAGCACATTCTAAAATGCAGCGTTTTCACAAAGTCCACAGCTCGAGCATCGATCCTAACGGGAGCACTTTGTAGAATAGGGGACTGTGCAAGTCAGCAGCGCAAATTATGCTAAAAACAACAACAACAAAAAAAAAAAAACGAACAAAACAAAATGCACATGACTGGCAAATTGCTGGTGCTTCCCCGGGGAGACGGGGAAGTGTAAACACGAACTTGTCATTACAGCAGGCTCATCAGAGTCCGCTGCTGGGGACCCATAGTCTGTCCCCCCAAAATGAATCTTAAACTTACTGTTAATGTTGTGCTAAAGTCTTTGCAAGGGCCATTTCTATACAAACTTGGAACTTTTACCTAAAAGTTTTCATTGAAAATTTAATACACTGGATTAAATGGTCACAAAGTTTCTCTTCCAGTAAGGTTACGTGTTGCCAGTTAGGGCGCATGGAAATATAGACTGTTTCAATTTGTCTGCATTGTACAAATGCATCCATACAGACCTTCCTCTTTATCTCTAGACATACGTAATCCCAGGGTCGGGTGGAAAGTTTAAAAGCTTTTTTTTCAAACGTATTTTCCTTACTGTCAGGCCCATCTTGGAGACTCCAGGTGAATCCGGCTGGAAGAGGGAGAGAAGCCAGGCTTGTCTATGGGGCTGGGGTGGCCACGTTGGAAAAATGTGGGAAGAAGATTTTCCAAAGCTCGTTTCTCTCCCTTCTCCGTATCTGCGTAATAAATAGATCAATCGGTGAATATTTTCCATAAATTTGTTCCTTATGTGTTTTATGACTCCGCAGTATAACAGAGTCCTTTTGACGGAGTGACAAGGGTCTTAAATTGCGCGCCCGCCTGCTGGCGTCTCCGAAGGCATGCCCCTTCTTTAAAAGCTTCCCCCCCACAGCACAGCTATGATAAATTTCTCCTCTAATATAGAGTTGCAGGGGAAAGCTGAACAAGATGAAGACGATTTTAAGTGGATGTTCGTTATATCTGAACGGCCCTGTTTCCCCATCTGGCAACCATCTTTCGTGAAGATCAAAAGGCTTTCAACACAGGCCTGTTCATCCTCGCGGTTCGAGCCTGTGAGATGGGCCTGCTCGTGGGCCGGGTGGGGCTGCCACGATGCCCGTCTCAGCATAACCCCACCTGCCTGTGAGAAATCCAAAATTGGGTCCCACCAACCGGGGCGGCCCTGCCCGGGGAGTCACCCTACAGAGTTTCCTGAGTCGGAAGACGGTTGCTCCTGGCCACCAGCTTCCTGAGGGCTTCCCTGGTTACTCGTCCAAGGCTGAGCAAGGACACTAGAAAATCAGTCCACGAACACCTACAGTTGCATCCGTGTTCCAGAGACGCGTGGCGGGGTGGCCCCACTTCGGCAGGTTCCCGCCCCAGCTCAGGTCCGCAGGCACCGGCCCCTGTCAACCGCCCATCCCTGGGGTCTGAAATGCAAGAACCACAGCTCCGTGATCAGTGCCAAGCCACTGGAGCTTGGCTCCACACTAAACCTGTTGGCGATGTATGAGAAAACCGTGTGTGAATAGTGCCAGTTATCACAAACAGTCTCCACTTTTAGAAAGTGCTGTACTGGTTTTTAGGTGCTTCCCCATGGCTCTCTGTCTTATCTGAAGACTATGTCCGTGGGATGTGAAGCATGAGCACACGCACGCACATGCACGCAGGCTGGCTTTGAGGGCTTGGGGGGCTCAAGTCGTGCCTTCCTTGCCCGTTCCTGGGATTGGGAGGAGGGGGTGGAAGGGGGAGCTCCAGGGGAGCAGGTCTTGTCCAGGGGCCTCGGGGCTCCAGGAGCAGAGAGGCAGAGGCGCCCGCCCGCCTCACCGCAGCCCTGCAGAGGACAGGACGGAGCATGTCGGCATCACAGCGGGAGCGCCCGGGACCACTGTGACCGGAGCACGCATCCCCCACTGAGGAGACCAGCGCACCCTCCTCTTGTGACACCTGCAAAAGGGGCCTCCTGGGAGCCGAGACAGGCACACACGCAGGGGAGGGGTCTACGCGGTCAGAGTCCTCTCCGAGGGTGACACGTCTGCGCCGTGTTCGTCCCCCTCCGTTTGCAAACCGCCACGGGCGAGTGTGCTGCGCCCGCCGAGTGGCCATTCTCCTCTATTGACCGCAGGCACCCGCTGTTCGTATTTTGAAAAGAGAAAGATCCCCCGTCAATTCATTGGGTTTCAAAAACTTAAACATAAAACTAAGTTCTCTCCTGTGTCTGGCCATGCGCAAGAGCGAGCGCTTCTCGCCACCGGTCGCGGGAACTCCTCGCACTCCTGGTCCGGGCCGAGCCCCCGGCAGCGCGGAACCGGCTCGCAGGTGCGGGCCCGGCTCGCCGCCTGCATGATGCACGGCCGACCGGCTTCGTCACCAGCAGTGTGGGGGGTGCAGCTGGGAAGCTCGGAGTCTGGGGTGCCAGGATAAAAGCCCCCGAATTATAGTATCACATTCGATTATTAGAGCACTCTTCTCACCAGATAGTGTTCATGTGTCAGACGCAGAAAACCCACTTTGTTTCTGCTGCGCCAGTGGGTTCTGGGTTTGCAGGCGAGTAGGGGAGGCCTCGGCCATGCGGGGGGCCCTGGGCTGAGCCGCGGCCCGGCCTCTAGGTGACCCGGGGCCCTCCGCTCCAGGCGGGGCTCCAGCTGGGTGCTGGGGTCTCAGAGGCGCCTGCCGCTGTCCCCGGGACCGCGGTGCGAGCGGGACAGCACCTTCAGTGCTCGGCTCCCGTCAGGCACCCGCCCGGCTGTCGCTCGATCTTCAGATGTGCCCCTGAGTGCGCCCCCGGAGGAAGCTGCCTGAGCACAGCAGTCCTGCGGACGGGCCGCCCTGTTTATGAAGGTCAAAGCCTTCCTCCCAGGGCCACCAGCAGCCGGGACCGCGCTGGGTGCGGACGCCGTGGCCGCCCTGACACAGGACGGAAGGACGCAGGGGCAGGACAAGGAGGGGCTGGCCTGAGGCGGCTCCGGATCACAAATAGGGTTTCAGGACAGCGACGTGCGGACATGGGGTCCCTTAGGCCTAAGTGGGGGCACGACGCTCAGGCTCCTCGTCCTCGTCGGTCAGGTGGGACCAGCAGGGTTCACAGGGCACCCCAAGTCCCTGCAGACACGCTCTCGGGGCTCCCGCTGCCCCGGAACGCGAGAACACGCTGCCGCAGCTCTGATCTCTACTCTGACCTCCTTGCCCAGCAGCCGGACCGTTGTGATGTCATTAATAACAGCAACAATTAAATAAAGGCTGCTCTTGATTTAAAAAAAAAAAAAATGAAAAAAAAAAAGGATGGGGAGAAATGGTGGGAATGAGGAGAAAACTGTTTTCCACATACTTTATGCAAGAGTTGAGTGAAGTTGACGGCTCTGGGTGAGCAGAAAATCACGGAGGCAAACTAGCAGTGAACCACATTTCTGACAGTTTCTAGAACACAAGGTCCGCTCGTTTGTGGGACTGGAACAGGAAGCCATAAGGCTGCGGGCATGGTGACTGGAAGTGGGGTTTCAGACGCCCTCCGTGGTGGTGGTGGGGGGTGTCCGCGGAGCTCCGGCAGCGCTGTTCTTACTGTCCGCACGGGGTGGGGTCTCCACCGCATGCCGGGACAGAACAGGCCAGCCTGGCCCAGCGGCCTCGAGCCTCAGGGACACGGACTTAGGGATGCCCCGTGTCGCTCCCAGAGCCCCCTCCCCAGAGCGCGGAAAAGGGGCGGCCCGTGTGCCCCAGGGAGACCGCGAGGCTCGCCCACCAGCTGTGGTGCCTGCAGGGACAGCCTCCAGATGTTCCTCCACACCCAGCCCCCAAAACCACCCCTCACCGCTGGGTGCTACCCCCACATCTTTATGTCAACATTTAAAACTCTCCATCCTCTTTAAGCAGTTGTGGAATATGTCCTTTTTGGTGAAGTAGAAATGTTAATGTCATAAAATAAAATGGTCATATCACCCTTTTCATTGATTGGATCCACATTAACATTGATTTCAAGACCCTCGAGCAATCTTGAAATTTCAGAGTGAGGCTGAACGAAGCGCTTTCATCTCTGCCATGCACGGGACTCAAACGTCAGCTGTGTCCCTGCTCGGACACCCAGCCCTTCCATCACACATGCGGACCGTGTCCTCGCGGACACTTGGGACAGGTCCCTCCCTTCCCTTTCTGTAACTCCTGCTTCATTATATTCACAACCTAATCTCATCTACCACTCTATTACCACTAAGTCTTTTCTCCTTTGCAATGACATTTCATATACAATTGAGATTGGATTTTCTTATAGAAGTTTTGGGGTTATCTTTCCTTTTGAATTATCATTAGAAATATTCACTAAAAACTAAGCAAAACGGTAAAAATATAATTAATTGTACATTCAGAAGTTTTTAGTCATTAAATAATCATCAGAATTGAGTCTTTAAAGAATGCGGATGTACACTGATACTACTACTCATTGCTAGAGTTAAACAGAGTTCAAGTTTATTCATTTTGTTATGGTCATTGAAGACACATGCAGATAACTGGGAATAGAAGAAACTGTGCTCGAAAAGTAGCTCTCAGTTATGTAAAACCCCAGCTACAGATAAAAAATCTCACAGCAATCTATCATCAGAAATTATTCTTGGGGCGCCTGGGGGGCTCAGTGGGTTAAACCTCTGCCTTCGGCTCAGGTCATGATCTCAGGGTCCTGGGATCGAGTCCCGCATCGGGCTCTCTGCTCAGCAGGGATCCTGCTTCCCTCTCTCTCTCTCTGCCTGCCTCTCTGCCTACTTGTGATCTCTGTCTGTCAAATGAATAAATAAAATCTTTTAAAAAATTATTCTTGATGATCACCTGAAAACGTGGTATATTCCCCCTTTAGATTTGATGACTACAAAGCTGTGGCTGGCACCAGGCTTCTGGGAGGTTTTGTGCCCATTTTCAGTTCCAACCTTGACCTCCTATGGGATCTGAAGAAGGAAACAGCGGTGGGCTCCGGTGGCAGGAGGGCGCCATCCTTGTGAGAAGCCGGGAACGCGGGAGGAAGGGAGAAAAAGCACGCGGCGGGCCGGTCGTAGCCAGGTGGGTTCTAAGACAAGTGCAGGAGAAGATGAGTCAGAGAACCCGTCTTCTCGCTCATCGAGCTGCGTTGCCCTGCACTCTGCCGTCCTCGAGCAGGGTAAGACTTTCCCTCCAGGTGACCAGCAAGGACTTCAAGGCATTTAGCCTTTCCATATTAATTTTGGCAGGAGGGAAAGTCAGCTCCGAAAGAAGGTTCAGCCACGACAGCATGGTGGGACAGAAGCTCTCGACACACACGTGCTGCCGGACAGCTGTGGGGAGGCCCAGGGACAACACACACCCAGCCTCTGGCCACCGACGGGTGACCTCAGCGGTGCTTCGTGGGAAGCCACCGCACCTGTGTGCCAGGGCGCTCCCACCGAGGACCCCGGCTCCGCTCCTGCGGGCGCGAAGAAAATCCCGGTGAAAACAAGTCGTTTACACGCACGTTTCCAGCCAGTTCATAAACACGTGCGCCATGGCCGTTTGGGCCATAAGGACAGGTTTGCCTGAAAATCTTCTGTCCCTGCTTACACACGCTGTAGACACGGCAGAGATGCTATTTTAAAGAAAACATTGTCATCTCTGATGTAGCTTTTCTACACGGAAGATAGACTCAGGGAGGTTTTCCACTGTCCATTTCCTTCAGACTTTCAGAACCAGCCCACGTTTCCATAAATGATTGTTAATAGCTAGTGGTCCGGAATCCAGAATATTCTCCAGAAGGAAAGCAGTGGCGGCCTCTGAAGTGTCCTGGTCCGTCAGGGAGGCTGCCTTCCATCCGGGGCTGGGGTCATTCCATCAGCAGGAGCAGGAGGAGGAGGTGAGCAGGGAAGCTGCGCCGGCCGCTTCAGGGATGCTGCCTGAGCCCCGGACAGAGGCTGAGTAGCTGGCTCTTTAAACTTACTCATTTGGGGGTAAATTCAGGTTTACAGAAAAGTTGCAAAGATAGCTCAGGGTGTTCCCATGTACCTTTCGCAGCTCCCCCTGCGGGTAACATCTTCAATCACTGGGCTACACTCGCAGAAAGTCAGAAATCGCCGTCTCCCCTTGGACACCCGGTTGGTGGAGCACAGACCTCGTGTGGACTTCAGAGGTTTTCCCCACGGTCCGTTCTCTGACCTAGAACACCCGTCGCCTCCAGCCCTGTGCCCCTTAAGCTCCACTCACCCAGGACAGGGTCTCGGACTTCGTTTTTCACAACCTCAGCAGTCTGAGGAATATTGGTCAGATATTTTGTAGAATGTCCCTGAATGCATGACTTTGAGGTTTTGCCGTGATCCTCCTGCTGTTGCAGGTTCGAGGGGAGACACCGTCTCGGTGCTGTCTCTGGGCAACTCCACTGTCGAGACGGTGGGAGGGAGGGTATTGACAAAGGTTATTGGGAATTCCTCTACAAAGATTGCCCCTGCTTTTTCTCTAAGTATGGAATATTTTCTAGCTAAGAAGGTCTCTATACTGCTTGGTGCATAAAGTCAGTGAAACCTCCTCTATCTGTGTATGTAGAAAAAGTTAGAAGCGCTTAGCTCTGCGATGTGGCCGAACATGCTCCTTCTCACAGGGCGGGCTCCCGTGGGCACGCCCCCTCCCGCACGTTCTCCGCCGCGCCCGAGGACACGGACACGACGTTCAGATGCCGTCTTTCGGACAGAAAAGACACATTGGCATCTCTTGGAGAGAACGTGACTGATCACAGTATTTTCAGTGGATTTCTCTCTGTCTCTGTCTCTGTCTCTCTCTCTCTCTCTCTCTCTCTCATTTAAGCACAGGAAAGTCCTTTTTCCATGCAGTAATGCTTGTTTTAATTTGCGATCCTGGCCCTGAAACGCAGCAAGCTTCTCCCGTTTCCGGCTCCCTCCTGGCCCGTCGAGTTCTGCTGCTGGAATGTCAGCCCGAGATGAAAGTAAGGTTATTGGGATTTTACTTCACAGCTCAAGGGTTTTCCTAAACGTTCACATTTCGCTGGGAGGTTGACACAGCCGCACAGCCTCCCGGCCAAGTGGGGCTTCGTGCACAGCGTTCTCCGGGAGGTGTAAATGAAGCAGGAGTGTTAAAAACGCAGGCCCTGGTCCGGGTGATATTTTAAACAATTGCAGATGGTGTGGGGCCGGCTGTAACTGACAGCAGTATCACCCTGGAAAGGCCCTTGACAGGCTTCCCCGTGCAATGATTAATTACCGCGAGCTGTCTCTGGGCATTCCGATTTCCTCCCGCGCAGCGCGCAGCTCGAGTCCGACCTGCAGCTCTTATTACACGGCACAGCACAGGAAATGTCTTCTCACTGCCCTACCCAAGGACCACTCACGGCCCGGAGAGTTGCTCAAGCAGGTCTCCCTCTGACAGGTTGGATCTGGGGAGGATGGTCCGGGGGCCCCGGAGGGGCTGCAGACGACGGGGCGCCCTCTTCTCTGCACTTCTCCATGGAGAGTGACTTAGCACTTCAGACGCCAGTGGCTGTCACCGAGACGGGCCTTACCCTGAGCAGAGGAGCTGCCCACACAGGGCCGGCTTCGAGAACACGGGGTCATCTCTCCATCTAGCGGTTTCCGCCGGGCCCCATGGCCCTGGCCTGGAGCAGGGACCACTCGGTGGCCGCGGACTCGTGGCAGGAGCCTGGGGAGACGTTGCTTCCCCTCCGACACCAACTGGCAATTTCTCCCCTTTGCCACGAGGCCTCAGCACCTCTCCAGCCTGTTCCCGCAGGCAGCGCCAGGTCAGGGGTCCCAGCGGGGTCCCCGCGAGTCGCGGCTGGACGTCAACGGCCATGGGCGAATGGGGGACCAGCCTGCTTCTCTGTCTGGTGGAAGTCACCGTGACGCTCTTTACAGCTCCGTGAACAGAGCGCTCGGACAAGTGCAGCTTCCCAGGCAAGTTGCTTTGCTTCCATTAGCGTTCACAGTCTTACGAACACTTACAAAGTATCCAGATCCCCCGCGCCTGGACTCTGTGGGAAGTCGTGGTCCCAAGGGGACTGTGACGCGGTCAGCCAGCATGCCAGACCAGAGGCCACCTGAGGCATGGGGAAGCCCACTGAGAACGGCGCCGGGCTAGCAGGAGCACTGGGAACACGGCCTGGGAAGGACATGGCTGATTTGCAGAACGTGCAGACTGGGAACAGCCAACAAACCACCTTTGCTGTCTGTGCTGTCTGTGCTGTCTACCGCTGACCGCCAGGCCAGTGGAAGCAAAGTGGGAAAGAGGCAAAGCTTATGTCTGCACCTGGCTCAGGGCTGAGGGTCTCACGTGTCGGGGTCTCTCTCCTACCTCCTCCCTTCTGGACTGGGTCCCACACTGTCCCCTCGTCTCCCCCTGATATGCCCCTGTGGTGTTCCCTGCTTTGTTCTGCAGCCTGGTGCTAGGTTCCTTCATGTAGCGGAGCGCGAGGAAAATGCCCGACTCTGGCGGGCCAGGCGCCCTGGGACACCCACTCTGGTGCACTGTCCGGGCTCCATGGGACGGAGCTTTAGTTCTGTGTTGGGGTCCAGAGCCAAGTTGCACACGGTCTACTCTAACCACCACATTTGTGGGACAGAGCGCCTCGAGCAGGTGCCCGCAGGGTGGGACCTGGTGGGCTGCCAGCCTAGAGATGGGTGGTAAGCTCTCTCACCCCGGGGCAAGCCACGGAGACGAGCACAGAGGCCGAGCAAGGGCAGCAGCCCAAGTCGGCCTCTCCCAGCACCACCAGCCTCTGCAGAGTGCCGCCACCCAGGCCGAGTGAAAACTCCGTCCCAGGACCGCGAACCCAGGGCCGTCCGTGGAGGGTGGTCAGTAGGACAGCAGACCCATATCCAGGACAGAAGATTGAGGAAGGTCCCGACTGATGGGGAGGGCGCCCAATCCTATCAGATCGGTGCCCCCACAGATTAATAAAGATGATCAGCCAGAGAGACGTGGGCACCCGAATAACCAAAAACATGAGAACAAAGACATTCCATTGCACTTATCAGGGAAATACAAATTACAGTAATTTCCAAATATGCAAATCTGCTGAGCCCTGTGGTGGCAGGGAACTGTAGAAGTATGGGGCGGGGAAGTCGGGTCCGGACCGCCACGTGGTCGGCTCCCCCAGGGGAGGTGCGAGGGGCTGAGGGCACAGAGACCCTGCCGGAGCCCGCCCAGGACAGCCGGGGGCCCCGCGCCCGCTCTGTCTCTGAGCGAGGACTTGGGCTCATCCACGGGGTTTGAGCGATAATGCAAGATGACAGCGACACACAGTCCACGGTGGCGGCCAGTGGACACAGCCTCCCTCCGTCTAGACTGCTTCAGACACTGGGGAGTCTACACTTTTATTATTTTGAGGAAACGCACTCCATCGTGAAGAAAGTCTTTTTTGATCAAATTCTAACGTCAAACTCTCCATGGCTCTTTGGTTTCGAACAGCGAGAGTCCTGTTTCCTTTCGCTGACAATTAGCATGCAGACTTTCACGTCAGGGTCCCCAGCGTCCCCGGGCAGCGGCCGGACGCCACCGCGGGGCAGGAAACGTAAGGCTCTGGGCCTGCCGGAGCCCGGGGCCCAGCCCTGCCTGGGCGGCGCGGCTGCGACTCCTCCCGGCCACCTCCCGTCTCAGAGACGCACCTCTGTCCCCGACCCCTCTCTGGGACGAAGGTCATGTCCGGCCCGCGGGGCCACCCCATCAGGAAGCTGACAGGAATGCCCGCCCCCTGGGCCTCTGGCAAGAAGCATTCCACAGCCCTGGAAAGAAAACAGGCATTTTCTTGGCCCGTCTCCTGTACTCCGCCACGCAGGATGACCGGATTTGACCGAATCTTGTGATTTTCATCTGGTTTTTGCAGCTTCGTTTTATTGTCCTTACGTGAGGTGGGAAAGGAAACTCACGCTAATGGGTTGCAGATTGCAGTCCCCTGTCCCCCTTCCTCGGCCCCGCATGTGGGAGGAGACAGCTCCGGCCGCTGGCACGTGCGCGTGAGGGAAGCCGGCTTGCACACTCAGGGACGCTACCTGGACACGTGAGACATGACAGTCCCGAGCGAGACAGCTCAGAAACCCCGTCCGGGGCTCCTTTGTCCACACGTGTCCCTTCCGTTCCCAGTGCTCCGTGGTGTTGGGACAACGGCCTAGGTGACCAGATGCTCCCAGCGAGATTTTCAGGACTTAAAGGAACTCACACTTGCATGAGCTGGAAAGGCCTGGCGGACGCAGGGCACTGAGCAGAGCTGGGGAGAAGGAATGAGTAAGGCACACGGCAGCCCCAAGGCAAGCGCCCTCGCTGCACAGCAGACGTTCTGACAGGAAAGTAAGCAAAGCTCCTATGCAGACAGTCCACCAGGAGGAGGTCAGCTTCAGCGGGACACGTGAGGGATGGGCTGCCCACTAGCAACCAAAGTTCATTTTCCGTCCGTTGGAAAGGAGATAGCATTTTCCGCCTAGTGGTTCCGTGAAGATTCAAGCGACGATCTCACCTGTTCTGCTGAAGCGTTTGCTCACCTCGGGGAGCGCGAGAGCTGGTGGAAGCTCTCGGAGAGAAATTTGGCAACATTTCTCCAAAGCTTTAAAATGTGCCTCCCCGGGACACCTGGGTGGCTCAGTGGGTTAAAGCCTCTGCTTTCGGCTCAGGTCGTGATCCCAGGGTCCTGGGATCGGGTCCCGCATCGGGCTCTCTGCTTCGGCGGGAAGCCTGCTTCCTCCTCTCTCTCTCTGCCTGCATCTCTCCTACTTGTGATCTCTATCTGTCAAATAAATTAATTAATTTAAAAAAAAATAAAAAAAAAAATAAATAAAATGTGCCTCCCCACCAATGACTCCATTTCTAGTAATTCCCCCGAAATCACTGGACAGGTGTGCAAAGGATCTTACTTTAAGAGAGTCATCTCAGCGATGTTTGTAAGAGTAACAAGTCAGAAACAACTCGGCCATCCAGAAATACGTTCTGGGTAAATAAGGTGTGCGCGGATTCTAACGGAATTCATGCCTTCAGATACAAAGATCTTTACTTTTGGACATGGAGAAGCGTTCTTGGTTTATTGCTACATCAAAAGTTGCAAAGTAGTACTATCTCATTTTAATAAAATTTGTGATTATAGGGAGAAGCAAAACAAAAATTCTGAAGGAAACGTGGTGTGATTCAGGGCTTTACATAGATTTTCTGTGGGAAATTTCTTTTTTATATAGGTTTCTGTGTTTGCTGACACTTTTCATGTGTAATGGATATTAATTACTTTCATAATAAGGAAGAATCTTTACTTCAGTCTTACAAAACACGGGCTGCCTATCCGTAGCTGATGAGGCCTCGGCAATGACCAGCAGCTCTAACCCCTGCTCACCACAGCCCCTACCTGCGTTCCCAGAGAGCCGTTCACCGTGAGGCCCCCGCGGCTCCTTTCCTTCTGAAGCATCCGGGCTCTTTGCGCTCCCGATGCGTCATGCGACCTCGACCCCGAGCAGTGAGTTA